>NW_025814867.1:37627500-38227500 GCF_022079265.1 Lynx rufus | reverse complement strand
AGAAAATGTGTTTCATTTATATTTTTCTTTTAAAAAAGAATAACGTAATACCGTCCTTCATCTAAAGATACTGAGCACCAATATAAGAACATCAAATATTTTAATTCCTCCCAGGAGCTCATTCAGCCCTAGAGAGAAGAAGAGTTTGCCAGAGTAACTGGGACACCTGAAAATGGAAATGTAATATTTAGACCTCCATGTTGCTTCTTGAAAATTTCTAGTCCCCAGAGAGGTTGAAAGAGAATCACAGTGGAGGTGAGATCCATGTGTGAAAAACAAATACACAGCCTCTGCCTCCTTTACAATAATACATTTTCCTACTGGGCTCTTAAAAACTTGCATCATTTCTGTTTGACTGAAGTTCATTTGTTACTTTTCTTGAGGGGGGGGCATTAATATGGAAGGATCACTTCTGAGGCCTTCCACCGGCATTATTTGGTATTCCTTTCATCCACATTCATTCGCCTTCTTTCTCAGCTCCTGTCTGCCACACGTACAAAGCCCAAGACACTATGGAATGTAGCATACTAACTCTAAAGGCTCTTCAGCAAATGTCTTCTTGGGCTACATCTTTTATTTATCACTCACTTATTAAAGACCTGTGAGCGAGACACTGCTTCCGCGTGGGGGAGATACACACACACATGGATCCAGTCCCACCCTTCCTGAAGCGCCCAGACTAGGAAAGGAAGGAGGCTGTGAACAAAGAAGCTCAATCTGCAGTGACTGACACCAGTAGATCAATGCAAAAGGAACAAGGGGAAGTAGGGAACAGAAAGACAGTTCTGCATCTTGGAGCAGGGCCAATAAATGAAACCTTCCGAAGGATCCAGGATCTTCACTAATGAGTAGGAATCCACAAAGCAGAGAAGAAATGGGAGGCAGGAGACAGGGAAAGAGGGTGGAGAACTGCTACCTGGAGGAAAATGGGACATATCACACCTGCAATAAAAATAGACCGAGCCAACTATACTTAGCACAATGAAGAGACACACCAGTCGGCTTAGTACATCTTGCACCTTTACTCCTTGAGTTTATTGTCACTTGACCTTTTGCTCTTCCATACATAGACTTTCCCTCTCTATTACACAAGAAGCAAACGCAGAGCCCCACAGTAGTTCCAGAAGGAAGGTAACTTTATCATTAGCGGCACGCACCAGGATCCACTTGCTGAGGACAAGGAGAGTGTGCTCTCCGTCCTCCTGGAAGACGTCTATCCTGTTCTTGTGAGGATTCCTGCAACAGCATAGGCTGTCTCTGTCCGACCAGTCCTCAGAACACTCAGTCCCAAGTGCCCTCAAGCCCAACTGATGACTCAGAAGGCCTTGTCAATCACTGGCTGCAATTACTAAGGATTATTTGTCATGTGCACATCCACCTCCTTAGAATTCCATCATGCAAAGTACATTTGTCTCACTGGTATGTCTTTGCTTTAATTATAGTTGCACACAATAGCTTCTACCTTTGCACTGATTTCCCAGGAACTTGAATGCCACCATTATTTGCTCTCTCCTATAGTCAGGCATTTCAGCCCCTGCAGTCGATGCAGGACTGCCTCCACGGCACACAGCCTGTGCAGTTTGCAGGCCTCGCAGGCAGAAGGACACCACGCTTGGTTTAACTCTTTGCTGTTGCTCAACTGAAATGCTTCATAATTTTTTTTAACAAGGGGTTCCACACTTTCATTCTGTACTGTGCTCCACAAATTATTTAGCTGGTCCTGTCTAGAGGATTAACTGCTTCAAGGTGAATTTCTGCCAAGCCCTGCCTATGCACTTTGGGATGGGAGCCACTTTGGTGATCATTTTCACTGCCATTCACTTGGCAGGGTGACTATCACAAACCTGCAAGTTCAAGCAGTCCCCAAACACTTTTTGATCTCTGATTACAAGTAACTGGTTCAACCAAAAGTTAAGCTTTGGCCTTAGCCACACTTGATCATCCTTTACCATCCTGCCAAGTATAGGATAGGCTCCTACTCCCTCAAGGCCCCTTCAAGTTTACAAACAATACCACATCCAAGCACTGGTTCATAAAGTTTCCCATTCTATAAGCTTAATGTGTTATTCAGAATTTAACAATTTCCTCAGCATACTTTGATTAAGGGTGTGCAGAATTGCATCAGATGTAATAAAAGTCAAGCCCTGTAATTTAAATTATTAAACACTCGTACAAGAGCCTGTACCCGAGCCGGCTCAGTGGCATGCATTTGAACCGCAAAAGTAGCAGCTCAAGTCCAGAAAGGGGGGGAAGGACATGAACAAATTATGTTCTTCGCCGTGACAGATTTGAAGGGGCCCTCCTCAAGGTGAATGACAAGAGGGGTCTGTAACATGTGCATTTACCTCAAGACAGCCCATTACACAGTTCAAGCCATTCCTCACTTTGCAGTTGTCATTTTCTATGCGTCCACACTGGATCCTGACACAGAACAGTCATAGGTTCTGATAGAATCATTGGCCACTCACTCTCCCAATTTCGCCTGAAATCAAAAGTACCCCTCCCCACATACCTGTTAGCTGGTGTCAAAAACGTTCTCTTTTCCAGACTGAAGACAACACAGGAACTCAAATGCATGTGCAGACGCGCATGGGTGTCGTGTGGGGAGGGAAGAAAGTTGGGGGAGGGTGGTAAAGTGACACCTCATCCTTATTCGCGACTACAGATAAGACATGCCTTTTTATTTCCCTCTTGGTCTTTCTGAAGTCATCTCTAGAGACGAGGTTTCAAACATGATCTTTATTTCATTGCTCAGACCCAGGGAATGTTAATTAACAGCCTCACTCAGATTCACATTAATTTCAAACCGACAGCACAATCCAGCCGCAACTATACTGTGTGCAACAGAAATCCTGGACAGAACTGGCCACGGCCAGGCAGAGATGCATGGGAACAGGCAGCCATTGTCTCATTCAGCATCCACAATAGGCCAAACTTCCTGAAAGTAACTATTCCTATGCCTGGGTGAAATCCACCTCAAAGTCCTTTAAACTGCACATCCAAAGCACTCAAAATAATAAATAAATATTGCATGGCTTCTGCAATAATGAACAACCTCATAGCTCTCCCTCAGAGAGTTCATTTCTTCTGCAGGGATGTTTTGAGTTCTGCCTTTATCTTGTTAATGCAATGGGGAAAACAAAGAATAAACATCAAATTTCTCATTTGGAAATTTTTACTTGTCCACATTCAGAAATTCTGAGTTTTTGTTTCTATTTCATCTGTGGGAAATACTAGCCTATGCACAGTCACCCTGGAAATCCTGAAGAGGTTCCTATTGCCCATTCCCCACATCAACATAGGAGCCTAAGGCCCCCCTTCCTTCAGCAAACTTTGGTGAACAGCTTGGCAGTTTCTCCAAACAGGTAACACATTCTTCCGCTCTTGCCCTTCTGAGGACTTTCAAATTTTGATAGTTCTAGATTTCGTGGAGGTACTTAGCAAGTGTTTGTCAAGTACTCACTCTATGGACACTGAAGGGTACAGGATTTACCCCAGTCCCTGCCTGCAAGGTGCCCACAGGTCAGCCTGAATGAGGCCTTTGAGTGCCTCTGAGCTCCCTGAAATTCAAGCACCCAGCCAGTGCCGCTGCCTTGTTCTAAACTCATATTTGTTGACTAAATGCACTGGGTGGACTACATTTTCTAAATAGAGCTTTCTAATTAACAAAGGCATTCCAAAGTCAAAGGAGTAAGTCAGGCGTGCTATCAGCTAAGCAGAATCTGAAAATAAAAATCACTCAGATAACCTGCTCTGAAGAATATTTCCTCCTGCTGATGGATATCCTGCCAGGTTGGGAAATGTGAAAGGATCTCTTTTACGTTTGCTGCCTCAGAAATCGTCACAGGTTCTGTTGCAATTTGTTGGGACACAGGTCTGCTTGCACCAGGGGCTGACAGAAGCTTATTAACACCAAAAAATGCATCTCTCCTTCTCAAACCCGTGGAAGCTGGATGCCACTGATATGACTATGTCGGCCGTTAGTGGGAACTACACTTGTCTTGCTTTCCTAGAATGCAGCTAGGAACAAATCTCCAGGAGCGACAATTCACCTTTCAAATTACAGAGTGGCAGAGTGGAGAGAATGCATCGCTACAAAACAAGGGTATTTCGGGCGGAAACCACGTTCAGACACAGCACAGGGGACAAATGTTCTGTGTTTACGCTTAAAATTTCATCTGAGCAGAGGCCACAATGCTCTGCAGGCTGCAAAGGCTCTACACAGCATCTAATATTTTTTTTAATACAAAATCCAAAAACAGCATATTTCCACTTCAACACAAAGTCCTTAGATATACTGAGAGGAGAATGAATTCAACTGTTTAAAACTCCTTCACTCAAAAACCAAGCATGAATTCTACTGTGATTAAGCGATAGCTGATTCTCATGCCGTATGAAATTTGTTTTTAAGTGGTTATTTTATTCAGAATGGTTGCTTTTTAATGATGCTGTCTTGATTTCCTGTTAAACCTGTGTCATCTATAGTCATCCCACATTCATATTAATTTTGTTCATTTAATTTTAAAGTCTTCTTAAATTAAAGCTATTGCAAATATTCCACTATTGGCCATGATACTTCAGCATAGGCGCTACCATGAAAACACCGTAGAAAACAGGATCGATATGTTATAGCTACAATCTGGTTTAATAAACACAACACTATAAACTATTTTAGTAAGTCAGGAACTAATCATTCTAGAATGTGTTATAAAATCGACTGCTAAATACAACTTTTCTTTTTAACTTCTGTGCTTTTTTATCTTGAATGCTTAACAGCGTGGTGAGATTTCACCTTGTAATGAAAATTATACTTAAGAATCATCTTGTGTTGAATATTTCCCATGTATGTATTATTTTTCATCATATTTTCCTTAAAATCCTCAGCATTTAACCAACACAGCTTGGCCTGCAGAGATTTCACAATAAATTATAGAAAATAAAGTCATGATGATATTGAACTTGTACCGTATTTAATGAAACATAGAACTACACTGTCTCTTGTTCCTATTCAGGCTTCATAACTTCTTATTGTAATATGACATTCTGCAGAATGTTTCAGTATAAATGGGCTCAGAACAGCAGCAACACCATTACCATTGCAGGAAAATTGGAATGGTTTTCTCCCTGGAAAATACCAAATCTCAAAATCCAACACACTTACTCATAATTCATTTCATTTCCTCTTTCCCATAATTCATTTTCATATCTAAAAGAAGCTCTTGGCTGAAGCCTTATACTGTCTGCAACATGTTACAGCTTCTTTGCAATTTTACTTTTAGGAAACACAGTAACGAAAAGCAATGTAGCCTCATGGGCATCCCAAGTAAGCCATTATAAATTCATATTGTTTGCACTAATTTAAATAGGAAGCAAGAAAGAAAAGGAAAAGCCTGTGCGTACCCTTATGGTTTATGGAAGATAAAAACTTCCCCTTTTCAAATGCCTCCATGTACTATGTCACAGGCAGAAAAACACTCCAGACACATATACTTCTTTCATTTTTCTAAAGAAGTTGCTACCATTGTCAACACTGTGTTCACACTAATTTTCGAGGTCTATGTTTTAATCCTCAGAAAATTTAATTACACACTTTTCGTCAAAAAACAAAATCCTTTTTCTGAACTAACCTCAGCACCAAAACACGTCTCTGCGTCAAGTTTCCCCAGTCTTAACCCAACAATAATCAAAACCGAATGCCGTCAAATCCTCACGGGGTTGCTTCTTCCTTTCTGTGCCCACAGTGGAACAGGAAAGTAGAGTGGGCCTTCTCCTCCAGTGCCTTGCTTGGTTTTTGCCTTTAGAATTTCAAGGTTTGTTCCCATTCCTGGGCACCTGACAGGCTGTGATTTACGTGTGAGAAAACAACTCCAAGGTTCTTATCAAGGAGTCAGAAGCTGCTGCCACCCGTCCTAGCAGTTTTCTAGGAAACAGACTGGGAAAATGGGGTGGCGGGAGGGGAAGCAAATTCTGTCCGAAGCTACACAGGACAAGTAGCACAGGTAAATCCAAAGTAATGGAGGCAGATATTAAAAAGAATATTATTTATTACCTTTTTTTTATTAATACTCACTTTATAACCTTTGCCTTTTACACAAGTCTACTTTTAGAAGAATGCCTCCTTGGTTTGTCCAACGGAGCTTTGTGCTCCTGGACAACTTCCCCTTTCTCCACCCCACCCCACCCCACATCCAAATGACTCTTTTACGTGTTCACAGATGCGACGAAAATTTTGTAAACAAGATTTAAGTTACTGGACCTTGATTTAATCAACATCCCACTTCAAAACACAAGGCAGGTAGGAGAGAGGGTAAGAACTGGGAGAAAAAGGAAGGGAGAAAAAAGGTAGGGGAGAGGAGAGTAGGGGAGCTGGTCAGAGCTTTCAAGTCTTGCCTTTTCTGAGACGTGTGTGTATTGTGGCTGTTCCTTGAAATTCAATGACTCAAAACATTGACAGCAAGTGCCTGTGTGGTTATTTATATTATATATCTATAATAGAATACGTGGGCTTCCTCAGTTTGGGTCTGGGCTGTTTTTGTTTAAATACACCACAATCCTCCCGTGGGTGTCTCTACAAGGAATCAAGTCTCCCAGGAAACCCTCTCAGAGCCGGGGCTTCCGGAGCAGGGTCTTACTGAGGTCTTTGACCTCTTCGGGGCTATTGACCCGCTCATAGCCCAGCACGGCCATGGGCTGGTAGCAAAACTCCTCCACCTGTTTGATCTGCTGGAAGGTGAGGGCCGTCCGCCAGGCGTTGGCGGCCTGTGTGGCGTTGCGAGCGGACACCACAAAAGGCTTAGAGGAGGAGCCTGAGCCACTGGTCATGTTGAGGGCAAACTGTTCCATTTCGGGGCTCACTAGCAGCCCCACAAAGTCGTACACCCTCCGTAGGGTCTTGACGGGGTCTCCCACCAGGTCCTCGTACCGCACCACCAGGTAGTGGCCTTGCAGCCAGTCCGGGGGCTGCAGGGCCGTCTGCAGTGTCTTGGCCATGCTGTTGCAGATGACCTCCATAGCGCCAAGCGCGTGGTAGTCTGCCGGGCCGCCCACACCCTCCTTCTTGACACCGAGCTTGTGGCCAGCGGCCTCCAGGAACGGCATGCGGTGGGCTCTCGGGTCCCGGCTGCGCACCACCTGCAGGCTCTCGCGGATGAGACCGTGGCGCGAGCGGATGCGTGAGCTGGCCACAGCACGAGGATCGCGCACTAGGTGGATGACCTTGAGGTCCAGGGCAGGGTCGCGCAGCAGCGGCGCCAACACGGCCACGTCGAAGACACGCACGCCCTTGATGACCAGCGTGCGATACTTGCGGCACTCCTCCTCAAAGCGCGCCAGGCGCTGCGGTGGGCACTTCTTGCACACACGATCGTCCACCAGCCCCACGACCTCCTTGCGGTAGGCGGGGCAGAGTGGCGAGGAGCACACCACTTTGTTGGTGGCCGCACCAAAAATGCCCAGCGTGGTGAGGTTGCGCCCCCCGCTGCCCGCGGGGCTGTACAGCTGGAAGACGGAGAGGTCGCAGCGATACAGAGCGCTCAGCATGTCCCGCGCAGCCCCTTGCAGGGAAACAGCGTCCCCTGGGTACAGTTTTTGCCACACGTGCCACACTGGCTCGTACAGAAAGAACACCTCGGGGTTCTGGTTGAAGAGCTCACCGAAGAAAGATGAGCCCGAGCGCCACGTGGTGAACACATACACCAACTGCCGCTTCTCTCCGCTACCCCCGGTGCCCCGACTGCCATTGCGGGGAGGGGCTACGGCCCCCGCCGCCCCTGCTGCGGCGGCGGGGGCCGCCCCACCGACGGCGGCGGCGGCGGCGGCGGCGGGAGGGCGGTACGGCGTACGGGGGTCCAGGCGGGTGTGTACGCGGGGCGGCACTGCTGGCGGCGGCCCCGGGCGCCCCCAGCCGCCGCCAGCCGCCCCCGCCGCGGCACCCAGCTGCCCGTCGGGGCTGCACTGCTGCAGCGGCTCCTTGTGCCACTTGTAGTCCAGGAGGTTGAGCATGGTGAGCACCAGCAGCAGCGCGTAGCCCGCGCACAGCACCAGCGCCTTCCTGCGGAACACCTTCATTCCGAGCGGGGACGCGGGCCAACGACGGCCCGGGCGCCGGGGCCACGGCGGGAGCAGGGCGCGCGGCGCGGCGGCAGGCGCGGCCGGGAGCAACCTGGGGAGCGCGCCCGGGGGCAGGGCTCGCAGCGGGCTGCGGCTCATCACAGGCACAGCCGGGGCCGGCGGCGCGGCGGAGGCGGCCCTGCAGCCCGAGAGGGGGACGCAGCGGGCCGACTTCGGGCGCGGGGACTGGGGCCGCGGCTCCGAGGCAGGCGCGGCAGCAGCGGCGGCTGGTCCCCGACGCCCAAAGCTGGCTCTCCCATGGCAGCGGCTCCGAGAAAGACCTGCGAGGGGAAGCAGAGTAAGCCGATGCGCCCCAATCCTCCTCCCCATCCGCCTCCTCCACCTAAGTAACGCCCACCCTCGGGTCTGCCAGGCTCCCCCGCTCACCTGGAGCCGCGGGCGCACACCAGAGCCGCCCGGGTTCACGGCCGGGTGGTCTGTCCTGCTGTCACTCGTTCCTCGGTTTCTCTGTCTTCCCCGGGAGTCCCCGCGCCTCAGAGGGGTCCGCGGGACTCAGCAGCGCAAGCCCTGGGCAGTTTCCGGGCGGCAGGCGCCCTGCGGCTTGAGAAGGGAAACTTTCACCGGGCCTGGAACCCTGCTCTGCGCTCCGCTGAGCCCGGCGTGCCCAGCTCCAGCGGCGTCTCCGCCGCCCTCTCGAGACCGCAGCTTCCTTCCTCGCTTTGGGGGGCGAAGCCGGCTGGGGGAGGGGGCTTATACAGGACCCAGCTCCCGGCAAAGCGGCTCCGCCTTTCTCGCTCTCGGCCTCCGCGCCCCGAACCTTCCCATCTCTCTGGCGGCGGTGGATGGGGCGCAGCGCGACCCTGCAGCGGCAGCAGCTGCTTCTTCCATCACTCGGAGGATGCCCGGGCCGGCATTGCCGGCAGCGCCCGCCGCTCCGCAGCCTCCGACTGGCCGGGGAGGACCCTACACACACAACAATCGGCCAAGGGGCCCGAGTCTGCAGCGCTCCCTTGTCGGCCCGCCCCCGGGCACCGACCAGTTCTGGCCAAAGAGGTATCCGGGCAGAGAAAGCCCCCGCCGCTGCCGCCGCCGCCGCCGCGCGAAAGCGGCGCCCGGGAGGATGCTGCTACCCGACTCCCCCTACGCGGAGCGGCTGCAACACGCTCGGGCCAGCCTCTGCGCGGCTCCTGCCAGCCGGCGCCGGGTTGGTGCGCGCCGCCGTCTGTCGCTGCGGCTCCTCCCCTTCGCCGCGCTGCCCTCCTCCTCCGCCCGTCCCGCGCCCGCCCTCCTCCCAGAGTCGGGCTCCAGCCGCCGCCGCCTTGGGGGCTGGAGATGCGGGACTCGATTCACGGCGACTCAGCCCGGGCCGCCAGCCGCACGGCAGAGGCCGTAACAATCCGTGCGCATAAAGCCTGGGCGCGAGCGCGGGGTTCGGAGCGATCGGGCGTCGGGGGCTCTGAGAAACTTGGGAGTCTCCTTGCCGCTGCCAGGCTCAGCCGCATATTTTTGCTCTCAGAAAGAGTTGGTGATAAAGTTTGAACAGAAATCCCTCAGCGGCTGCCCACTCTGCTCTTCCCTCGGCGTCTGCACCGCCCGGCTCCTCCGGGAACCGGGGACACAGCCGCTCCCGGGAGCGCTCCGAGGACGCCGAGCGCCGCTTGCAGGCTTTCTACTCCCGGCTCACGCGTTCCAGCTGGTCTGGGGTTTCTCCCTCACTGAGGAAGTAATAAATCTTTCTGACCCCCGGGTCAAAGAAGACGCATCAGTTTTCGGGAGGAGTGTGCAGGCGGGGCGTCTTGCCTCCCGCTTTACTCCACCTACGGACAGGGCCGCTCGGGCCGCCCCCCGAAAATGCTCTCCCGACCTCCGCTCTTGGTGACGCTTCCAGGGTGACTGACATCCTCGGGAACCGGGGTGGTGGAGGGTCGGGGAGTAGTGCCTCTTTGTTGTTGTAGTTTGCAGTTAAAAAAAAAAAAAACACAAAACAACTTGCCTTGCTTCTTGCTTTTACAGAGGAGCTCAAATGATTCGACTAAAGGAAACACGGTCGTTGGAAGTAAGAAGTCATTTTGAGTTGCTTTCTTTTCAAAAAGATGAAAAATCGCTCGCTCCTGCGAGTAAGAGAGACGACTAAGCCATACCCTCAATTGCATCCGTAAAATGGGGACACTTATAATAGCCTCCAGTAATTCAGCGGTGATTGGGTGTTAGATGCCCAGATGATCGAACCCTACTGGAGGCCTTGCCTGAGCAGCAGCGAATCACTAGGAGTCTTGAAGCTCACGGGCTGCGGGTAAACAGAGCGCGGATCTGCTGGAGGTGTTCTGTTACCTCCTGCCCGATGAAGTTTTTGGAAGTTTGACAGTTACTGCAAAATTACATTTGTGCTATTTTGGGTAGCCTCTCTCAGCCAAAGGACTCTTCTAAATTTAAAATGTTGCTGTTTGCGCCATTATTCTTCAGTGAGTTTTATAGAATCTCAGGAGTGCAAGGACTCTTGAAAAGTGACCTAATTCACGTGGGTTTTCAGGATAGGAAAATGTTCAAAGAACTTGACTTTCCCCCGTTTTCCAGAAAAATCCATAACGCCCTGAGTGAGTTCAAATAACTTTTGCCCCTGTCGTTCTGATAAAGTGTAAGGATGAGGCATTTCTAGGACAGAATAGAGTTTGTGTGCAGCTTTCTCAAGTAGCAAGCATCCCCTCTAGGAACGGGTCAGGACAGACGCCCTTAATCCCTGTCTACAGAGAAAGGCGGTAGAGTTTAATTGTGTGACTTCTCATCTCTCCATTTCTGGACCCACCCACTTCTCTTCCGCTGCTGTCTCAAAAGTCCCTGTCCCTTCTTCCCTCTACCTTTTTCCCCATAAAAATAAATAAGTTATATTGGCTCACTGAAAGCCTGATTAAAGAGAGAGGGCGTTGTGGAGGAAAGAAAATCTCCATTTTCATATTCAGCATGATTCCAAGAAAAATAATTTCTAGTATTTTTAATTTAGTCTCTGGGTTTGTGGTTACCCAGAAAGCACCATGAATTGCAGTTATTTGAGGGAAGACCCTTTTTTAAACAATTGTTTGCATAGGAAAAATTTTGTTGCAATTTTCTAACACTTCACTAGAGTCGGCAAAATAGTAAATCCATTTGCCACACGCCCCCACAACGAGTGCTCAGCTGGCATAAATTTACAGGTTCCGGCATCTCCACCCTCTCCTTGCTGGCAAAAATTTTACCATTTTGCATGGTGTCATTATTAATTCCAAACTTTGTCACAAGTCATGACATCCAAAGACTTGCTAACAATGCCTTTCTTCCCACATTTGTTCAGAAATTCTTTTCATTTGAATCCACTTATTCTTCTAGCATGGTAATGACCCAGACATATAATAAGTCACCTAATAATTTCATTGGCAGAGGAGCCAGTCATGCCATAGGCTGTCCTTAATTTCAGCTCACTGTTTAGTTCATTGCAATTCAGAGTCTTTTCCAGGATGCTCCTTCAGTATCTCTTCTTGGACCCCTGTGATGGGGAAAAGGAACGCTGTTGGACATTGGCTGTGACCTTTGCCTAATCCCTGACAAATAGGGGCCTAACATTCCGGGGTGCTGTCAGCCCAGTACCCCAGCCCATGGCATCAAAATCTTCCAAGACCTTCCTCCATGATCAGGATTTGGAAAAAAAATGTAAGTCAAGGGTATCTGGACAATTTCCAGCCAAGCTTGTCAATGTCACTGGGGGCCTGCCAGATTCACCCCTGGACACCAAGATAGATTGGCTCACTCATATTTGCAACAAATATGCATTTTCAGTGGAACTTAAATGCACAGAATTGGATTAATCATAATCCTTGATTTAAAACACACCATCATCAGTCCAAGGGTGGCTCTCTTCTATTTCGTATGATTTTAAATAAGATAATGAATACTCACGAGCCCTTTACAGAGCCCAAAAACCTCCAGAGATAAACGCTCTACTTAATTTACTTAAAATTTTTTAATGAAATGGTTGTTCCAAGAAGAAAAAAAAAAAAACTTGCCTTAATTGTCAAAGAAATAGCCTGTACAGTCTTATGATTATAAGGAAATGAAGCAGTCATTTAAAATCTTTCCATAAGAAAAACAACAGGCCCAGAGGGCTTTATCAGGCTTTCTACCAGACGTTCAAGGGGTAAATAATTCCTATCTTATACAAACTCTTCCAGAGAACAGAAGAAGAGTGAATACTTACCCCAACTCATTCTAAGGGGATGATAACTAGAGGAGGATTTCAGAGGAGGAAATAGGTCCTTTGCGTTGGTTAATATACACACAAAACTCTTAAATAAATACTAGCAAGACACATCTAACTGAGTGTGGGAATAAAGACAGAAGATTGGGAACAAAGCCTTGGAGTCTCTTTGCACAGTTTTTCCTACCAGACATTAGGGACAAGCTAACTGGACAAGGAGATGTCCCCCTGCCACAACTAGTCCACCAGCCATTTCTCTGCTGCCTGCATCAGGCATCCTTCTGGGGTTGGCCTGCCCTTCCGTTCTTCCTCTCTTCAGGCACAGTGTCTGAACCACCCCGCCCCATTGACTGTGGCTTTGATGGGAACTTTGGCCAAAGTACTCCTCTTCTCCTCCCAAGGGGCATATGTGGGACCCAGACTTAGCAAGTTAAGTGTTCTCTTCATGAAAGTTCCATTCATTCATTCAATCTATGTGTATTGAACTCCTTGTACGTGCCAGACAGTCTGAATCTTCATCAGACAGACTGAAAAACAGAAAACAGTTGCAGCCTCCTCCTCCCATCAGTGGGGCCCTAGAGAGATGCTCCATTAACCTTTCAGAGGGGCCCTGTCTTTAAGCCTATTAACCTGGGGGATTTATTTTTTAGATCCTGTGAGCTACTCCAAATGCATCCACAAATTCTCCCTCCTCCCCATTAAGTTTGTCAGAGTCCATTTTTGTTACTTACAACCAAAAACTCCTAATCAACGTGATGGCTTACTGCCTAATTGCAGCTTTGGTTTCATTCATGCTTCATCTTTGTGCCTTATTCTCCACCTGCCCTTAAAGCAGTGCTTTCTCTTCTGAGTTCCCACCTTTACATTCCAGTATCTAGCCAGGCAGTGATCATAGGATCTCCATGCAGCCCAGCCCCCACATGGGCATCAGTGACCTCACCACTCACACCTTCCCCTGGCCTTATTTATCACCAACACTGGCTGGGCTGCGCACTTGTAATCCCTGCCCCCCTCAGCCACACAGCCAGGACTGCTATCACACTAATTAGCATGCCTTTTTACTCAGATTTACTCCCAGAAACCACATCTAATCATCAGTATTTCCTGACCTCTGCTTCCAAGGACCTGCTGGGCTCTTTGATTATTATTTAATTACAGCCCCCTATAAAAAAGAGAGAGAGAGAGAGAGAGAGAGATAGTAGGGATATGAGATTGCCCACAAAGATAAATACAAGAAAAGTGATCAAATGGAAAATAACATGAAGCCAAGGGTGTGCTTCTATATAGCGATTCATTCCATGAGGTCTTATTCAATTATTAGAGGTGAGCCAAAAAAAAAAAAAAAAAAAAAATTGGTTCTGAGCTTCCCAGTAGCCAGTGTAAAGAAAGAAAATTGGTCAGGAGACCAACAGCCTTACCTGACACAGAAAACTAAGAAAAAATTTTTTATCTTCCTTCTATTGTAGGCCTCATTTATGTGATTTCTTTGTTTACTACTCTTTTCCCAATACTAGCATAGTATCTGGCATGTAAGTGTTCAATAAATACTTATTGGTCGATTTGCTGTGGGTCCTCATAAAAGAATTATGCAGTATAGAAAGTAGACTAAGTCCTTAAATGTGTCTCTGTAATCTACAATAAAAACAACTATAGAGTTGGGGCAGAAAGTGCTGGTTCTTATAAGACCAGTCAATGCAATCCAATGGCATAATGTCAATGCTCAGTTCACTAAAGGCAATTTAGTGTGGGCTACATCTACCCCTCTGATGCGCTAGGCTGCTGGGTCATCTCAGCGTGCTGAATGAAGCTATTTATCATGCTGAAGCATGTAAGGATGAATAACTTCTAGGACAAGGCTTCTTGGAGAAACTATTACCTGGAAACAAGAGACCCAGCTTCTGTCATCTCTTTCCACATCTCCATGCCAAACATCGCCCAGTGGCAGTAAATCTGTGTCTTCTGCTATCCTCAGCTAGACAGTGGTCTTGAAGCGCTTTGAAAATCATTTCATTTCCCTGGCTTTCTCCCTCAGTTGGTCAGGACTTGTGAGTTATGAACACACTGAATAGGGTTGAATCTGGGAGTGTGCAGAGTGCTTTGCTCTGATTATTGCCCCTCATCCCCAGTGTGGAGCTCCAGTTCACAGGAATTCCTCCTTGGAGTAAGCCTGTTCTCTCCACAGAAGGTCTGTACCCTAACAGATGCTCAGAGGCCAGGCCTCCCTGTATCTGCTGAGAGGCAGCCATCCCCTTCTCTGTGGACCATCGAGGCCCATCTCTGCCCCCCCCCGCCCCCATCCATCCTGATCAGTCAGGAGAGATAACTCTCAAGAGTATTTTGAAATATGACATTTGAAAAGATGAGAAGCTTTGACACTGAAGTTTCAGTCCCTGATCAGAAATGCTTTAAAAACAATTAACCAGTCACCCAAATCAACAGTCATGAGGATGGAGATAACATCACATTGGCAGAAATTCCATGGGACATCCACACGCCTCTGCGCTAATAGAATTCTGTTTAAAACAAATAAAGGGATGTCTGCTGTAACACCCTCATGCCTTCAATGTGACTTCTACCTCATGTACCACAGTATCTGATAATAGGCGGTCAATTGGAAAACCGTCTCTTTATTAACAGAAAGAATTAAGTTCTTTGAGATTTAAAAACAGATAGTGGCCCATGTACAGAATTTGGAATCAGCTCTGGATTTAATTCCCTACAAGTTTACTTACAAGTTCAATGTTCTTAGACAAGATATGAAATCTCTTTGAGCTTCAGTTTCCCATCTGTAAATAGGATAATAATATCTGTCTCCTAGAATAGACAGAAAAGGCCAGGGAGGGTTCAGAGGTAAAGCACACAGCATGGCATGGAGCCCTTAGTAATTCCTGTCCCCACCCCACATGAAGGGTCTTTTCTCTTAAGGGAGGAATGAAGCAAGTTGAAAGAACTTAGGATCTACAAGAAAGAAGGATATCCTATCACTTTCTTTCCTCCTCTTTTGTTAGGGATATTTGGGGATTTGGTTTGGTGAGGGCTTCTTTTCAGGCAGGAAGGGTTCTGGTTGACATTGGAAGGGTGCAGAAAGATGGGGAGAAGTATTCAAACAGCAGGGAGGATGGAGCCCATCACAGCTGGAGTTGACCTGTGTGTCTTGATAGCCTTGATGTCCCCTGGGCCTTGCTACCCAAAGTGTGGTCAGTGGATCAGCTGAACGAGGTCACTTGAGAGCTTGTTAGAACGCAAAATCTCAGGCCCAAGACATCTTGCATCAGTGTCTGCCGTTTAGCAAGATTCCTGTGTGACTGGTACACACATTAGAGTGTAGGAAGCAAAGTAGCAGCCACTTTGATGTTTAATGATGGGTAAACACCTACAATAAATTACTCAGGGCCATGCAGGTGGGTGGACTGGTCCCCTCCATTCCCACCTCTGGGCTACATAAGATTACCAGGTGGTTCATAGAGGATTCTCCTGGAGCAGTGCAAATTAAAAAGAGATGCCTCCCTACCCCCTTCCCTGCCCCCAGGTACAGCCCCTCGTCAGGGTTCACAGCTAATGAGCAGATGCTGGAGCCTTTGTGCAGTACACAACTTGCACAACCATACGAGAATATTTTGTTCTTAGCACAAAAATAAGTAAAATAATGCTCACAATTCCCAGAACTAGTCCATTACTCTCAACTTTTGTATTTGCCGAAAGCAACAGAAATACCTCCTTTGCTTGCATTAAACAGAAAGAAAAAGAAATCGTGGCAGCACTTAATTACAATAGCAACATACTGTGACATCGGTTCTTTCTGCAGAAGAATGAGTGTTTGGGGCATGTCATGAGTCTCACGGTACACGTTGCCACACACAAAAGCAGATTCCATTCTAGGCAATGCTATCTCTCTATTCTTGTAACTTATAGACAAACTGTTATGCAGAAACAGCAACTTTCCTTAGGTGACCTCTGTGCTTAATGTATGCTGCATAATTTCTAAGATGTATTGGTGAACAAAGTGGAATGTACGGTCTCATACATGCATTGTTTTGGCAGTCACAAGATAGCAAATCCCTCAGAGGGAAAAATTGGAGATAGAAAGTAGTTCTCAGCCTGGATTGTTCCATTCTGCATCTTCTCAGCTCTATAGATTGTCCTTTCCCCCTTTCCTTTTCTGTGGTAGTGTCTGAGTTCTGAATCCCCAAAGTTTTATGTCAACTCTTTATCCTCTGGCTCAGATCTTGCCTAGTTACATGCTAAAAAGTTGGATGCAACTTTGGCTCAAAATGTAACGTCTCATTAGTTTTCAGATGATATATCCTTGTCCTTCTTCAGATTCCTCTTTTCTCAGTCACGACACAACATGTGGTTTGACTCACTTCAAAGGAGCAACCTTTCGGCTTGAGCTCTGTTTCTGTCACACTCATTTCTAGAGCACAAAATGTTTTGTTGATTTGTTGAACTGTTTCTTTTCCTTTGCCTTGTTAGCTGTCTATTTTTATGCAAGATTTCATTGTTAGGACACAACTTATTATGCAAAAAAGTCTCATCTGCAGGTCTGTGTCCCACTTACAGTTTTTGGGAGACAATCTGCATTTTAATGCCATAGGTCAAATTCCAATCCAATATATATCTAAACTCCTAGCCTTTATATGAAAATGCATTGCTTTCTTCATTTCCAGCCAATGCCCCATTTGTCATTTATTTCAGGATCTAATCAACTTGATGAAATTCCAGGAAAACATAAGAAATTAGGAATTTATTGTACTGAGATATTTGCTGTGATTTTTATGACAAACACCTGGGTTCATTCAAATTTATTTTTCCACTGTTATTTTAATGGTGGATATTTTGGGGTTTTTCCCCCAAATCTCCTCTGCACAGAACATAAGAGACTGTTGGGCTTTAGCCCTACTGGTTCAGTTCATCCCTTAACACCCGTTATGGAAAACCAATGTTCAGCCATTGCCATGGCCTGGACTCTGAACCTAGAGAATGAAGATTGGATGTGCAGCATCATAACACATAATATCGGGTTTGACAGAATAGCAGTGCCGACAAAGTGGGAATAACAGTCACTAATGACAGAAAGAAGGCCTCTCCAGTGAAAATTAATTGTTCTCAATTAATATGCATGGCACTTCTCTGGAGGCTTTTGGATCCCTGGCTTGTTTAATTCTGTCCATAATGATGTGAAGGCCACGATATCTTCACATGTTTGCAGCATTTTTGCTGGTGTCACCAGTTCAGAACGCTTGGGCATCCATCTCTCAGATTTTACCCTTCTGCTTGGCATGGCATGTTGGAAAAGAACCCATGAAAGATGGTGCCATTTGGTATGCTTTGGCTGAATGGCCTTGTTTCTGTAAACAGCTGGATTTGTCCAACCATGTTGGCCATCAGCTTGGGTGTTTATGGCCCTTATGAAACTCCCATATCACTCAGGCAGGCAATTGTTTACTTATGTTTTGCTGGAAACCCTTAGAAATATGTGTACAATCACTGCAGATGAGCCCACAGCTTGCATACAGTCCCAGTCTGGGTCAGCAATCTTTTATATCCTTTTAAATAACCCACACAGAATATCCCCTAACAGATTATTATCCATCTGGTAGTTCAAGGCAAAGTGCTGAATATGCACTGTGTGCATTTGGGGCTCACATTTAGTTTAATCCCATGATTCCTCCTGATTCAAAAAGTCTTTATTTACCTACAAGACTCCCCACATTGCTGTTTCTTGCCATCAAGAGAAGGTAGATAATGTCATCTCCCGGCACAACCATGGTTCACTTTCAAAGCAATTTACAGATGCTCATCCTTATAATCGCTCACCAGAGAAGGATAGATATTTCAAGAGGACTGGAAATGAGGCACTAATTTTGCCCATGAATAACTAGGTCCAGTAGAATTTTAGCTTCCTGACTTCATGGTGTCCCCCAAGGATTACTGAAAGCCTAACCCTGTACTCAGCTTCGATACAAAGCAAGAACAGAGAATCCAGATCAGAAGATCTCTCCGTCCTCCCACATCCAGGCATTCTCCTCCCAATCTCTCCCACAAAAGTGCCACCCAACTGGGGCTAATATGCAAGGAGGTCTCATGGGCAACGGGAGAGATACATAAATGTGCTAAAACAGAGTTTAGTCACTGACTGCCGTGAAGAACTGAGGAAACAGAAGCACCTGGTGGTACTGCAAGTCCATAACCACAAAAGGATGCACACTCCAAGCTCAGCGGCCAGACCGCCAGTTCTGTGTTTATTCTCCAGATTCACAGGCCTTCTCACATGGCCTTCAACAACCTTCTCCAGGTGAGGTTTAAACACTCCCCTTCCCCCAGTCACTGGATATTACCTCCAGCATTTCCAACAGTACCTGGAAAAGCCCTCCTGCTGATTCTGATGCATACTTCAGTTGGGGCACCACCGTCAACTGTAGCACACACCTTGACTCTCAGGCTTCCACAGTCATTTCCCCACTTGGAAGGCCCCTTGCTCCAATGCCAGTCTCCATCCACAGAAAGACAGGCAGAAAAGCCTCCTTCTGGGAGCTTCCATAATTACCACAGAAGGAAGAGGCAGCCAATGCCTAGTGTGTTCTGCGGCTCCTGCTTGAACCACTGAGTTAGCTGAGCAAAGCACGCCTCACTTCTCCTCGTAAGGTTCCCAAATTTCGCTCTTTCCACTGCTACTTCCCCTCTTTCTTGCCACATGCACATATTGTTCTATTATTTATCCACTATTTTCTTTCATCTGACTCCTTGCTCCAGACCTGACCTGTGTTTATTTTAAATAAAAATTATATAAATAAAAATGGTATGGAAAACCATCATGTTCCAAAACTGAAAGGTAACCAAAAACCAAAAGAAAGTTATTAAATTTTAGTTAGATTATCACCTATAAAAGGTTTAGATGTGATCTCTGTTTTGTTTTGTTTTTAAAGGAGAGGAAGATTAGCAAGTATTAAAAAGTGTTAAAGACAGACCAATCCCAGACTAAAATTAAAAATCATCCTTCATTCTTCTGAAAACTATTGGGCACCGACTCTTGATTTTGGCTCAGGTCATGATCCCAGGGTCATGGAATCAAGCCCCATATTGGGCTCTGCGCTGAGTGTGGAGCCTGCTTAAGATTCTCTTTTTCCTCTGCCCCTCTCCCTCCCTGCGTGTCTCTCTCTCTCTCTCTCTCTCTCTCTCTCTCTCTCCTCTCTCTCCCTCTCTCTCTCTCTCTCTCTCTCTCTCAAATAAAACAAAATAAAGAAAACTATCTGACATACCATGAATGGTAGGGTTCCAGTCTTTCAGAAACGTCCCAGAAAATAAGTTTCTTAAGACAAAGACCATAATTTGTGGGAAACATAACAACTCAAAGGCAGACATGTTGCCACTTAAAGAAATCAGTGTGAACGTTTTATACTACTGTCATGCCCATCTTTAAAACTGCTTTAGGACTTAGTATGAGTGCTTTGCATATGGAGTACACTGAGCACACTGAGCAAATATTTGTTGAGTGAATGAATGAAAGAATGTACAAACATCCTGGCTGTAAAATTGATTTTGCAACTTTCCTCAGCTTAACTGCTCCATTAACCTTTAGTGGTTCAGTTCAGTGTCTCCCTAGTACAATCCAAATTCTACCCTATGAATTTCTTCCCCCATGTGATGAGTTCCAATTACACAATTCAAATAGACAGCTCCCAATTTGCATGTGATTTGATCGTGGTCAGAATGCTCATTAACGGAGGCTTTTTTGCTTGTGTGTTTATTTGTTTATTACACTTTCCATCTTGTGTGCCCCATCACCCCTTTCATCTATGTTAGGTCATGAACCACACAGTTTATTGGAGCCATGGGTTGGTTTTTATGTTTGGATTTTGGTTCAGGAGTGGGTATCTAATATTAACCCTTTAGTTGCCAGCTTCCCTGTTGCTAAGGGTTTATGATTATGCCCGTGCACCTAAAGCGGTCTCACTCAACCTGCAGCCCTGAATCCAGCTCACTGAACAACCTCGTCATGCTATTTCCTGATTAATTCAATGGCAAATACTTTCATTGCTGGCTCAAGAGCACTGCAAAGGTGCTAGCCAATTCCACGCACCCAAGATCTGCGATGTCCTCTGAATGCTTCTGTAAACTATATACATACACGTAGTTTGCTCTTGCCGTTAAGGTTATTAGGTAACAAAGGGTTTTTTAAAACACTCACTTTGCCTGTAAGTGTCTCTAGGCCTTCTTTTCAGGATAGTATATAATCAATCATTTTCAAACATGGGTACCACACATGCAGTTACAATGATAAGGGAAAACCATACTGCTTGTCTTTACACCTGGCATTTTTATCATCCAAAAGATTCATATATTCAGCACAGACTTTTTGAGCAGCTACAAGAGGCATGATGTCAACACTATATCCCCACCCAAATTAAATCTCAAACCTTATAGATAGCATTTTTTTCATTCCAAATCTTGTTATGACGCACTTGTGGGAGTGTACATTAGTATCTCACCTTTTGCAGAGTGACGTATCTCTGTGACATATCTAAATCCAAATTCAAATGTTCTACCCAGAAAGTACTGCTTCTGCTAATGACAATTGTGGTTATTCAGATCAACACCCCCACTAACTACAAAAGTTGATGGATATATAATGTGGAGGGTCAAGAAAAAGCCAATGAAAGCTCAGAGGAGAACAAATAGGAAGACTTCCTCTTACAGATATTAAAAACTTGGTAGAAATCTCTCATTATGAAGACAGTATGATATTAGTACAGGGACAGAAAAATAGACCATGGACCAGAATAGACCATCACAGACTCCATCACAGACTCATGCATTTATGGACCCTGAGCTGTGACAAGCTGCCATTGCAAAAGGATAAGACAGAGATAGTCTTTCAATAAATGATGCTTGGACAAGTGGATGTTCATATGGGGAAAAAATGACAATGGAAAGACACCTACCTCATACTATATATAAAACTCAAGTCCAGCTCAATTACAATTCTGAATGTTAAAGGTAAACACAATAATGCTTTTAGAAATAATGTAGAACAGCTTAATGATCTCAGTGGGGGGGGGGGGGTGGAATGTAACACAAAAGCCCTAACCATGAAAGAAAAAAATATATATGTATGTAACTACATTAAAAATAGGGGCTTCTGTGAGTGCCTGGGTGGCTCAGTTGGTTAAGCATATGACTTTGGCTCAGGTCATGAACTCACGGTACATGAGTTCAAGCCCCACACTGGGCTCTGCACTGACAGCTCAGTGCCTGGATCCTGTTTTGGATCCTGTTTTGGATTCTGTGCCTCCCTCTCTCTCTCTGCCCTTCCCCCATTCACTCTCTGTGTCTCTCAAAAATGAATAAACATTAAAAAAATTTTTTTTAAAAATAAGGGCTTCTGTTCATCAAAAAAGAACATAAAGTAAAAACCAAATGGAATGGGAGAAGATATGGCAACACACATAAGTGACAAAGGACTTCTAACCACATGACAAAGACTTTCCACAGATCAGTAAGAAAAAGGCAGGTAACCTAATAGAAAAAAACTCCAGAAGATTTTATTTAGGCTCTTCACAAAGGAATAAATTGAAATTACTAATATACATGAAAAGGTGCTCAGTCTCATTAGTAATCAAGGAGATGCGAATAAAAACCACAATGAAACTGATCTCATGGTTTGTGAGTTCAAGCCCCGTGTCAGGATCTATACCGACAGCTTGGAGCCAGAACTGCTTTAGATTCTGTGTCTCCCAGTCTCTCTGCCCCTCCCCAGCTCACGCTCTGTCTCTCTCTCCTCTCTCTCTCTCAAAAATAAATAAACATTAAAAAAAAAATTTTAAACCACAAACCACAATGAAACACAACACCAAATTGCTAAAGAAATAAAAAAATCTGGCAACATCAACTGTTGGTAAGGAGGGGAACTCTCATCTACTGCTAGTGAAAATCACTAATTATTGATACTGTATGAAAAAGGTCTTGGCATTATTTACTAAACTTGAAATGCTCAACCTTGTGACCCAGCAATTCTACTCATAGGGCCTATGTGCTGAAGAATCTGTGGACATGGGCACCAGGAGACCAGAGTCTTCAAAACAACACTGTTTATAAAATCCAAAACACCAAAAGAGACAAATAAGTTGCATTGTCAAACAATGGAATATTAAATGAAAAGAGATGAACCAGAGTATATATAAAAACATGATGAATCTTATATACACTTCTGAGTAAAAGGAGCAAGGCCTACATTATTTGTAATACTATACCATATAATACTGTAATACCTGTCCAAGAGCAGGTGAAATTACACCATAGTATATACATAGGTGACAAAATTATGTTATTTAAAAATCAAGGAACTGCCTCCCACAAAAGTCAGATGGGGTCATCTGTGGAGAAGGCATATGGAAGTGCTTTAGGGAGACTCGTGACATTATATTTCTTGACTTGGTGGTATGAGTATTCATCTTTTCCATATTAATTATAATGTACATCTATGTACTTTCCTTAGGTGTGGTGTATTTTATAAGATAAAAGTAAATAAAAGGAGAATGAAGGAAGACAAATCCAGGAAAGAACAAAGGAAGGAAGAAAGGAAAGTAGGAGTGAGGGAGGGAGGAAATGAGATCGGAGGCAGAAAGATCAATACACACTCTCTGACTGACATCTTACTTTAGAAACTCGGGCATTAAAAATAACGAGGATGTGTCTAAAGTTTTAGTTAAGAATGTTCATTATGACATTGTTTCTAATTTCAAATATGGGAAACAGTCTAAAAGTCCCAAAATGAGGAATCAGATGTGTGTGTCCCCATATGATACAATATATTGGCATTATCAAAGTCCATGTAACTTAACAAATAGTGTTACAGAAATACATTCACTGCCATGGTGGATCATGGCATGTGGTAAATATGGAGACGCTCTGCCCAAATACCTGTTCGTGGAAGGACTTGCCACCCAGCTGTAGGGAGTGTGGCTGGCAGACTTCCCCCAGCCGCCAGCTACTCTGAGGTTGGCCTCAGCTGCAAATAGCCGCTGGAGCAGGGACAGGCCTGTGACCCAGCGTACAATACCGTAAAGTGGGGCAGCGCAAGATGGAGGGAGCGTTGGTCCCTCAGTGACCAGGTGGAGCACAGCTGGCCCCCCCAAACCAACCACGGTCCATCTTCTTAAAGGCACTGCATCTTGAAGTGTATTTGTTACAGCAGTCTTGCCTTTTAGTTACCTACATTACAATTCAGGAGTTTCACATAAAAATTCAGAATTCTGGGGGCGCCTGGGTGGCTCAGTCAGTTAAGCATCTGACTTCGGGTTAAGCGTCCAGCTTCAGCTCAGGTCATGGTCTCACAGTTTGTGGGTCTGAGCCCCTCCTCAGGCTTTGTGCAGACTGCACGGAGCCTGCTTAGGATTCTCCCTGTCTCTCTTCTCTCTCTCTCTCTCTCTCTCTCTCTCTCTCTCTCTCTCTCTGCCCCTCCTCTGCTCACATTCCCTCTGTCTCTCTCCAAATAAATAAATAATTTTAAAAATTCAGATTTCTGTTGAAAAATCTGAATTTTAGCAACACTGGACCTGAATCTTGTAAGATGATCTTCCAGAAATCATTGGTGGCTGCCCCCTCAGAGGGGCCATGAGATGGATAGCTCCCGAGTCCCCACCTGGTCCACTGCATTCTCTCATGGGATCTGACTGGCATCTGAGGAATTTGCAACTCCAGAATCCAATGCACTTGTATCAACCCATTCTTCTGACCCAAAGATTTCATTCACTCCCCACGGCCAACAAGACCTTGCCCAGCCTCTTCAGCCCAGCATGGGAAGTGCTGCATTCCCGCCCCACCTGTGAGTTACCCCTCTACTCCTGTACCCCTGGAGTCCACTTCCATGCTTTTGCTCAGGCTGGTCCCCCTGCCCAGAAACACCAGCCTCCTCTCTCCATTCAGGAGACAACATCCCCATGAAGCTCCTCAGTGCCAGCAACCTTGTCATCCCCTAAATTCCTAGGACACAAATTGTCTGTGCTTCTCAAACAATCACTGAATTTCAGAGCTGGAAAGAACCATGAGGAAAGGAGATCAGGATGTAAAGAGGGTGTTTAAAATGACAAAACCAGGTCATGGTTGATTTCTGGAGGGAAAAGCCTAGGCTCCCCAAAGCAGAGCCCTTCTCACTCCCTCTCATTCATTAACTTCTCCAAGCCAGAGTTTTAGAACTATTTCTTATCACAACACAGGAAACTGATTTTACATTATAACCATGTACACACTCATACACAATTCACAAAACATGAGATGTAATTGATACTCTCTAGTCTGTTCTATTTTCTTCATGCTGTTCGTAAACCCTGATTTCACACTGATTTTCATATCCCATTAATGGTTTACAACCCACAGTCCAAAAAGCAGCCTGCTCCATGATTCTTCCTTGTCTGGCCATGTGGCAGGGAGCTCTGCTTATCTCCAGTCCTGGATCAGCCACTTAAGGAGCTCTGAGGCCCTAGGCAAATTACTTAACCACTTGGGTCTCAGTGTTCTCATCTGTAATATGGGAGAATAATGTTTACTTTACTAGACTGTTGTAAGGATTCAAGACAATTATTTAGGGATTTTGCACAATGCCTTATACAGAGCAAGTAGTTAATAAACTGATTTTTATGTCAGTTTTTCCTTACATCTTTGAGTCATACTCTTCATCTATATGACGCTTTCTTTAGAATGCTGTGGCACCTAGAAAGCTGCTGTGCAAGTGCTAGGATCTCAGTATGTGCATCAGGGACAGTGTCCTGTCACCTTCTGGATTCCTGCCTTGAGGACCCGACCTCAGGGGTCAGCTAATAAGAGTCCATAGAGGGGGTGAGGAAGTGTGGGAAGATGGAAGGAAAGAAATGGCAGAGTCTTCCCTCCTCTGAAGCCTGTGAGCACAGACCATCCCATTCTCCTGAGCACAGATTCAGAAGCTGTCAGAACTACAGAACAAAATTCTTAATGTGGGGCCCAAAGGGAACATTACCTGGCAGCAGCAGGAAGCTTGGATTAGAACAGTGGCACTCAATTTGGAGAGGGGCCATTTTTTGGAGGGCAGTTTTTAAAAATCTCACACACAGGCTTGCACCAACACGCATATGCGCATGCATGCACGCGCGTGCGCGCGCACACACACACACACACACACACACACACACACACTGAATTGGTTGGTGAGAGCAATAGTAATATATGGCATGACAGCCTCATTTTACAGATGAGGAAGCTGAAGTCCACGAAGTAACGCGCTGAAGGTCACAAGTTAACCCAGATCTGGGCCAGGAACAGAGTTCTTTTCTCAGCCAATACCTTTTTCTCTGTGCACCTGCCAGCTACGTACTTCCAAAACCTGCCCCCAGATTCCCATTCTGCCTCACTCTCCCTGGATATAGTCAGGTCACATATTGGTTTTGGGAAGCTATCTGTTCCTATTTTTGTAAGAACCAAGGTTATTTTTTTTTTGATAATTTTTGTTTTTTAAAAATCAGGTAACACTGATTACATGTAATGCTGGAAGTATATAGCCATTCTACTGGCCTTGGCCTCTGCATTAGCAGCTCCAAACCATCAAGAGTGAAAATGTCTCCATGGGTGATCTTTTCTGAAGGCACTACGCTGGCCATGTAAAAAGTGTCTCTCTTCTCATCATCACATCTGCCGCATCTGATTCTGGAAATCAGAAAATAACCACTGAACCATTAAAATGCTGTTGAATTACTGATTGATGAGAAACCAAGTAATTTCATTGGCAGCTTGCACTCCTGGCTCCCCACCCAGCCTGGGGAAATGCAGAATGTTTAGGTGATAAAGCACGGGACCATGCCCAATCCACTGTCTGCCTAATGCAGGAATTTCCCATATACAGGAGGCCGAACAACAGCTCAGGCTCTAAGTTTCTAAGCCTTTGTCAGTTTAAGTTAGTACTTTAATGCAATTTTAATAGGTAGTGATTTTATTTTGTATCTAATGAAATCAACGGAGCGTGAAAATAGACAGCGTAGCTGAGCGAGGTACAGTACTTAAGGTACGAAGAATAGACTGCTTCAGAAGAGGCTTTTATTAGCTTCATTAGGGTGGTCATCAAATGAGTGATTTCATAGCCAATCTAATTAACCAAAGAATGTGCAGGAACTCATCTTCTTGTTGCTAATTGGGCATACAGACGCAAGGCATATTAGCTACCTCAGAAATCTAGCATACGGATAAACTTGATAGATTCTTTGTGCGTTCCATGTGGGGGGCTTTTAGAGCAGAATTTTGAACAACTCAAGATAAAAACTTTGCAGCTTCTGGCTCCTGGTGTTGCCTGGGCTGAGGGCCCAGGGCTATCTCATCTCCCTCCCCAGCCACCAGGAAAGGTGGCATCAGCAGACGGAAGTCTTAAGGAATCCCTGACAAATGGCCTGGGACTGAGGGAGACAGAGCAGAGAAAAAGGCACCGCCAGATAGTAGACAAAAGTGTAGGGTGCAGGTCTGTCCAAGGGAGGCCTGGAGAGGTAGCAGGTTCCACCAGACACAAAGGACTGTCCTGGAGCAAATCACGGGGTTGCAGAGAAGGAAGGCACTGAGGATATGGAGCCACAGCAAGCCCGCCACACTGAAGCACTCCACCCAAAGAGGAGACCTCCTGATGCAGGCAAGTGTGCATGCCCCACGGCCACCCGCCAACTTGACTTGGCAACATACCTACACGGTGGGCCTTTCAACGTGCCCCACCCACTTAGACAAAAGCACCAGGCTCCTGCTCGGGGAAAACTCAGACCCACACACCTCCAAAGGAAATTCATGTCAGCTGCTGGGGGCTATGGAAAATGGTCAATTTGAAAAAAAAAATGCAAAGATTTTGATTAATTAAAAAATGTAATCATCGAGGGGCGCCTGGGTGGCTCAGTCGGTTAAGCGTCCGACTTCGGCTCAGGTCACAATCTCACGGTCCGTGAGTTCGAGCCCCACATCAGGCTCTGGGCTGATGGCTCAGAGCCTGGAGCCTGCTTCCGATTCTGTGTCTCCCTCTCTCTCTGCCCCTCCCCTGTTCATGCTCTGTCTCTCTCTGTCTCAAAAATAAATAAACGTTAAAAAAAAATTAAAAAAAAAATGTAATCATCGATATAAAAAATGAAGGAAGAGAGGGAAAGATAGAAGAATGAGTTGATGATTTTAAAGGCAAAGTCAGACTCTCCCAGAATATACAGAGTAAAAAGGCAAAGAAATAGAAAATACGACAGAAGAGTGGAGAAGGAGAATATATTCAGGCAGTTTGATTTACATCTAACAGTAATTCCAGTAAGAGTGTACACTCATAGCTGAAGAGAAAAAATAACCAAAATTATATTAAAAGAAGATGACTCTGGGATGTCTGGGTGGCTCAGCCAGTTAAGCATCTGACTTTAGTTCAGGTCATGAATCACGGTTTGTGAGTTCGAACCCTGCATCAGGCTCTGTGCTGGCAGCTTGGAGCCTGGAGCCTGCTTCAGATTCTGTGTCTCCCCCTCTCTCTGCCCTTCCCCCACTCATGTTCTTTCTCTCTCTCTCTCTCTCTCTCTTTCAAAAATAAACATTAAAAAAAAAGATGCCCCTGAACTGAAGAAAGATGTGACTTTTCAGACCAAAAGGGCTCACCAAGTTCCAAACAAGATTAAAGAAAATGATCCTCATCAAGACATATTCTGCTAACATCTCCTGACCCCAAGGATAAAGAGAAAAATCTTAAAAGCTTCCAGGAAAAAAAAAATGAGATTACCAAAAAGGAACAAAAATCAGACTTTCCTTAAGCAACATTGGATTCTGAGGACAGTCGTGCAATATATTTAATAGTCGAAAAATCAGTTTCCCTAACATTAACAACTCAGGCAACAACAGATGTTGGTGAGGATGCGAAGAAAGAGGATCTCTTTTGCATTGTTGGTGGGAATGCAAGCTGGTGCAGCCACTCTGGAAACCAAAAAACTAAAAACAGAACTACCCTACAACCCAGCAATTGCACTACTAGGCATTCATCCAAGGGATACAGATGTGCTGTTTCAAAGAGACACATGCACCCCCATGTTTATAGCAGCACTATCAACAATAGCCACAGTATAGAAAGAGCCCAAATGTCCATCGATGGATGAATGGATAAAGAAGATGTGGTACATATATATATATACACACACACACACACACACACACACAATGGAGTATTACTCAACAATCAAAAAGAATGAAATCTTGCCATTTGCAACTATGTGGATGGAACTGAAGGGGATTATGCTATGTGAAATTAGTCAGAGAAAGACAAAAATCATGTGACTTCACTCATATGAGGACTTTAAGAGACAAAACAGATGAACATAAAGGAAGGGAAACAAAAGCAATATAAAAACAGAGAGGGGGACAAAAACATAAGAGAGTCTTAAATATGGAGAACAAATGGAGGGTTACTGGAGGGGTTGTGGGAGGGCGGATGGGCTCAATGGGTAAGGGGCACTGAGGAATCTACTCCTGAAATCATTGTTGCACTATATGCTAACTAACTTGGATGTAAATTTTAAAAAATAAAAAATTAAATTAAAAAAAAGTCAGTTTCTACGAAGAATTTTATGCCCTCACAAATTGAATCAAACATTAGAGTAAAAGAAAAATATTCCCAATCAAAAAAAAAATATTTCTAGTAAAGTAAGTACCAAACAATTACCAAAAGATTTATCACACACATACCCTATAGGAAAAAACTAAAGCAAGATTAGATGAAGCAAAATAAATCTATATTAGGGAATACTGATCTCATAGAAGTGAAGGAAAGTAGGAAAATTTAAGGGAAAATCCACTGGGATGAGATGCTTACAAAATTTTTCGATGAGCAAAGATTTAAAAAAAAAAAAAAAAGGATTACAGGGCACTTGGGTGACTCAGTTGATTGAGTGACCGACTCTTGATTTCAGCTCAGGTCATGATCTCATGGTTTGTGACTTCGAGCCACACCAATAATGCAGAGCCTGGAGATTCTCTGTCTCCCCCTCTCTCTAACCCTTCCCTGTTGCATGCTCTCTCTCTCTCTCTCTCTCTCTCTCTCTCTCTCTCTCTCTCTCTCTTAAAATAAATAAATAAACAAACCTTAAAAAAAGGATTACAGGGACGCCTGGGTGGCTCAGTCGGTTAGGCGGCCAACTTCGGCTCAGGTCATGATCTCACGGTCCGTGAGTTCGAGCCCCGCGTCGGGCTCTGTGCTGACAGCTCAGAGCCTGGAGCCTGTTTCAGATTCTGTGTCTCCCTCTTTCTGACCCTCCCCCGTTCATGCTCTGTCTCTCTCTGTCTCAAAAATAAATAAATAAACGTTAAAAAAAAAAGGATTACAATTTCAACTATATGGCTCAAATCATAGTTGGCTCTACAATGACCAACACCTACCTACTGACATTATTGTAAATGCTGTTAATAGGTTTTCAGTTTTTAGAATTAACCTAAAGACAGGATGGGAGCCTTAGTTATATAGAGATGGTCCAGACTCACAATGGTTCAACTTAGGACCTTTTGACTTTATGATGGTGTGAAAATGATACACTTTTCAGTAGAAACCATACTTCAGATTTTGAATTTGGATCTCCTCCCAGGCCAGCAATATGTGGTGCGGTCCCCTCTCGTGTTGCTGAACAGCAGCCACAGCTCCCAGGCAGCCACGCCATCTCAAGAGTGATCAACTGATACACAAACAACCATTGTGTTCCCCAACAACCACCCTGTTTCTCACTTTTAGTACAGTATTCAATAAATTAGTGAGACGTTCAACACTGTATTATAAAATAGGCTTTGTGTTAGATGATTTTGCCCAATGGTACGCTGACACAAGGGTTCTGAGCACGTTTAGGGTCAGCTAGGCTAAGCTATGATATTTGGTAGATTAGGAGTATTAAATGCATTTTCTACTTAATGGTATTTGCAATTTGCCCTGGGTTTATCGGGATGTAACCCCATCCTGAGTGGAGGAAGATCTGTACTGATATGAAGAGAATGCAGAAGGTGTCAAACAGTGACATTGTAACTGTAACAAGCATACGATGGGAGGTAGTGAAAGAGGTCAGAGAGAGACAAGAAAAGATGGAAGGAGGAGTAAGTGGGTCATCTGTAGGGATTCTCTTGGCTGATGTAGGCAACCACTAGAAGAAGTAGTTAAAATTATAGGCAGCAGGTAGCCAGTGTGGAGAGCAGGAGGTGGACAGAAACATGAATGAGCTAAAGCCTTCTTTCCAGATGGCAGGAAGTTAAAAGATTCCATTTAAAAATAATAAATCAAGAAATAGGGGGATGAGCATATTACATAAAGTGATGACAGTAAGTGCCAGAAGAATTTATGATAGAAACTATTGACGGTGGTTACCTCTAGGGATGGGCCCTGGTGGTTGAGGGAGATTTTTAATTCCATTTTTTTGCTCTTCATGCAGTTAGTAAGAACATACTGAATTGAATAGCTTCATGGCTTTCACCAGATTTCAAAATCCACTTATCTTTAAAGAACTTTATTTAGCTGAATGTTAAAGATACTTTTTTCTTTTTTTCTCTTAAGAGAAAAAATGAGTAGCTGTCTGTATGAGAACTCTAAACATGCACACACACACACACACACACACACACACACACACACACTTCTAGACTAATTTATAAACCTATAGCTCCAAAACTATTGCCCCCAAATATTTCATGCCAATATTAAGGAAAAACGTGCAATGTTTCCTCTTTCTATCCTTCTGAATGGTAAGTTCTTCAAAAGCTTGACGATGGTGATGATGACAATGACATATATATACATATATATATGTATATATATATTTACATATATATGTATATATATTTACATATATATGTGTATATATATATCCTTATATATATACATATGTGTGTGTGTGTGTGTGTGTGTGTGTATATATATATATATGTATATATATATATATATATATATATACTTAATGGGGTTGGATGAGAGAGCTGGAGACTAAGGAGAAGCCCTAAGGAAATCTGAAACCCCTGTGACTTCTAGGATCTTAGCAAACAAAATCAGAAGTCCCTTTTCCATGTTTCTTTTGCTAAAATCATTAGAAACTGTTTCTCTCTTCAGATCACCATTAAAACCTCGGCATCTTGGTAAAACAGCAATAAAAATGTATTGTCTTGCTACATTATAAGCAAGGTTCTTTCTCTCTCTGGTGTCAGACAGTTTCAAGGCCTTTAAAATCTCAGCCCTGGAACAGAAGTCCTGGCCCAAAAGCTGAAGGTATACCCGTTGCTCCCCAACCCAGACTTACGGTATCAGAAGGTAGCTGCAACCTGGAGCTGGGGAGAAAGTCATATGGTTCAGATCATCCATCAGAAAAGTTTTTAAAAATCTCAGTAACTCCCTTGACAGTGGGTCTACATGTGGTGAGAGAACAAATTCAATGTTAGAATTGCTATTAGAGGGGTGCCTGGGTGGCTTGCTCAGTTAAGCGTCCAACTCTTGAATTCGGCTCAGGTCATGATCTCATGGTTCATTAGATCAAGTCCTACATCGGGCTCTGCATTGACAGCATGGAGCCTGCTTGGGATTCTCTCTCTCCCTCTCTCTCTCTACCCCTCTCCCCACTGTGTTCTCTCTCTCTCTCTCTCAAAATAAACAAACTTAAAAAAAAAGAATTTTTGGTAGAAAAATACAGTGTTGTCTTTTAGTTGGGAGTGAGGGAAAACATCTGAGTGTCCTTTGTAGTTATTGTAAGACAAAAAGTGTTCCCAGTGGTGGTTCTGGATTTCCAAGTACTACTGTCTAAATGGACACTAGAAATCTTCATGGGAATACCTAACATGTATGGCACACTTACTTTGCAACTGTCTAAATATTCTCAATGAATGTGTTACTCAATATCCATCTGATCCTATGAAGTAGGTGTTATTATTAGCATCCCTATTTTTTAGATGAGATAACTGAGATGCTGGCAGTTTTCCCACCTTAATCGTGGAGCCTCAGCTTAGAGAGTGACAAACGGGAGAAACAGCAGAAAGCATCTAGGGGCCCCTCCTGATGACCTGAGCCTCAGCTGAGAGGTTGCAAAATTGGAGTTACGATCTACCTTCATCCCTTTGTTGGAGACAAGCAGCCCTGGAAGCCAGACAGGTCTGAGTTGGGGATGGGGGTGGTCAGGGCACACTGAAATGACAAGGGGAGGAAAAAAGGGGAGAAAGAGAGGTCTGTCTCAGCTGACCTCTCTACCTGCAACCAGGAAGAGGGGAGATGAAGGATCACATGGTGGTCTCAAAGTGTTTCTCAGCCCCTCCTCTCCAACCCCACTTGGCCATGTGTGCTGCTACCCCTGGGGCCCTCTCCCTGGGCCCTTGGTACGAGACTTCTCGCTGTCTCTGGCCTCTCCTCTCTCTGCCACCACAATGGCACAGAGGGAACTTTTCAAAACACAGATCTGGTGTCCCCTTTCCTGAAAAAATGTGACAGGTCCCATGGCCTCCACCAGCGATTCAGACACCACCTTTGAGAATTGTGTTTCCCATAGCCATGGACACCTATGCTATCACTTAGTGCTTGTCTTTAGAACAACTCACTTCCTGACCTAAATAATTGTATCCTCACTCTAAGCAGTAATACCCATAACATTGTGGGTTTGATGTGCTGTTTACCATTTTCCCCAATATGCAATAAAATAATTACATAACTGAAAATTCTAAATGCTCCTTGGTACCACCTCAAATGATCCCACTGACTGTATTTCACTCTGGAGCCATATTGACAGTATGTCAGAATATTTGGGTTGCAAGAAACAGGAACTCAGTCTGACCACCATAAATTAAAATATATTTTATTGGAATCTTTGGGGGCATCAGAGGGCGGGGATGTGAAGAGTCTCACAAAGGACTGGACCAGTAGGTCTCGTCAGGGGTGGGATATCCAGGAAACTGGGCTCAAGCCCCATCCAGACACCCACATCAGAGTGAATGACAACCAAGCATCTTCAGCCTCTAAGTCATGCTGTGAGTCAAATCCCCAGGAAGGGAATTCCCATGGGCCTACTTGGGTCTCTTGCTCACCTCATAGCTATTGGCTCAGGTGCAACTATACAGTGGCTGCTGCCACACCCAAAGACCGCTCTCTGCTCATTTCCTTCTTCACTGAAAACTGACTCTGCCACATTATTCGTGGGCAGAGTATTTTCCCAGCTTCTCACTGAAGGTAGAAATAATGTTGTGTCTTTTAATCAGATTTTGTTCCTTTCAGGGATTTTTATCTCATTAATTTGTTTGATGTTGGAGCTTTTTAGGAGGAAGGGTGGGCAAAGGATATTGATAGCACTAAAACTGTCTAGCTTTTATTTTCACTTATTTATTTTTTTAGAGAAAGAGAGCATGAGTGGGGGAGAGGGACAAAGAGAGAGGAGAGAGAGAGAGAATGCTAAGTAGGCTCCATGCTCAGCCCAACTCGGGGCTTGATCCCATGACCCTGGGATCATGACCTGAGCAGAAATCAAGATGCCCAACCAACTGAGCCACCTAGCCACCCCCAAATTGTCTGGCTTTTAAAAGTAAAGCTGATTTAAATGGATTAAAAGTACTTTAATCATTGTTATCTACTGATTAACTTGGCCCAAAAGAAATTCCTTCTGGCTCGTAATCTAAGACCAGCTGGGCTTCTCCTAGATCAACTAGAAAGCTCTAAACCAACTGCTGGCCCACTGATAGTAAAATGTGTGGTTTTTAGCCACCCTCCATATTTATACTTATTTTTCTTTTTCCATCACCCCTTCTCAGCTCCACCTACTTTCTTTTATGAGTATTGGGGTTTTAATTTTTTTAATGTTTTTTTTTTTTTTTGAGAGAGAGGGAGAGAGACAGCACGAGTGGGGGAGGGGCAGAGAGAGAGGGAGATACAGAATCCAAAGCAGGCTTCAGGCTCCAAGCTGTCAGCACAGAGCCCAACACAGGGCTAGAACTCACAAACCATGAGATCAGGACCTGAGCCTAAGTCGAATGCTTAACCAACTGAGCCACCCAGGCGTGCCAGTTTTGTTTGTTTTTTATATCCTTGAAAGAGACCTTAAATATGATGGATAACAAGTTGGGAGATGTAATGATGAGGAGGAAGAACACACACACACACACACACACACACACACACACACACACACACACCAGGCTGTTAAGGTGAGCCTCTTTCAGGCTCTGTTGTGGTCAAAGCTCCACATGGCCACAAACAAATTAATAGGTGTCAGGTATTCCCACATGTCACACATTAGTACTACGCCATCCACATAGACTCAAAAGAGGGGCTCCAAAATTGCAGTCCTTGGCTCCATACCATCTCAAAGGTTTTAAGGATTGAGGTGAAGAGGTTCTAGAAAAAGCCTTTAGCAAAATGAGAACATTTTCCTCCCCCCTCCCCCTTCTATGGGGAGAAGTGAAGGGAGAGAGAGGCTGTACGGGACCAAAGACAAGAGGGGAGAGTAAGTGTTTCTTGTGAGTCCTCAGGACTCCTAGTCTTGGAACATGTCAGTTCCATAAACTCAGTCTTAACACTCAGACTTTAGATCATAGGGGTCAATTCTTTACACAGTGTTAGTCCTGGATCCCTGCATGCCAGTCTACATGATTTCCACAAGAAACCTTATCACCAAAGTAAATGAAAGCTTTTACCTGCTATTGGACCATAGAACTGTTCTAAATCTAGCAGAACGCCACTCTACCCAGATGCCTCAACTCTCCCTAAGGGTCTTTGGATTTTGTTTTCTTGATCTAGGAGCTCTCCAAGATTTCCCTTCGTTTGCATTGGTCTGTGGAGGTAAGGTCTGGAGAACTCCTTCCCCTTTCTCATAAAATTTGCTGACAGAGGCCACTGCCCTGTGACTGGCAGGTATGTGTTACAGGTATGTGTCAAGTATGTGTACCTCTGGAAAGGATCTAGATAGAGGAGAAAATGGAGCCCCAGAAAGGTGTGGACCCAGGCAGCAGGGAGATCCCAAGATGTAAATCTTAGCAAGGCCTGTGAAATATCCTGACCATCAAGATCATCAAGTCAGAAATCAGGTGGTGAAGTGTCCTTGCCTGACTTCCCCGGAGGTTGGGAGGTTAAGCAGCCCTGCTCCTTCACGAAATGTAGTAGCTAAATGCAGTGCTCTCACAGGGAACAGACCCACTTCTCCTAATTGGTAAATGCTTCAAGATTAGGTCTTTCTACATCTCCTAAATGATAGGTTGTACTGAGTGTTCAATACATGTTAATAGATGTGGTAGGAAGAATGGATTGTACAATTTAAAGCAAGTGGTATGAAATTCTAGCAGATCAATGCACTCTGGGTTAAATGTCTTATTATAGTTATGGAAGAACTAAGATATTCAAATAATGGGCTCAAAATAAATTGTTCCTAGGTTTTCTGAGGTTATGGCTTTAGGGAATTACCTTTTCTGATAATCAAAAACACAACAAATATGCTTTTTTTCTTCACTTGTTTAATTATTTTAAACATTCAGCTCTGGTCATATGCCTGATAGCTATAAAAATGAGAGATCAAAGCATCCCAGGGCTCCTTATTAATTCTGCCCACCAAACATTCCCAAATAACCCTATATAATACACTGCTAACAATAAGTATTTTAGTCTGAGAAATAAATACATTTAATTTTAAATTTATGGTTTGGGGATAAGCTGGTTCTCAGCTTCTAAGCGTTTTATTGTTTCCCAGACTTTTCCCTAATACAGATGTTAAAGGGCTTTTCAGAAAGAATGTTTTAATTTTTTTTAACTTATTTTAATTTAATTTAATTCAATTTTAGAGACAGAGTGCATAAGCCAGGGAGAGAGGCAGAGAGAGAGAGAGAGAGGATCATAAGCAGGCTCCACACTCAGCACGGAGCCCAACAGGGGGCTCGATCCCACGGCCCTGGAATCATGACCTGAGCTGAAATCAAGAGTTGGATGCTCAACGAACTGAGCCACGCAGGCGTCCCAGAAAGAATGTTTTGATGAGTTATCAACTCAATAAAGAAATGAGCAAAAGATATGAACAGACACTTCACTGGCAATCAAATCCCTTTCCTAAATTTGGAAACTTCCCCAGCATGACTCCATCCCCATAGAGAAGCCAAAAGGGCTAACATATGCATTCCCAGACTCTACATGAAGCATCCAGGCTTGTGACCTCATGCAGCTAAGAACCCTGACTCTTTCAGTACCAAATCAGGAATGTGGGGACACTGTGGTTGCACAAGGTGCCAGACCTCAAATGTGCCTCAGTTTCTCACCTAACATAGGGAGCTGCCAACACCAGCTTCTGTTTCACTGAATTCTTAACAAGAAAAGCTTGTAAAATTCCGAATTTCTTAGGGATTAAGTGGCATGGACAAACAAGTATGTGTACATGTTTTGGAACCAACGAATTTTACTAAAAGGAATGCAAATTTCAAAGCCAGAAGAGAGAGAGAGAGAGAGAGAGAAGACTGTGCGGAAATGCTGTGCCATATACAAATTCCAGTTCCTTCAGGCAATGAGTGGAAATCCAGCCTGCACGGCGGCCTGACTGGATTTCAGAATTTATGGAGCCTCCCAGGAGAAGAGTTTCTTCACGGACCTAACAATGCCATCTAACGCTTTGAAAAGCATTCCATGTAGCCATAATTCCACCTGTGTGTCACAGCTTCTGTGTGTTTCCCTACTCTGTATCTTTTTCAAGCAACGAGATAAATACAAGACCTTGGTCTCCTAAGAATTCATCTATTTGAGCCTTTTTCTTCTCACCAGTGTAACCTCCAATCGTAGCATCCAACATAGAGGCTAGGGACATGGTAATCATGTCACGAAGAATGAGCCCAGAAAGAGAAAAAGCAGCCAACACAAGGAAACCCTGCTAGTCAGAAGCCCATTCTTAGAACAAAAGGTCACTTACAAGGGAAAAGAAAAAAGAAAATTGAATGCAGAGCATCTGATGAATATTCCTGCATTAAGACTTACTTTTTAATCCTATAAAGTCAGGGCGCCACACCCTTTAGAGAATATCACACACTCTTGTTTGCAAATCCAGCCAACAGCATCATGTCCCCTCTCACTGCAAACATGCTGGAGAAGATGAACAACAGTCAGCCCCTGGGCCGCCACCATGGGAAAGAGCAGAGCCTCCGGGGACTCCGGGGTATCAGACCAGAACAAGCGGCTTGGACGAGTTAACATTTTCCTGCCGGTGTCAATGACTTGGAAAGTCAATTCTATTCCACTGAGCCTTTTCATCAGTTATGACACCCTAAACCCATCTTCTTTTCACACCTGCAGCTTAGAGAAAATTCTATGAATCAGTCTGTCACCAGGCCGCCCTCGGCATGTCTCCAACAGGCACAGCTCCGGCTGCAGCCAGCTGGCCTAAGGCAAACACAGAGATTCCTTTTAGGGGAAGGTGCTACCAAGAGAATGTCAAAGTCTGGGTGCACATAAGGGAGACCTGCAGCCTTCTGCTGTCTCCACAGAACCAAATGCCGCTTATATGGCCCCAGAGGGCAGGTAGAGGATGACTGCTCTCCAGCTCTTGAGGCTGAGTTCGTTCATCCTTTCGCCCTCCCAAAGGGCAAGCCCAAATACAGAGGCACTCACAAATACCAGCTCTGATCCCTTCCTACAGCACAGAAGTGACCAGACAGATCTGGGTCCCACAGGTTAGGTTCAGGATTGGGGGGGGGGGTGGGGCGGGGAAGGGCTGGGATGCTCCATCCAGCTCCCAGGGTAGGGGACATTGGGCACCCCAGGTTTGCCCTCAGGCTGCCATGCCCCTCATCCAGGACACTCAATCAGAGATGGGCATTTCCTTTGCATTGTTCCAAAGTGTATGCACTTTGAGTTTCAGCCACTGCAAGTGAGAGGCCTGAGAAAATTGAAACTTAAAAGCTTAAGTTATGGGAAACTGAAACCTAACCAAGCTTAACCAGCTTGTTCCGCTTCTGTACAATTGCTTGGCGCGCCCATGTATTCCTGATCAATCATTATTGCCTGGCACATCCGTATATTCTTGATCAACCATTGTTACTTGGCACATCCGTGTACTCCTGATCAATCATTGTTGCTTGGCACATCCGTGTATTCCTGATCAATCATTGCGATACCCGTACCCCCGGTTGTGGTCTGACCTAAAGGCAGGAGCCAATCGAATACTGTTAAGTGTCCAACTTTAAACACCAACCAATTGCAGCTCTGTAACTGTGGAAAATTCCTGATTTCCCCATGACTTGTTTGTACCTGTCTATAAAAGGGGTGTAAAAACCTCTCTCAGGGCCTCTTGGCGTCACCGGCAACGGGGGCGCAGAGGTCCAGGTTCGAACCTGCAATAAATGACCCTTGCTGCTTAGCTTTGACTCTGGACTCTGGTGGTTCGTTTTGGGGGGTCTCTTAGACTCTGGGCGTTTCACAAGTTCAAGTGGCTTCGTCCCTTTCTAGCCCCAGACTGCAGGGAAGTGGAGGACAGTGGTGTAGACCTGGACTCAACCACAGTGCCCAACAGGTCCCTGTAATATCCATTCTACAGTGTATCCACAACCCATTTTACTGGCCACAGCACAAAGAACCGACTCTTCAGGGTGTTTAAACAATTTGTTAGCATTTTTCAATATTATTGCTAGATAAGATACAGCTTTATTACCATCTCTAGCTGCCCTTTCCAATTCTAATATTCTCATATTCTGTGCATCCCAAGAGGGCCCTTCCCTGACAAAGATGTTTACCTTAGATATGTGTGACTTCCAGGAGTCCAAACTATGATCATAAAGCATTTGCTAACACGGTGAAGTTTAGCTTCTTCAAAACAGAACTCACATCACTAATAAGTCTTTTAGGATATCCATCTTTGCCAAGCTTTCTTTTATCCCCCAAGGTGAGGAGGACTTATTATAGATTATATGCTGGATCCACCAGGGGACCACAGAAATGAAGCCTGCATGGCATTTTATTAGCCCAATAGATTATATTCATGATGGAGAGGGAGAAAAAGCAAGTTAACACCCCCAAGAGACTTATAATGGTCCAAAGCATTTCTGTCAAGCTGAAACGGGAGGAAGAAGCCCCAGCCTGGGCAAGGAAACCGGCAGGCTCCAGGGTCTTCTCTCGTAGGGCTCACTTCTGCCCTCGAGAGGCCAGATGGTGTACACTCTTCTGGAAAACAACTCTGAGAGGTCTCCTGTGGATTCAGAGTTGGTTTAGACAGCCATTCTCAGACTTGAGCACCTGTCAGAATCACCTGGAAGACTGGCTGAAGCACAGATTGCTGGGCCCCACCAGAATTTCTGGCTGTGCTGATGTTTGGGGCTCAGGGAGAGAGGGGGGCCAAGAATCTGCATTTCTAACCAGTTCCCAGAGCTGCTGCTGCTGCTATGGGGACCACACTCTAGGATCACTGGAGATACAAGATGGGGCAATGCTTTAGGACACTCTAAGGGAGCCAGTGAACACAGGCTCTCATGGATGCCCCAATCCAGCTGCTCTTCAGGCCCCTGGCTTTCAGTCCCCTGTGACCCCTCTCCTCAGAGGTCCAGATCTCCCTGGACTGGTGCCAGTCCTGTTCCCTTCAATTTCAGGGCCAAGTGCTACCCATGTAGCAACTCCCTCACCACAAGGACAAGTTTTCCTCCTGTGGGAACTGGCTACATAATTTGTGGGGTCTAATGGAAAATGGAAATTTGGGGCCCTTTGCTGAAATAGTAGTAAGACTTAATAATAATAGTATTAATACACTGACAAGAGAGCATTAAGCTCAGCATGTGCCTTTCTTCCCAAGGCCTTGTCTTTGGCCCTGCACTATTGAGACCAGAGAGTTACGACTCTTGTTCACCCCACCCTCCTGTCCTCATCAGGTCTTCACACAAGAATCCACCCTTCCTCTGCACCTCCTTGACTCCACAGCTTCAGTCCCTCAAAACGAGGGCATTGGTATATGTTTGGAGGGAAATTTAAATCCCTGTCAAGATTATGAAAGATTCCTGGGGCACCTGGGTGGCTCAGTTGCTTAAGCATCTGGCTCTTGATCTCAACCCAGCTCATGATCTCACGGTTTGTGGGTTCAAGCCCCACATGGGGGTCTGCACTGCCAGCGTGGAGCCTGCTTGGGATCCTCTCTCCTTCTCTCCCTCTGCCCCTCCTTTACTTGTGCTCTCTCTTTCAAAAATAAATAAATAAACTTTTTTTTTTTTTAATTTTTTTTTTCAACGTTTTTTATTTATCTTTGGGACAGAGAGAGAGCATGAACGGGGGAGGGGCAGAGAGAGAGGGAGACACAGAATCGGAAACAGGCTCCAGGCTCCGAGCCATCAGCCCAGAGCCTGACGCGGGGCTCGAACTCACGGACCGCGAGATCGTGACCTGGCTGAAGTCGGACGCCCAACCGACTGCGCCACCCAGGCGCCCCAAAATAAATAAACTTTTAAAAAATTATAAAATATTCTTACTCTTTAATACAGCAATTCCACTCCCAGGAATTTATTTGTCCTCCAGTGGATAGACTCTGTAAAGTGCTCTTAAAGTGCTCAAAGGATGTTCACTGAGACAGTATTTGTAATCAGAAAAAAATGGAAACAACTTAATGTCTATCAATAATAGTTACAGCATAAGGAATATTTATAGGCAATGATTAGGAAGTCTATTCAAGATATACCAAGTATAAAAAGGAAGTTGAAAGTGTGTGTGTGTTAGCGCATGAATAGAGAAACACCCAGGTAATCTAAACAAGTTGTTAGTCATTACCACTGGAAATGTTCACTTTATAGCATATTCACTTTAAATTTTAATATGTTTTATTATTTCTTTTATTACTTCTAAGTATACGTAGAACAAAAAAAATGCTTAAGACTTCCACCAAAACTGGTCTCAGCCAGAAACCTTGACCACCGGCCAGGGCTACTATCTCTCCCCCGGCCCCTTGTCCTTCCAGCCCTGTCCCTCCTGCACTGGGACATGGCCCATTCCTGTAACTCTCCATTCCCTGTTGCTATGAAGCCTCTCAGGTATCTGACCAAAGCAAGACCACAAATGAATCTTCTCATCTAAATATATTCAGTCCTCCCCAGAACGGGCTCCTGTGAAAGCCTAATAAAAATATAGAAAAGAGAAGCATTTATGAAACATCTTTAGATCTATTGCCTTACTTCGTTTTTACTCTGAGGTAATGGATTCTTATTTATTCTTATTTCCAAGTTTAATTTGTATCTTGACTAATAGCCTCCAGCCTGCCCACTTCCTGAGGCTCTAAACCATCCTGTTCCTCACTCTCGGTCTCAAACAATAATCAGTTTAGTTGAGATACTAGGGTAAGCAATGCTAGCTAACAACAAACTCCCAAGTTTGGTGGCTTAACACAGAGGTTTATTTTTCACTCCGCTCATTATGGATGTTCCAGTGGCAGACAGCATTCTGGTTTATCCTTGAGGGTCCCAGGTGCTTCCACCTTCTGAGTCTGCCCTCCTTTGTGTCCCCAGTGCAGGGAAAGGGACAGAGCATGAGGACTACAAGGGAGATTTTATGGGCCAGGCCTGGGAGGGAAGAGTAAAAATCATATTTCTCTGGTCACATTCCATTGGCCAGAATTTGGCTTCATAACTCTTTTAACCGTGTGGGAGACCAGCATGAGCAATGTGGCAGACAGAAGAATGGACCCCAAAGATGTCCCTAGAACTTGTGTTATATGTTCCTAGCCAAAAAGGACTTTGCAGATGTCATTAAGAATCCTGAGATGAGGAGGCTGTCCTGGATTATGTGGGTGGGACCAATGTAATCCCAGTGTCCTCATAAGAGAGAGGCAGAGGGCCAAAGTCAGAAAAGGGGCTGCAAGGGTGCAAGCAGCTTGGAGTGATGTCCTTGAAGATTGAGGGAGGAGCCCAAGCCAAGGAACACAGGTGGCCTCTAGGAGCTGGAAAAGGCAAGTAAATACATTCTCCCCAGAAACCCGCAGATGGAACAAAGCCCTGCCAACACCCTTCTGACATCCCGGATTACAAGAGAACCAGTTTGTATTGTTTTAAGCCACCTAGTTTGTGGCAATTCGTTACAGTGGCAATGGGACAAATACAAGTGTGCTGTGTGCTAAGGAGGAAAAGGCGACAGAATCTTTTTCATGGGTAAGTAAATCCATCCTTCCTGCCGCTGCCACCTCTGTTCAAGCTCCTGTGGCCTTTCTTCACCTGACCTGTGTGGTTTTGGCTGCCCTCCCAATGATTTTACCTCATGCCAACCTCTCCTACGCAGCCGCCAGAGTGGTTCTCTTGAATTATAGGTCAGATGGCGTCACTCCCTTGCTCAAAAACCCCTGTAATTTCTAAAGGAGAAAATCTAAATTTCTCAGCCCAGCCTTCCAAGTCCTCTGTAATGTGGCTCCTACCTGCCTTTCCACATTTTCCCTCACAAGGTCTCCTCTCCCAGGCAGGGGAAGTACTGATAAGTGCCCGTGAGTAGATGTCAAGAGATGGGGGTGAAAGAAGCCTGGTTAGCCGGCGCTTATCCGCTTCCTCACCCTCAGCCTCCACCTCCTGTCAAGAGAGAGAAAGCCAGGGCAGGACCTTCCAGGTGCTGGGGAGGTAGGAGTTGAGAAAATATGCCTCACCTATCAATACATACAACCTAAAGGAGCTTGTCAGAAGGCCAAGCAAGGAAGAGGGCAAGCCCCAAACAAACTTTGATGGATACTCCCTTGGTTACCTGAATATATTGAAGCCAAATTCCTCAACATGCCAGTCATGTTGGACAGTCATGTTGGACAGACTGTCCAGACATGCTGGACAGTCATCCTCACCATCAAGCCACGTTCTTTGAAGCCCTTGGTGTGAAAACTATCCACAGTGCTCTCAATGAGGACATGCCAGAGATGGTCAACAGGGAGACTAAAGAGCTTTTAAAGATTCCTCATGCTCATAGGTGAACCATTTGTGAGCTTAATGAAGACAATGATCAGGTAAGACTAAAGGGGGGGGCACTGTCATGTCCACTGTCACCCCCCCAACCCTGGCCTTTCTCAGCCTGGTGCTCATATCTCCCCCACCACTCCCCAGATAATGCCCCAAACTCTGGGTTCTATCTTATGTTTTGTGCTCCTTTTCCCTAAACCTGTTGTTTCTAAATGACAAGGGAATGCATGTCAGTCAATCATGTAATATCACAGACTTGTAGAATTTCCAAATACATGTATAACTAATTTGGGGGAAAAAATCAGAAAAGGGGGAGGGTAGAGAGAAATCACCCATTAGGTTACTAACCAACTGCTATCATTTTGGCATATTCCATTTTAAACACTTTCATATGCATATTTTAACATAATGTCATAAATACAATTTTGCATCTGGCTGCATAGTCCTCCTAGGCATCATTTAATGGCCTCATGATATCCCTTCCAGTAAATTCTCTGCAATCTACCTAACTACTCTCCTATTTTTGGATGTTTGAGCTATGTCTAACTTTTTACAGTTTGCAAATAAAGCTTTGATGAATGCATTTTCCATTTTTAAAATTATTTCCTTAGATCAGATTTCCAAAAGTGGCATTTCTGGGTCAAAGTGTATGAAGATATTTCAGGAGAGATACATTTGAAAGTGCAGCTAAGAATATCGGTTGTCAAAATATATGTTTATTTCATATAAATATTTAAAAATCATTCCAAATAATTTTTTGCTACTTTAATAAGAAAAAATAAAACAAAGCAGTGTTTTGGAGTTGAAAGGAAACTCAGATTTAGCCCAGTGGTTCCAAAACTTGGCTGCCCATCAGAATTAACTGAAGAGTCTTAACAATATGAATTCCACTAAAGCTTGAGCAATATTTTAAGTCTGGAGTAAATAATGTACAAGATGAGCCTGGAGAACTTGTCATTTTCAGAAAACAAGGAAACTATCAAAGACCAATGCCATGTGTCCAAAGAACTCAAGAGAAAACTTGAAGAAGCTGCCACTGGCCAAAGAGAGGAATTCTAAGAATAAGAATTGCAGTAGACCAGAGCACATCAAATATGTTAAAAATCCACGAGGTTAGAACGATACTGAAAATAATAATGAAACTTCAATGCTCACTTTGGAGGATCATAGTAATATCTCAGCATCAAAATGACTTTGAAAACTGGAAAATGAAAGAATTTAGGGTATGTTTCCTACTGAACTGTACTGCGAAATCAGTAAGTAGTAGATGAGGGCAAGTTTCTCTGTATTATTCCACCTAATAAGTGAAAAAGGAATGCTGGGGTTAGGATATCATCATTTGCAACCATAATGAATTAATGGACACAGGCAATGACCATAAATGGCTGCTAATGTTACAAAAAGAGACACAACCAGACATTATGTGACCCTAATGAAAATGCACAGTACCTCTTATGAAGTATTCTTGCCAAAACTTTTGAACCTAAGTCAGATCAAACCTCTAGGTCAAATTTCTGTTTTACAGAAAATAAACATGGGAGGTAAGGATGCAATCAGCAAAATCCAGACTATGGGAAAGTCTTCAGCACAAACAACCCAGTTTTTTTTTCAACAAAAGGTTTAAAGGAGAAAAAAATTAAATTGAGGAACACCAATGGATTAAAAGTTACTTAAGAGGTATATGAACCAATGATATTGTACGATCCTTACTTGGATTTTAATTCAAACAAACAAAAAGAAACCATTTTTCATCAGACAATTGTGGATTTGTGGACATTGACAAGAGTTTTGATAATATTAAAAGACTACTGTTATTTTTTCTGGTGTAAAATGGTATTGTGAATATTTTAAAGTCTGTATCTTGTGGAGAAACCTACTAAAACACATATAATTAATTAAAGGATAATTGTTAAAGCTGGGTGATATATTCAAGAGGGTTAATTATACTACCTTCTCTACTTTTGCATAGGTTTGAACTTACCATAATTTAAAAAAAGTACATATATATCAGGTCCTAGGCCCTACCCCAGACTTGCTGAACCAGGATCTCAGATACAAGAACCTGGCATCTGAGTTCTGAGAGCCCCCATGTGATTCTGACGTAGCTGGTCTGTGGACTAGTGTCTAGGAAACAGTGATTTAACTCATAAGGAAACTGAGGCACAATGACAGTACATTTCTTGCCCAAGTTCACATAACTAGTTCATGGAAGAACCCAAGTTTCTTAAATCTTGCTCAAGATCCTTTCCAAGATGATAGGTAGCCTCTTGAATACAAATACCCTCTTGGGCAGCATGATGTTTTGGCCTGGTTTGAACACATTGTGTTCAGAAGGCACTCTGGGAGTTGTCTAGGATCTTTTATCTCTTTGAAATCATAGTCCCATGGGGTTATCCATGAGATCTCAGTGTCTATCACAAAAATGGAGGGGGGACTTTTGAGCCACACCTGCACATAGGAACACAAACTTAAGATCTCCAATGTTATTTCCGAATGAGATTATACATGGAGATCACAAATTTTCCCTTGCTGTCCTTCAGGATTCGCAGTCCAGTAGTTGCAAAATCCCCTCTATCTTCAACCTCTTTTCTAAATGGAAACCAGATGGCAACAGAACATTCAGAACAGAGGTTGAGGACATAGGGAATATTGCTTCTGTTGGACTGTGAATCCTGAACAGAAAGGGACATATTCAGCCTGACAGGTATTAAATGTTAGAGGTGGCATAGGAGTCTGGGGCTTCTCATGATAGCTGACCTAACCAGGGATAAGGAATTGGATAAATTCAGTCTTGGCAGGTTAAGGAAAAATAATGGTAGGAGTGGTTGTGAGAAGTTGTGAGGAGGGAAAGGAGAGGTGTCTGTGGTCTTCTCCTGACCACTGTTTAATATGAGGACTTCTTTTTTTTAATGTATATTTATTTATTTTGAGAGAGAAAGAGAGAGTGTTCAGAAGAGGGTCAGGGAGAGAGGGAGACAGAGAATCCCAAGCAGGCTCCATGCTGTCAGCACAGAGCCCAACTTGGGGCTCGATCTCACCAACCATGAGACCATGACTTGAGCCAAGATCAAGAGTCAGACACTTAACCAACTGACCCCAAAATGAGGACTTCTTCTTGACCTTTGCTGTTGGGGGACAGAGGCTTAAGGGAGGGTCACTCCTAATCTGACCTCTGTTGTTAAAGGGGCAAACCCACACCAAAAGTGCTGGGTTCTCGCTGGCGCAGAAGCTGGAGACGTCTCATCACCCCTGATGATGTAGAGTAGGAAGTTTAGGGGAGATATGTCTCACTCCCCTACCTTGCTACCATAATGGATATTCAATATTGCTACTGTTCTAATGAAACACAAGATAAGATTTGGAGAATAAGAACATGCAGGTCCAATTTTTTAACTCTTAGTGCAGGAAGACTTTACAGCATTCCATCTCAAAAATCATCAGGGAGGAGAAGGTTTCCCCTAACTAAATATATCAAGATATAGTAGGGAAAAAAAAGATACCCATCTAGGTGTCCCTTGTTTGGGGGGCGGGGGGAGCGTGGGTGGAAGGAGACAGCATTGCTTGGCTTGATCTTTTAATGTACCAGAAATATTCTCCTCTCTATCACCCCCAATCCTCATCACGCAACACAGGACCACACTCATACACTTACACACGTGAAAAACTAACCTGAAAAATCACATGTAAAAAAATGAAAACAGCTAACATCACCCAAAAAACTTACATTTGAGTTATTAAATAATTTCTCTCTTCTAAACATAGTATAAAAATAGTGATTTTTTTAAAAAACTAAGTTATAATCGATAGATTCATATTGGGAGTCTTTGGCCTTTTGCCTGACCTGTCAGAGGAAATCAGTGTGGATCTAAGGACATAGCTATCACTCAGTATGGTTGATGCAAGTAGGATTGCTTTAGACCCACACATTTCTTCAGATGACTAGACTAGTTACCTCACTCATCTATATAGCCTGCCAAAATCACCCTCTGTTTTATAGATTCCAGAAATCTCCCCAGCTGGGAGCAAGTAATTTCATCCAATTTGAATTTCTTTTTAAAGTAGTATGTCACAAACTCCCAGTGTTGGCAAAGGTGTGGTGACATACCCATCCCCCACATCACAGAAACTCTATAATGGTACATTTTTGGAAAGACAATTGGCAATATGAGCTTTAAAGTGTTTATGTTCTCTGACCCAATAATTCCATATCTGAGAATAATCCAAAAAAATTTTGAAGGAATGAAAAAAGTATTATGCATAGTGATATTCATCACAGCATTACTGAGAAAAGAAAAAGCAACAACTCAAGTTTCTAACAACAGGGCCTTGGCAAACTATAGTAAAGGATTGTTTGTGGCCACTAAAGTCATATTTTCTAAAAGTTGATAACCTGCAAAGCAAGGTCCATGTGGTGCTCCCTTCCTGGAATGTACACCTCCAACCGAAAGACCAAGCAGCTGCAGAACACTGGAGCTGTGATCGTCTGGGTGGGTAGCCTGGCCAGATTGCCCACCGCTGGATTCTGGCTCCCTCAGCCCACTGCTTTCTCCTGTCCTGCTGATTCCCACATTTGGCTCACCAGCTACACTGTCAATTCTCAGAGATTCCATAGGCTTCCACTGAATTCCTTTTTGCTTAACTTCGCTAGAGATGTCCTCTGTTGTTTGTGCCAAAGGACACTGACACATCTAACTAACCCATTAATCAGATCATCAGACTCTGAAAAATAGTTGCCCAATTACAGCTTGAAAGTGTTTTCCAGAGTCTTTCCAGTAGAACTTTAGCCTTCTGAGATCAGATAAGTTGGGGAAATATGACATAATGTCTCCTGCCTGGGGATACAGAGTACATAGTCTCAGTCCTTTATGAGAAGTTCTGCTGAAAAAGCCTATTAGCCTAGTGTTTCCAATTTACTTGACCACATGACTCTTTTTTTCTAAGTAACACCTAGTTTCACTGTGCAGGGCAGTAGGTAGCAGGAGCAGTGGCCGGCAGCACACCGAATATATGAAGGAATGCTTATGCAGTCTTCACAATTTATCAGTTCCTCATCTACCAGCCCAAGAGCGACAGGGATGCTCTGTCATGATGTAGCCAGCTTGGTTTAAGAGAGGCCAAGTGAAGTTAATCTTACGGTGAATACTGAGCCTCTGTTGGGAGAAAAGAAATCACAAGATCCAAGAACATGATGAGAGGAGAGGCTGAATTATTTATCAGGGAGCTGCTGTTTGCTTGGGGCGATGCGGGATACTTTACTTATAAGACCATTTAATCTCCACAGCCAAGAACCTCCTAACTGGTCTCCCTGCTTCTCCCCTTGCTCCTCTCCCATTCTCCCTGCTCAGTGACCAGAGTGAGCTTCTGAAACGACATCAGGTCACCCCCTTGCTTAAACTGTCAAGTTCCACTGAACCTCATCTCATGCCACACCTTCCTTTCCTCACTGCCCTCAAGCCATGCTGACTGCTTTCCTCAAGTGCTTTTCCATTCCTTAACACACCAACATTGTTCCTGCTTAAAAGTTCCATACTGGCAGCTCCCCTGGCCCAGAGCACTCAATGCCTTATCTTCACATAGCTAGCTCCATGATATTATTCAGCTCAGCTCCCAATGTTAGTGCCATCGGGAGGCCCTCTTTGACTACCCTATCTATGAAAGTACCTCTCACCCACTTTCTATCTCACCACTGTGTTTTTCAGTCCATTTTACCATCTGAAATTATCTTGATTTTTTTTTTTTCTTTTTGGTCTGACTCTCCCACTAGTATGTAAATTCCAAAAGACCTTGTCTGTGCTATTCATCACCTTATATCCCCAGGACCTAGAACAGTGCCTGGTGCATAGTAAATGCTCAGTGTGTTGATGACCCCTGTAACCTGGATGGCATACTCATGCTGCAGATGAGGAAATGGGCTCAAAATGCCCTGGTTAAGCATCTTGACCAAGGCCACACAGCTGGAAAGTGATCAGAACCCATGCTTTGCAATGACGGTAGCCTGAAAGGAGTCTTTGGAGTCCAGTTATTATGTTGTATGGCTGGCCAAGTCCTGCTGGGTCACACAATACAAAGAACTAGGTTTTCCAGGAAGCACTCACCTTCTGTGAACTTTGTGCCTGTCAAGCCCTATAGGAAATAATCTAGATTTATTAAATATGGTCAAGGTTAGGGGCGCCTGGGTGGCTCAATTGGTTGAGCGTCATGGTCTCATGGCTTGTGGGTTCAAGCCCCACATGGGGCTATGTGCTGACAGCTCAGAGCCTGGAGCCTGCTTCAGATTCTGTGTCTTACCCTCAGTCTGTCCCTCCCCTGCTCATCCACTGTCTCTGTCTGTCCCTCAAAAATAAATAAACATAAAAAAATTAAAAAAATTAAAAAATAAAAAAAAGATGATCAAGGTTAGAAATTCATTTTTAGAAATCATATTCTACCCAAAATATCCAAAGAGCTCTAAGGTCCTAAGGTTTGACAACTGGACACATTCATACAGGAGATTATGGAAGTGATTACATCTAATATTTCATGCCCTTGCTCCAGTCTTTCTTCTTGCATTGGGCAGTGGTTTGGTCAAAGGTAAGGATCTGTACAAATTAATCAGAGAGAAGTCACTTTAGGCCAAATCAGGCATGTTATCATATTTACTTTGCTGTCTGCAACACATTCTGCAAGGAAAGAACTAAAAGCTTCAGAGAAAGTGGGGAGGTCAATCAGAGGAGGTAAGGAGGGCAGGGGAAGTCCTCTATTTCTGCCAAAAGCGTATTATATTCTCCTCCATTTTCATCAAAATGTTCTGTTTCTGGGGCACCTAGGTGGCTCAGTTGGTTAAGCATTTTACTCTTGACTTTTGCTCAGGTCATGATCTCACAGCTCATGAGTTCAAGCCCTAAGGAGCCTGCTTGGGATTCTCTCTCTCCTCTGTCCCTCCCCTGCTAGTGCTCTCTCTCTCTCACAATAAAGTGTTTTTTTTTTTTTTTAATGGGGGGGGGTCCTGTTTGAATAGAGGTAAACCATCTGCCACACAGACACAAGAAGCTTTGCAAAGTCAAGGACCTTTGGACCCCCAATGGGTGCATGTAAGGACACAAAGAGGTGTAGGCATTAGTGTACTCAGGCACTAAAAATAGCTTGAAGGTTTTTTTTTCTACAATCCAAGTTATATAAGGATGTATGAGGTTCAAGCAAAGCTATGAGGAGGTGGTGATCTGTGTAGCTCAGTACTTTGAATTCCACTGTGATAGGCTAGGGCACTTAAAGAGAATCATTTGCACTCTTCACTGGATAGGACAATTATCAGTGTATGTGCCATATAAGATGATAAACTGTTCTAAACAGATCTAGATAGGTGAATTCTGCACCTTACCACTAATAGTATTATAAGCTCTGAAATATATAGTAGACAGAGTAATTATTTATCTCAGCACCAAAACTTTCTCTCCTTCATACGTTGTTAGTCATGGCTTTATTATACAACAAAGTTAAGAATATACTAGGTTTCATTACAAAGTATATGCAAATAAAGGATATTCTGAGAGGTTTTGACAATTTCTACATTGAGTCAGGAGAACAAACAGGTAAACAGATCATTCCCTGCTTTAACGTACACCTGCTATTTAAGTAAAATAAAACATGCTTTTAGAGAGATCAATGCAGAATAAAACCAGTATTTTTAGAAGTTGATGCCTCTTAAGAAGTACTTGATGAGTGATATTTCTGCTTGGTGGCACTTACACATATACAGTACTTGGCACAGAGCTGAACATGCTGTAGATTTTTCTAGGGAGGACACATTCTTAAAATAAGATGGGATGTATAAGAAATTGTGGCTAAGCACCCGATGAAATAGCACCTGAGGGTACACATAATTCGTGATTTTGAAATTTAGAATTAACATTCACATTAGCTGAATGTTGTGATTGGAGAATATAGATAAAAAACCTACTTAGATCACCATTTGAGTTTTGATACCTCACTATACCCTGTGAGGAAGACCTATATTAGACCCAAATAGTTTACTTTTCCAGAAATAAGTGAACAGTTTGACAGATCTTTTACTACAATGCTAGCATGGCCAAAAACCATCTGAAACTCATTTTCCTAAATGCTCTTAATAAACCGCTCACACCCGTTGGCTATTGCAATGCCATAAAACAAAATATGCTGAAACAAGAAAAATCATCTAATAGCACTTCATGGAATAGGACTATTTAGCTGCTAAGGTAGCCAACATATAGTGAGGTGCTTATTCTTTTCAATTTCAATGCTTCCGCTTTATAGAGGATCAAATAGTGTTTTGAATCAAAGTTTTGCTCTTCCGGCTTCATGTTTGTGTAAGTCGCAAGAACTCTGAAGAGTTTTACAAATGTCCTGAGGACATTACTACAAAGCCATTATTTCTGAGCAGAATTTAAAGTGTCATTTCCTTTTCAAATTCTTTATCATTTCAGCTCTCCAGTCAAAAGGGTATTTTTAGGGTACATTACTTATTTCTGCATAATCTGAAAATACCAACTGTAACATACACATATACACAAAATACAAGAGTTCAATTCGCCTCACATCACTAACCTTAGTCTTCTCTCAGGATACTCTTCTCTGTCCATTCATCTTGTGAAAATTCCCACATTGCAGCTCAGTTCTGTTAATGTGATTTTTTTTTTTTTTTACTTTGAACTTGGGCAAAAATTCTAGTGCTTCATCATATTTCATACTGTTCTCTATGTTCCTTCACCATATACCCTATTTAAGTTGTTCACAATTAAATGTTCCTTTATGGGCTTTCTCTCAGAAACTTTTGTCATGGAACTCTACAATAATAAATGACAACTAATAAAAACTATTTTTAAAAATCTAGTTAATAAAAATATTAAGGTGGGAGGAGCCAACATGGCAGAACAGCATGGAAGTTTTTTGTGTGTCTCCCATCCATGAAATACAGCCAGACCAACACTAAACCATCCTGCAAACCTAGAAAACTGATCTGAGGATTAACACGACAATCTGCACCACCTGAATCACACAATTCAGCAGGTACTCGGCACGGAGATGTGAACTGGGGGAGAGAGAAGCCACAGAGGGCAAGGAGCTGTTTTTGCGTGCAGAGAGAGGATTGAGATGGGGGGAAGTGGGGAAACGGGAAAAGCACCCCCCCCCCAAAAGCAGCTGAGAGAAAGTGGAAAAGCGGAAACAGCCGCAGGGACTGAACAAAAAAGGGAGAAAGGAGAAAGAAGAGGGTTTAAATTCCATTAAGACTCTATAAATAGGGGGATCACAGAGTCTGAAACTCCATAGCTCGATACCTGGTGGTGCTCTGGTGACAAGGGTGAATCCCCAGGAGCAGAGTGAAGTCTGGAGGTCTTGGGGCCATGGGGAGAGCCAGTTCCCCTGCTGGGAGGACAGCTGGTAGAGGCTGTGTGATTCCCCCAAAGACAAAGGCCCCAGTGGACCCGGGAGAACAACCACATGCACTGGTGCTGGAACAAGGTCGTTAAGGGTGAAGCCTGGTGCCAGATGCGTGTTGTGATTTTCCATAATCCCTGAAACGCTGCTGCTACATGACCGCGTAAACTTCTTCTGGGGCGGGCTGGCACCCAGCCTCAGGCTCTGGGCATCAGCAGCAGCATAGTCTCGCAAACGTTCCTGGGCGCAGCCAGCACCCGGCCATTTCCAGCAGAGGGACAGAACGGGTCAAAGCCATAGTCCCTCAGAAATAAGGGGTCAGGAAAAACAGCCACATCTGAGATAAAACTCAGGAGGGAGGTTCTGCCTGGCGCTTGGTCACAGTGTAAAAGCGGGGAGTGGACGGAAGCCGAAGACAAAGGACTGGTACGCGATTGCTGATTGGGAAGAACAGAGTTCCGATATTAGAGTTTGAACAGCTGGGTGACTCCATTTTCGCCCTACGCGCACGCGCATGCGCACACACACCAACGAACACCACAATAATCCACCCCAATAAGCTAGGCAGCGCCATCTAGTGGAGAATGGAGCCATTACACTAAGCCCCACCCAACTGGGCTAACCTCGCTCTTCAGGAACACAAGTCTCTCCACCTGCTTAGTTTATGGACTATAAAGCGTTTCACAGTTTGACTTCTAGGGGAAAACGAAGTAATTTCAGTCATATTTCAATCTGTTTGCCAGTCCATATATTCAGTTTTTTTTTCTTTTTTCTCTTTTTTGTTTCTTTTTGTTTTCATGAATACAGAAAGATAAAAAATTCATTTTTATTTTCAATTTGTATTAAAAATATTTTTAAATATTTTTCTACTATATATTTTTTTTTACTTTTGTGTAAATTTTTTCAAATACTATTTTACTTCCATCATTTCATTTTATTCTACTTTGGTGTACTCATTTTTTCAAATTTTCAGACAATTTCCTTTTTTTCTTTCCTCTTTTTTCTCTAATCTATCAAGCCCCTTTCAACACCCAGACCAAAACACACCTAGGATCTAGCATCATTTATGTGTGTATGTTTTTAATTTTTTAATTTTAGTATTTTTTTTTAATTTTAATTTTAATTTTTTTTACCTCATTAATTCCTTCTCTCCCTTCAAAATGATGAAACGAAGGAATTCACCCCAAAAGAAAGAGCAGGAAGAAATGACAGCCAGGGACGTAACCAACACAGATACAAGCAAGATGTCTGAACCAGAATTTAGAATCACGATAATAAGAATACTAGCTGGAGTCGAAAATAGATTAGAATCCCTTTCTGCAGAGATAAAAGAAGTAAAAAATAGAATGAAATTAAAAATGCTATAACTGAGCTGCAATCACGGATGGATGCCGCGGCAGCAAGGATGGATGAGGCAGAACAGACAATCAGCAATATAGAGGACAAACTTATAGAGAATGATGAAGCACAAAAAAAGAGGGAGATGAAGGCAAAAGAGCACGATTTAAGAATTAGAGAAATCAGTGACTCATTAAAAAGGAACATCAGAATCATAGGAGTCCCAGAAGAGGAAAAGAGAGAAATAGGGGTAGAGGGTTATGTGAATAAATCATAGCAGAAAACTTTCCTAACCTGGGGAAAGACACAGACATCAAAATCCAGGAAGCACAGAGGACCCCCATTAGATTCAACAAAAACTGACCATCAACAAGGCATATCATAGTCAAATTCACAAAATACTCAGGCAAGGAGAGAATCATGAAAGCAGCAAGGGAAAAAAAGTCCCTAACCTACAAGGGAAGACAGGTCAGGTTTGCAGCAGACCCATGCACAGAAACTTGGCAGGCCAGAAAGGAGTGGCAGGATATATTCAACGTGCTGAATCAGAAAAATATGTAACCAAGAATTCTTTATCCAGCAAGGCTGTCATTCAAAATAGGAGAGAGAAAAAGTTTCCCAGATAAACAAAAATTAAAGGAGTTTCTGATCACTAAACCAACCCTGCAAGAAATTTTAAGGGGGACTCTCTGAGGGGAGAAAAGATGAAAGAAAAAAACAAACAAATAAAGACCAAAAGCAACAAAGACTAGAAAGGAAGAGAAATACCATCAGAAACTCCAACTCTGCAAGCAACATAATGGCAATAAATTCGTATCTTTTAGTACTTACTTTAATCATCAATGGACTCAATGCTCCTATCAAAAGACCTAGGGTAACAGAATGGATAAGAAAACGAGATCCATCGATATGCTGTTTACAAGAGACCCACTTTAGACCTAAAGACAACTTCAGATTGAAAGTAAGGGGATGGAGAACCATCTATCATGCTAACGGCCAACAAAAAAAGCCAAGTAGCCATACTTATATCTGACAATCTAGACTTTAAAATAAAGACTGTTAACGAGATGAAGAAGGGCATTGTATCATAATTAAGGGGTCTATCTACCAAGAAGACCTAACAAGTGTAAACATTTATGCACCAAATGTGACAGCACCCAAATACGTAAATCAATCACAAACATAAAGAAACTCATCAATAGTAATACCATAATAGTAGGGGACTTCAACACCCCACTCACAGCAATGGACAGATCATCTAATCAACTAATCAACAAGGAAACAATGGCTTTGAATGACACACTGGACCAGATGGACTTAACAGATATATTCAGAACATTTAACCCTAAAGCAGCAGAATATACATTCTTATCCAGTGCACATGGTACGTTCTCCAGAACGGGCCACATACTGGGACACAAATCAGCCCTCAATGAGTACAAAAAGGTCGAGATCTTACAGTGCATATTTTCAGACCACAACGCTATGAAACTCAAAATCAACCACAAGAAAAAAATTGGAAAGGTAACAAATACTTGGGAGACTGAAGAACATCCTACTAAAGAATGAATGGGCTAACCAAAAAGTTAAAGAGGAAATTAAAAAGTTCATGGAAGCCAATGAAAATGATAACACCACAACCCAAAACCTCTGGGACGCAGCAAAGGAGGTCTTAAGAGGAAAGTATATACCAATTCAGGCCTTCCTGAAGAAGGAAGAAAGATCTGATACACAACCTAACCTTATGCCTTAAGGAGCTGGTAAAAGAATAGCAAATAAAACCCAAAACCAGAAGACAAAAAGTAATAAAGAGTAGAGCAGAAATTAATGCTATTGAAATCATAAAAACAAAAAACAAAAAACAAAAACAGAACAGATCAATGAAACCAGAAGCTGGTTCTTTGAAAGAATTAACAAAATTGATAAGTCACTAGTCAGTGTGATCAAAAAGAAAAAGGAAAGGACCCAAATAAATAAAATCAAGAATGAAAGAGAAGAGATCACAACCAACACAGCAGAAGTAAAAACAATAATAAGAGAATATTATGAGCAATTATATGCCAACAAAATGGGCAATCTGGAAGAAATGGAAAAATTCCTAGAAACACATACACTACCAAAACTGAAACAGGAAGAAATAGAAAATTTGAACAGACCCATAACCAGTAAGGAAATTGAATTAGTAATCAAAAATCTCCCAAAAAGCAAGAGTCCAGGGCCAGGTGGCTTTTCAGGGGAATTCTACCAAACATTTCAGGAAGACTTAACACCTATTCTCTTGAAGCTGTTCCAAAAAATAGAAATGGAAGGAAAACTTCCAAACTCTTTCTATGAAGCCAGCATTACCTTGATTCCAAAACCAGACAGAGACCCCACTAAAAAGGAGAACTATAGACCAATTTCCCTGATGAACATGGATGCAAAAATCCTCAATAAGATATTAACCAACCGGATCCAACGATACATTAAAAAAATTATTTCACCACAACGAAGTGGGATTTATACCTGGGATGCAGGGCTGCTTCAATATCTGCAAAACAATCAGTGTGATTCACCACATCAATAAAAGAAAGGACAAGAACCATATGATCCTCTCAGTAGATTCAGAGAAAGCACGTGACAAAACACAGCATCCTTTCTTGATAAAAACCCTCAAGAAAGTAGGGATAGAAGGAGCATACCTCAAGATCATAAAAGCCATATATGAATGACCCAACACCAATATCATCCTCAATGGGGAAAAACTGAGAGCTTTCCCCTAAGGTCAGGAACAAGACAGGGATGTCCACTCTTGCCACATTATTCAACATAGTATTGGAAGTCTTAGCCTCTGCAATCTGACAACACAAAGAAATAAAAGGCATCCAAATCAGCCAGGATGAGGTCAAACTTTCACTCTTCACAGATGACACGATAAGTCTATATGGAAACTCCAAAAGATTCCACAAAAAAACTGCTGGAACTGAGTCATGAATTCAGCAAAGTTGTAGGACATAAAATCAATGCACAGAAATCAGTTGCATTCCTATACACCAACAATGAAGCCACAGAAAGAGAAATCAAGGAATCGATCCCATTTACAATTGCACCAAAAACCGTAAGATATCCAGGAATAAATCTAACCAAAGAGGTGAAAAATCTATACACTGAAAACTTTAGAAAGCTTATAAAAGAAATTGAAGACACAAAAAAGTGGAAAAATATTCCATGCACCTGGATAGGAAGAACAAATATTGTTAAAATGTCAATAGTATCCAAAGCAATCTACATATTCAATGCAATCCCTATCAAAGTAACACCAGCATTCTTCACAGAGCTAGAACAAACAATCCTAAAATTTGTATGGAACCAGAAAAGCCCCCGAATAGCCAAAGCAATCTTGAAAAAAGAAAACTAAAGCGGAAGGCATCACAATCCCGGACTTCAAACTGTACTACAAAGCTATAATCTGGGGCGCCTGGATGGCTCAGTCGGTTAAGCGTCCGACTTCAGCTCAGGTTGTGATCTCACGGTCAGTGAGTTCCAGCCCCGCGTCGGGCTCTATGCTGATAGCTCAGAGCCTGGAGCCTGTTTCAGATTCTGTGTCTCCCTCTCTCTGACCCTCCCCCGTTCATGTTCTCTCTCTCTCTCTCTGTCTCAAAAATAAATAAACGTTAAAAAAAAAAAATTAAAAATTTAAAAAATTAAAAAAAAAAAAGCTGTAATCAGCAAGACAATATGGTACTGGCACAACAACAGATAACTCAGATCAATGGAACAGAATAGAGAACCCAGAAATGGACCCGCAAACATATGGCCAACTAATCTTTGACAAAGCAGGAAAGACTACCCAATGGAATGAAGAGTCTCTTCAGCAAGGGGTGCTGGGAAAACTGGACAGCAACATGCAGAAGAATGAAACTGGACCACTTTCTTACACCATACACAAAAATAAACTCAAAATGGATTAACACCTAAATGTAAGACAGGAAGCCATCAAAATCCTCAAGGAGAAAGCAGGCAAAAAACTCTTTGATCTTGGCCGCAGCAACTTCTTACTCAACACATCTCCAGAGGCAAGGGAAACAAAAGCAAAAATGAACTATTGGGACCTCATCAAAATAAAAAGCTTCTGCACAGCGAAGGAAACAATCAGGAAAACTAAAAGGCAACTGACATAATGGGAGAAGATATTTGTAAACGACAAATTAGATAAAGGGTTAGTATCCAAAATCTGTAAAGAACTTATCAAACTCAACACCCAAAAAACAAGTAATCCAGTGAAAAAATGGGCAAAAGACATGAATAGACACTTCTCCAAAGGAGACATCCAGATGGCCAACTGACACATGAAAAAATGTGCAGCATCACTCATCAGGGAAGTACAAATCAAAACCACAAAGAGATACCACCTCACACCTGTCAGAATAGCTAACATTAACAACTCAGGCAACAACAGGTGTTGGTGAGGATGTGGACAAAGAGGATCTCTTTTGCATTGCTGGTGGGAATGCAAGCTGGTGCAGTCACTGTGGAAAACAGTATGGAGCTTCCTCAAAAAATTAAAAATAGAACTACCCTATGACCCAGCAATTGCACTACTAGGCATTTATCCAAGAGATACAGGTATGCTGTTTTGAAGGGGCACATGCACCCCAATGTTTATAGCAGCACTATCAACAGTAGCCAAAGTATGCACAGAGCCCAAATGTCCATTGATGGATGAATGGATAAAGAGATGTGGTATATATACCTAATGGAGTAGTACTGGGCAATCAAAAAGAATGAAATCTTACCATTTGCAACTAGGTGGATGGAACTAGAGGGTATTATGCTATGCAAAATTAGTCAGAGAAAGACAAATATCCTGTGACTTCGCTCATATGAGGACTTTAAGACACAGAACAGGTGAGCATAAGGACAGGGAAGCAAAAATAATATAAAAACAGGGAGGTGGACAAAACATAAGAGACTCTTAAACACGAAGAACAAACAGAGGGTTACTGGAGGGGTTGTAGGAGGGGGAATTGGCTTAATGGGTAAGGGGCATTAAGAAATCTACTGAAATCATTGTGCACCATGTGCTAGCTAACTAACTTGGATGTAAATTTAAAAAGTTAAACTAAAAAAAAAGCTGCTGTAACAGAGAAAAATAAAATAAAAATAAAAATATTAAGAATTAAATGCCACCTGTAAGACTGGGACAGAATATATACGGATATTCAGTGTGCAATAAAGCAATGTATATTCCCAATGTAAGTTTATACAACATATTACAGTGCTATGGAATTACAGTATAACTCTATTTTTAGTTAAAAGATGTTCCCATCATTAGTTTTCAAATACGGTTATTAATTTTAAATACCACTGTATAACTATGTGTCAGTGATTTACATGTGATTTCACGTTTACAATCAACACCCAAGGTCAGTACCCATTTTGTGAGAAAATTAGATTCCGAAATATCACACAGCTAGTAATGGTGAATAGCTGGGAATTCCAGTCCAAATAGGACTCCACAGCCTAGGCTCTTCCTCCCCTTCCACACTAGGCCTTGCCACATCTCATTTAAAAATCAAAAAGCAAGTTCCTTACTGTAAACAGTTTGAAGCTCTGCATTTTCTTAGGGCCAAATAAAAGAAACGAGAATAGAGTTTTTCTTCTTTCCTTTGTGGCAAATGAATTTCCAATCCAAAAACTGCGTTTACTACATGCCAAAGTTTTAGTTTCCTTTTCAGCAGGCAGTAAGGAAAAAAAAAAAAAAAAAAAAAAAGCATTTGAGTATGGTAATTACTATTAATACACTACAATTTCAAAATCACATGGCTTGCTTTGAAAGCATACTTTGTACCCCACTCTATGAAATGTTGATGTGAAATTATACATAACCATTAAAGAGAACACAGCACAAAAAGTGGTAAAAATGGTAAAGAAAGTGATATGGAAATAGCTGGCATATATACTTGGTATTACTTGTTTTCTTTTGAAGTTTTTACTCAAAATAGAAAATGCTAATGTGCCATTTGGGGAAAATCCTTTTCAAATTCTGTAAGGAAACAGAGAAACTTTAAAGAAAAAGTAGGTTTTAAAAAAAGAACCAATGCACAAGCTACCACATGGATGAACCTTGAGGACATTATACTAAGTGAATTATGCCAGCCACAGAAAGACAAATACTGTATGATTCCACTTATTTGAGGTATCTGGAGTAGTTAGCGATACTCCCAGAAATAAAAAGAAAATAAGGGATGGGGAGGACATGAGGAGTTAATTGTTCGATTTTCAATTTTGTAAAATGAAGTTATGGAGACTGCTTGCACAATGTGAATACACTGAACACGACTGGATTATACACCTAAAAATAGTTAAGATGGTAAATTTTGTTATGAGTATTTTACCACAATTAAAACATTTTTAAGTCTTAAAAGAAACCAATGGATTATTTTTAGTGTAATAATGATATTGTGACTACGTTGTTTTAAAAACAAAACATTCAGTCAGAGATACATACTAACAAGGTGATACTTGGGATGTTCATTCTACAATTTTGTATGTTTGAAACCTTTCCCCCGTGAAATAAAATGAACAAAATAACTCTTCAAAGCAAGGGGAACAATAAAATTTCCTAATCAAGAGAATCATCTATCATAAAAATATTTTATTATAGTTTAAACATGTAAGATGTAACATTTTAGCTACAACTGATAAATGTGACACATCACTTATTTCACTTGAAAGAAAGCTGCTGAAAACCAGCTATGGTTTACTGAGCTTGCATTAGAAAAACTACATGGAGAAAATTACATGAACAGGCTAAAGTTTGCTATGAAAACAATGTTTTTTTATTAAAGTAATTAAAAGTCAAAAAACAACAACAAAGGGAAATTCCACAACCTTTGCAACTATATAATCTTTATGTAGAAAAACTATAAAGTGACAGTCTGGAAAGCAGCTCCACAATAAACTTAATCCTTACATCAAGAGTAACTAAATTATGGAATCAGTTCACCCAAAAGAAAAGGTCTTGCTATAAAATATTTCAGCTGAGCTGATTTCAACTAGATTATTCTCATTCCTGAAAAATTGTCTTTCCTGATATTTCAAATCAGCAGAGATGTAACATACAAGAGCCTGTTGAAGTAAAAGGATAAAACAAATATTCCAAGCACAATTACATGTGAAAATGAATGAGGGCATTTTATCTATAGATCTACAAAACTATATAAATAATCAGTTATACACATAACCCATTTACACTGAAGCTCCATGAGGTGGTACTGAATAAACACTGAGGCGTTGAATTTTCAACAATGGAACATGGCTCACTCTGAACAGCAGCACATTCCCACCTTTTAGTCTAGCATCACAACACTTCCCCTGGGATTTGTATTTGTGTATTTTCTGAGTCCTGGGAAGCTGACAACAAAAATAAAGAAAAAAAGCAAAATGACAAGAAATGAAATACCCCCTAAAATTTGCCTAAAATCTACATGTGAAATATGAAGAAGTCAAGCACTTTGTGAGTTTTTAGTCACGTGTTCTTTTAAACTTGTACTAGTGTCTTCATTAGTATCTGTGCTGAATTTCCTGTAATTAGTTTTTCCATTAAAGTGAAAGAGGAAAACAACAAAGAAAAAAAGCTCTTATTTTGTAAATGTACAGTCTTAGAATAGCGTTACTATTTATTTTTAAAACAACCTTCTCTGTTGAAGAAATCACACTGATGTGGTCATCAGAATAGCCGAGGTCACTTTGGCAATACAGCGATTTATTTGCTCTCATTTTTTAATAATCATAATGATAGACTGTTATGGCCATAAAACTTTTCACAATCTATATGATCATGAAGGCAAATGTGTAGAGAACATGTCTAATATACTTAAATCGATTGGAACTTCTTAAAAATATTTTCAAGAATATTAAATTTTGGGGATAAAATACAGAAGTCATAAGCAAGTATTTCTTCTAAGATTCTTTAATTGGGATAAAAATCTCAGGGTTAGCTCACGAATGGTCTGTAACAAAGAAAAATTAGGTCACCGTAATCTCTGCAAACTTTAGCAGAAAAGCCAAAAACATTCTAAGCATCATAAAAGAGCTTGTTGTTTTAGTCTTTAATCTCTAACTTCTCAACATTTATAGTTTAGAAATGCCCATATGCTTGCTAATGGTAATAAGGAAATACAATGTCAAAGAAAAGATTCACAAACATGATCCTTTTCAATCATAGGTCTCTCTTTGGTAAGAAACAGACCACCATTTATTTGTGTGTTTTCTCTCAGGGTAGGAGAAGGAGATTAAATGGTATTAAACTGGTAAGAAATCCCCGTGTATAAATGTTATTAGGATCGAAGGTAAAGAGATTAAGCCTTTATAAGAAGAGTAGGATCTTCTTTATAAAAAGAGTAGGTAACTCTTACTTGTAGCTATGACAGAGCATCATAACCATCTATTACAGAGCGGGAACAGTGTATTTCCTGTAACTTGTATAGAAAGCCACCCTACAAACATTTTAGTTAACCTGTGGAAATTTTGCTGTCTAATGAAGAGTGTTCTTTAGATAGGAAACAGATGAATAATATGCTATTTAAAAAATGGTAAACTATCTCCCCCGCTAAGAATTTACCAATTTATGATCCTATTAAACTTTCATAGAATCCATGAAGAATTAAACAGGCTTACTCTAGATATTTTCTCATTAAGTAAAATTGGAAATAACCTATGTAACAATACCATTTGCAATTCCAGGAAAAAAAAATCCAATCCAATCTAATACACACATTTAGCAAACTTACAGAATACATATTCTATCAAGCCTAAGCAATCCCCTCCCCCAACACACCCAAAAGAATATTTGCTGTATCTGGATCCAAATTAAAGGGACTGCAAACTTCCATTGCAGTAGGAAAACTACTACAAATAAGCACCCAAAACTGACGTAACAATTTCTACTCACTCCTCCTTCCCCAGGGTATTTTTTTTTTTAAAGAGAAAAAAATAAACACTCCTTGTAACTTGGCTGGGAAAATCATAACCTGACCAATTACTTATAAAACTATACTAGATACCAACTAATAATGGAATGCCCAAATCACTAGCAACTCAACATTATTGTTATATTTGCAGAAAAAAGCAATATATAAATTTCCCTTCTCCCAGGCAATGAACAGAGGAGAAAAAATGTGTTGCTTTTAAAATGGCTATATTTGTAGGTTTTTAAAAACCAGCACCAAATGTTCATGTTTAATTATTCTGAGCAACATTTAGGAATTAACATTCCCTAACATTATGGACAAACAAAAGAGTGAAGTGAACAGTAAGGGAGTAACTTTCAAGCAATATTGCATGTTGACAAGAACCATTAAGTAAAACAAACTGATTGGCTCTTTTCTAAAGCTGTATTTTAAGGTTGCCCAGTTTGGAAACAGCATACCTCACTGCTCAGCTAATATACCTACTCCTCAAACCATTGGTATAGCTTATTTTATAACTAGGCAACAGTAAGTAAAACAACTGGAAAATACAGTTTTAAAATCTAACTCAAAACAATCCATTATTAGAACAGTTTTCTACTCTATGAAGGGGGGAAAATATCAAACCACTGCATAAAGTGTCTAAATAAAAAACTGAAAAATTCACAAATCGTAGTAGTGTCAGTTCAAGTCTACATAACCCTTTATTACATATTTCTAGCAATATTATGATCAACATTACACAAGTTTCCTTATTTCTTCCTCATACTGCAGCAATTATTCCCATTGTATATAGATTTTAACTCTGCAAATTGCTTAAATCAACTTTGCACAATGAATTTACAAACTACTGGATGTTAAGTTTCCTGAAAACTATTTTACTCTTAAGTTTTACCTAAAGCTAAACCTAAAATTCAATTCTTAAAAAAACAAAACAAAAAACTAAGGTGCTTTAAACAGAACTTTGTAGAAATACATGAATACAAGCGTTTGAAAGGTAATCTACAGAGGGCTATATAAAAGGGCATTTATCATACAAAAAACTTCGACGGCCAACTCTTGTTAGAAAATTTCTTTTATAAATAAACTTCTTTCATGATAGAAGATGAGTCAAAAGATGGAGATTTAATTTTCCCCTAAAAATAAGTAGTTGCTCAGGACATAGGCTGAGTATACTGAAATCGTATTGCTTCTTTGAAAAAAGAAAAAATATTGTAGCCAGGCATTCCATTAACAAAAAAGACCATGCCACCTTTACCTAGTCTTTTGATCTCTGGGTACTAGTATTATCCAAGATAACCTCATCGAAGTTGGTTGGCAAGCCTACCAAATAGGAGTCTCAGGTCCCTTAATTTTCATAGTCATCTTAGTAAATATAAAACTTTAGCTACTTGAACAATGGAGCTTATAAAGTGCATTAAGTATAAGAAACACAACAGAAGTGCTAAACTCAGTAGGACTTTAAGGGACTTGATGTCACCAATGGGGCAAAAAAACAACATTATAGTTTTCTGTTCAGATTTTATTTGAAATCTAATTCAAATTGTCAAAGCTACAAAAGGGGGGAAGACATCTGTATTATTTTTGCTAAGTCACAACATCCTAAAACAAAATACTACTACTGCCAGCAGATCCATTATACACATTTCTGATGAAATTCATTAGCACAATAAAAATTTCATCTTGAGAAACAGCCACAATGAAAGTAATTTATACAATATAAAACAATGACAGGTCTACAGATGTAGTTACTCATGAGTTTACACATGCATTCACAAACAAATAAACAAAAAATCCAGGAATGCTCTTTCATTTGATTTTTTGTTTTTTTTTTTTTAAAAAAACAGACCATTCAGGCACAAAACAAAATTGCATTTCCAATAAGTGACAGCATCTTAAAGATTTATGTCAGTGTTTGTTTTTCTTTGACTTTTTATGAGACCTGTGTGGAGATCGGGACTGAGATCTGGATTTCTTCCCTGACTTTTTAGGGGATCTAGACCGTGATCGCCTAGACCTTTTAGGTGTCCTGGAACCAGATGGTGATCTGTGGAAACAAATGAAAACAATTTATCAAAGTACTCATGTGATCAAAATGGACCATCCTTCAATTACCTAAAATGATCTTTAACAGAGCACAAAGTCAGAAATAAAACAGGTTGTAAACTTCCCAAATTTACACTTTGTCTACTTTACAGAAACACACATACACACAAGTTTGCACCTCCGGTGTGCAGCACCCATGATTATCAGTGGTGCGCTTGCTTACGAAGACAAAATCTTGAGCCCCACCACTGTTCTATTTAATCAAAATCCCAAGAGGTAAGGACTGGGAAGTTGCATTTTTAACAAGCTCCCCAGGTTACTAATATACCCCCAAAGTCTGAACCTCTAAATCTACAAGATAAAGTTCAAAATGGCATCTAAAATCATTCACACAATTTTTAAAGCATAGCAGCTCTGCAGCCTATCTTCTTGAAGGAAAAGCACCAACTACTGCATATCGTTAAGGAAATCATTTAAGACACCATAATTCTGTATGCGCAGTTCATGAAGATTACCAAAACTAATAAATGTACTTTAATATATATATATGCAAGTACCACTTAGAAAAGGAGAAACATATCTCTTTTATAAAGAATTTACTAAAAATGGTTACAATAATAAAGTTTTAGGACATAAAGCAGTTTTAGTTCACAGGAAAATTCCACTATGTAACACCAGATGAATAAAACATTTCTTAACCATTTTTCTAGAACTACAAGGAAAAGAAGTATGTAACACACTAAAACTACACACTGAAGAATGGTATTTAATTCCACAAGTCTCTACCCAAGAACTTGCTAATAAGATGCAGGGGCAGGAGGAAGGGGGTAATGTATTTTTCTTTCAGCCTTGACAAAATCAAAGAATATTCTATAGAAACTGAAGAACAAAATGAAAAGTAAAGCAGCTATCCCTAGTCCACAGAGAACACTGGATGTAATGTTTAAAATTCTTGGCTGGTCTTTACTTGTTGGAAGCCTTCTTATGCTTTAAGTCATTATGAGACTGGGGTGGGGAGGTGGGAAGGCATAATCTAAAATGAAAGTATACTTCTCCGGTTTTCTAACACCCTTTAAAAAAATGGCTGCCAGCCAAATTATTTTCAAAAGCTGGTAAAATGACAAGGAAACCGGCATTTGAAATTTTACCAAAAAATTAACTGCATTTACCTTTTGGCCTTTTTGCTAACATCTCTAGGAGAATCTTTGTGAGATGACCTGGACCGTGAGCTCTCTTTATGAGATCTTTCTGAACGCTCTGATCGCTCCGATTTGGGTGAAGGGGATTTCACTCGTCTACCACTGCTACTTCGAGATGGGCTAGGGGATGTGCTGTGTCGCCTCTTCCTATGGAACAAAGCCCCCAAAACATTACATAAGTGAGCAAAGGATCAAGTATTCATTTTCCTTCTACTGAATTAGCGATTTATTCCTATCAGTTTATACTAACTTTATTTTCACTTAACCTTATTAATGTTATTTTCCAACAACATTCAAAGCCCTTTATAAAGAATATCTTAAAGATAGGTTCATCAACATGGATGGAACTAGGGTGTATTATGCTAAGCAAAATAAGTCAGTCAGAGAAAGATAAATGTCATGTGATTTCACTCATGTGGAATTTAAGAAACAAAACAGATGAACATTGGGGAAAGGAAGGAAAAACAAGATAAAAACAGAGAGGGAGGCAAATCATAAGAGACTCTTAAATACAGAGAACTGAGGGTTGCTAGAGGGAAGGTGGGGGCGGATGGGCTAAAATGGGTGATGAGCATTAAGGAGGGCACTTGTTGGGATGAACCCTGGGTGTTAGATATAAGTGATGAATCACTAAATTCTGCTTCTGAAACCATTATTGCAATATATGTTAATTAGCGTGGATTTAAATAAAATTATAAATTAAATATAGGTTGATCAAAACAAATACTGAACTCAACTAAGTTCAATTGTCTTTTTCTATGAGACACTGGAACAATGGATAAAATTTCATTAAGGTCTCTGATGAGGTGTTTTTTAAACACTTTACTTATTTATTCATTCATTCATTCATTTTTAAAGTTTATTTATTTTGAGCAGGGCTTGAACCCACAAACCATGAGATCATTACCTGAGCCAAAACTAAGAATCAGACACTTAACCGAATGAGCCACCAGGTGCCCCAAATAAGTGTTTTTTTTTTTTTTTTTAAATGTTAGTTCTCCAATCTTGAAACTTATTGTGGTTATGTAAGAAAATGGGGCATCATGTCGGCTTTTTTTTTTTTTTAAATGTTAATTTATTTTTGAGAGAGAGAGACAAAGACAGAGCATGAGCTGGGGAAGGGGCAGACAGAGGGAGACACAGAATCCAAAGCAGGCTCGAGGCTCTGAGCTGTCAGCACAGAGACGGATGTGGGGCTCGAACTCACAAGCCGCAAGATCATGACCTGAGCCGAAGTCGGATGCTCAACCGACTGAGCCATCCAGGAACCCCAGCAAGTTACTCTTAAATGGTTGGGAGGAGGGGAAAGGAAGGGCAAAAAAAATAAAGCAAAAGTAGAAATATTTCAACATTTGGAGAGTGTGCGTGAAGGATATCTGGGAATTCTTTATACTATCCTTGCAACTTTTCTATGAATCAAAAAATGTATCAAAAAAATAAATACAAGACAAACAAATGGTAAATTTAGCATTTAACCAATTAGTATACTTATGTTATTTGTAACTATCTGTAGAGTAACTAAGCCAGAATTTTTTAAATTTGCATTCACTTGGTTTTTATTAGGAAAATCTCAGTTCTGTTACTAAAGCAATTTTCTCTATTAAATGAGACATTTAGGAACTGAAAGTAAAATAAAAACTAAAAAAGAAGTGGTTTTGATTAGAATGAAGACTTAAAATGAGGAGCAAGTCCCTATGGTCCATGTACACAAACTCCTTTTAGATAGGATTGGGAGATTCAAGTTTTCAAAGGCAGCAGCCTCAACTCAGAAGAATTGCTTATACCAGAGACAACAAGCAAGATATAGCAAGCTGTTTAGTTATTTAAGCCTTAGGTCTGATACCTAATACGGTAACTGAATTCTTGCACTTAACTAAGGCTAAGGTACCATACGACCCACGTAGAGGGATGATGTCCCAGTTAGCTAAGCCAAGTGCCAGCTAACTGCCCCATTTCTCAGCTAATTCCGCCTCCTGCAGGCAGGAGCCAAACACATTTATCATGAAAAAATACTTTTCTAGTTTGTTGGCATCGGTGATGAAAACATTACAAAATGAAACATCATTTCAAAACTTGAAACCAGCATAGGAACTGAGTGAGAAATGTTATACCTTTCTTTCCTTGTTGGAGTACATTCATCTTTCTCCTTCTTGTCTTTGGATCGAGATTCCAATTTTTCTTTATCCTTTTTATCTCTTTCTCGTTCTCTTTCTAATTCTTTCTCTTTCTCCTGTTTTATTTTTTTTAAAGAAAGAATAGTCATTAAAAAATACCAATCTGGGTTAATCTCATTTATGCAACAATATTTTAACCACTTTTTAAAATCACTACTGAAGGTACAATGCCATTTTTTAAAAAATACCTACTCTTCCAGGAAAAGTAGTCATTTCTTCTTACACTGAGTAAAAATACTAATACCAGTGACAGCAGCTAAACGGTTGAATTCCTACCACAGACCAATTACTAAACAACTTGCCATATACCATTTCATGTAACACTTCAAAACAGAAAATAGAAATTTGCTATTACCCTCATTCTAAAGATGAAAAATGACACTCAGAAAGGTTAAGTACCATGCTCATAGTCATAATGGATGGAGAAGTCAGGATCTGAGTCTAAGCTCTACAGCCAGTCCTCTTAACTACTCCCTCTGTCCCTCCACTTAAAAAAAAACAAAACAATAAAAAAAAAACAAAAAAAAAAAAAACAAGGAGAAAGGTAAGAGACTGGCCTTTCTATCTTAGACTACAATAGTCAGCAGCATTCCTACAGCAAGTTGATTTAATCAAAGGAAAGCTCTTTCCAAGCAAAAGGCTTAAAAGGAAATATAGCTATTCACAATAATCATCCATCAGAAAATCTTAATTAGTAACAAGTACCATTTGTATTGGAAATTTTAAATCCTAACTTCTACAAGTACAAAATGACTATATGACTTTATATAAACCAGAAAGATGACCTATCTGCTTATCCCCACTGCTACTACTGCCACTTCTCACTTGAGATTATGACTTCTGTTGATAAAATAATTAAGGGAGTGGCTACAAACAATGAACCGACAAAGCCAACTTAGGTCTTCATTACCAGGAATTGAATCTCTCTACGATTTGTATGCATCAAGAAAGCTACCTGGTAACTGATAAAATGCCTATACCAGATGTTGCAAACATTTTCTGCAAAGAGTCATAGAGTAAGTATTTTCTGCTCTATGGGCCACACAGGATCTCTGTCCTAAGTATTCAACTCTGTCATGATAGTCCAAAAGCTTGAAGGGGCATGGATGTGTTCCAACAAGCTGATTTATGATGAGGTGATGAGTCTGCTGACCCTCAGTATATACCTTCAAGAAACACATCCTTCTCTCCAATTACAATCATAGAATGCAGAGAGTAAAATGGTAATATAGGTATTACTACCATCAGGACCAGTGAGTATCTCAAAGTATAGTCTTAAATGCAGATCAAATCCCTGCCACCAACTCCAAAGGGACTCTTGGGGTACAGATACATCTTTTTAAAAATCTCATTTTTCTTTTTTCGAAATACAACTAGAGTACAGATTTAAAAAGTGATGCTGAGGGGGCGCCTGGATGGCTCAGTTGATAAAGCATCCACCTTCAGCTCAGATCATGAACTCACAGTTCATGGGTTCGAGCCCCACGTCGGGCTCTGTGTTGACATCTCAGACCTGGAGCCTGCTTTGGATTCTGTGTCTCTCTCTCTCGCTCTCTGTTCCTCCCCCACCTGCACTGTCTCTCTCTCTGTCTCTCTCTCTCTCTCTCAAAAATAAAGATTTTTAAAAATTAAAAAATGAATAAATAGATAGATAGATAGATAGATAGATAGATAGATAGATATTGATGCTGAGGACACTGTCTTCGTCTGGTAATCTGTAGGATATATTTTCCTGATTGAAATACTTAAAATATTTTGAACAATTTAATCCAATAAAAAAGTAATTAAAATCCAATTTAAAAAGTAGCGATTATCTCACAATCCTGCAAAATTGGGACTATCAACCTAGTTTCACAGAGAAAAGCAGGCCTCCAGGACTTGCCTGGGAGCACACAGCAAAAGGCGGCCCCAGGAGTGCACAGGTCTGTGTGGCACCGAAGCTACTTTACCATAGTGCTGCTCCTCTCACTGGTTCTACACCATTAATAGTTTTAGTGAGTCTAAGTTCTAGTGTTCTAGTCTAGCCTTTTCTTTTCTTTCTCTCTATATGGTCTTTTCTACAATGACAATCAAGGTAAAACTTAATAGCAGTCCCAATAAAATTCCTGGGTTCTTTCAACAATTAACAAATGGGCTTTCTTGTTCTAAATTCTCTGTATATTGCCACAAATTTTTTATGTACTCGAGTTCACCAATGAAGTATGTTACCCCTTGGTGTCCTTCTTTGTAAACAATGGAAAAGGAGTCCTAAATGAACGTCCCAAATTCTAAGTCCATCTTTATCTCTGTGCCACTTCTCAGGGGGTTGTTGGTGTTTTACTGTCACAAATGTTGGCACTTCATATAAGGTCTTCCAGCTTTGAAAGCATGGAATTTCTAGTCCACAGGTAGTATATCCAGAATAAAATGGTGCGCTATTGCTTTCAGACCCTTTCCCAAGTTGAAATGATTGCAAAACATCAAATTTCTAATGTTCCTGTCTACCAGTATTCAGCATTTGCACATCAAAGGATATAATTTGAGATATACTTTTCCTTTAGTGTACTAATATACCAAAATTCTAGGTAGTCAAACAAATTACTTCAGAAAATACGCATTACTGAGTACACTTATTCCTTACTCGTTGAAGAAGTTTATCTCTGTAGTGTTCTACTTGCTCCTGAAAGCTCTGGCCTGGTTTTTTAGGTCTTTTTCCAGATTCCAATTCATCCTGAAACTTCATAACTTTGAGCTGTGAAATAAGACATTTTAAAAATAAATCTTTTCATCATTATAGCTTTCAAGCAGTGCTTTGGGCCTTTAAAAAATTCCTTTTTTCTTTGAAATAAATGTGTAAAAAGGAAAAATATAAACACAGCAAAGCAATATCTGATTGGGACTCAGTCAAAATATAACATCAACATAAAGCTCCCTTATCTGAAGACCATTTGGCAGACAAGCCCAACCATGCAGGATTCAAGCAATCAGGCATGGGCCCACAGGCTCTCTGCACAGCCACATGAGAGGACTCAAAAACCATGAACTATATATAGTTCAGACCCTTAAGAACCTACTTATTATCTCAACACAACGATAATGAATTTGCTATCTGGCTCTCTAAATGTGCGAGGGAACATACTTCCAACAAGATATGACAGCCAGCAGGACACAAGATATTTTTTTTAAAGCATTCTTTACAGTTCATGTAGGACCAAACACAGAACTACAGAATTTGAATGTTTCACTCTATTTATAGTACAATGTAATCACTGAATATCAAGACATCAAGGAAAGGTTAAATCATATCAGAATATACTTAAGATAGTAAGAATATGTACTAATAAAAAAAATCAGAAACACTTCCATTTCTTGTAATTTATACACAAGCAGAAAACCATTTGTATAAAACATCCAATACAGCATTGTGTGTATGTATAATATATATTCCACACTTAATTATGTTAATACAGTTATACAGTAATACATATATATTTGTATGTACACATATATAAAAATGTTTTATTACATAAAGATATCTATATATAACCTTATTAAATAAAGGGAGAACAAGTAAGATGAAATACATGAGGACTCAGGCTGTTGGAGGTGGAAATGGAAAGCACATGGATCCACCGGTTGCAGCGTCAAACCTGCCCACCCTATGTCATCTGAAGAGGGGAAGAGAACACTCTGGCCTGACAGGATTATTGTATATGCAAACATCTTAACCTATTTTACTGAGCACTGATAGGTCCTTTAAATGAACTAAATACTACTATAAATATTATGAGGCTTTCCCATAGAATGGGAACAAACTACAAAAACTTTCTTCCATTCAAAGTATTATTTTCACTATTTTTGACTTCATGAACATTTCTCATAAATTCCCCAATTTTTAGGGGCGCCTGGGTGGCGCAGTCGGTTAAGCGTCCGACTTCAGCCAGGTCACGATCTCGCGGTCCGTGAGTTCGAGCCCCGCGTCAGGCTCTGGGCTGATGGCTCAGAGCCTGGAGCCTGTTTCCGATTCTGTGTCTCCCTCTCTCTCTGCCCCTCCCCCGTTCATGCTCTGTCTCTCTCTGTCCCAAAAATAAATAAACGTTGAAAAAAAAAATTTTTTTTAATAAATTCCCCAATTTTTGCCCTTTTTCTATCAGGGTAAATAGAACATCTTAAAACTATCCAGTAGTCTGTTTTGGCATTTAAACGGTATAACTTCATTATCAAGAAAATATATTTTTATTTAACTCCAGAAAGGCAGAGTTCAGTAAGCTTGGGAGGAGTTCTGAGAGTTAAGAAGGGGCATGTGCAACTTGGAAAAAAGAAATCCACAGGTGGAGTGAGGTCACTGATATAGTCCCCTAAAAAATTTGTCAACAAGGGCGCCCTAGCTGACTCAATTGGTTAAACATCCAACTCTTCATTTCGGCTCACAGTTCATGAGTTCAAGCCCCACACTGGGCTCCACAATGACAGTGCAGTGCCTGCTTGGGATTCTCTCCCTTCCTCTGTCTCTCCCCTGCTTGAGCTCCCCACCATCCCCTGAGTAAAAGAAATAATTTTTTTTAATTGGTAAAGATTGTATATAAAAAAATATATCCAACACGTTAACTCTGAAAATCCCTCCTCTTCACTTATTACAGACAGTATACTGATTCTGTGTAAGGTTAAAATGAAATACTTTCCCTGTTAACAGTTACTTTGGCTTAATGGTATCTGAGAAAGAGTTGGGCAAAAACTTGTACCAGCCCAACAGTGATTAGAGAACTGGAAATAAGGTAATTACTATGGTGGGAACTATAAATTAGTAAGAGGAACAGTGCTGATACATAGCAGACATCCAAAATACTGTTAAATCAATGGACAAAGTATTAAAATACACTCTCAGATATACTTCTGAGACTCTGGACTGACTGCTACACTAACATTTACTACTGGGAATGTTTCATCACCTTGAAACAAGGAATAAGGAAGGTTCCCATTACAATACCCTTCCCTCTGATAGGTCTCCTTTTGGTAATTAAAAAAAAAAAAAAAAGGCATTAAAAAGGACAGGGGACTGAGGGAGGGAAAAGTCAGGCTGAGATAGTTTGGACTCATTCCCATAAGTTTTTCCCCCTTCTTACTGCTAAGTCTCACTTAATGTCTACTCTCCCCACTGAAATAAAATGCAGATGTAACCTAAAGGTGCCAGAAAATAGTTCACTTTTCCTCGTTACATACTATGTACACTCAAATGTAATAATTTTATAATGCCAGTGTAATCTATTCTTAAAATCAATATCTTCAAAAGATCTCCCATGTGCCAGGCACTGGATTTATGATGATGAACAGACAACAGACATGGTTCTTTCCCCTCATGTAAATCAGCACCTAGTAGGGACTAGAAACATTAAACAAGCAAGCTAAAACAAAATAAAACACACACCACAGTACATGTAAAATAACGAGATAAATAGGGAGAAGTAAGCAAATGCACAAGTGTAAGAAAAGGATAGCAGGAGAGAAGAAATGCTTTAACTAAGAGGTCTGTAGGAAGTCAGCTGGTATGAAGGTTTCTAGGCACCGAGAAAATGCACAAAGGAATGATGCCAAGAGGAAGCCTAGGTCAGTGGAAAAGTGAAAGAAGGCCAGTGAAATAGTTTCAACTTCACTGAAATACTGACCTCAATTTCACGAAGTTTAGCTCGTTTTTCCTCACTCATTTCAGAGTACTTAGAAAACTTAGACTCCGTCATTTCTTCTTTGATTGGATTAGAGTACAAATGATGTTCTTCTGATTTGGAACTCTGAGTATCTTCTTCATCCTCACTTTCTTCTTCTTGACTTTGGAAATAAGCAGAATATATCGTATGTCAAGACAGAAAAAAATGTTACATTTTACAGTTTGGCTTTTTTTATTTTTCACTGTCTTAGTCTGTAAATAGTGTTAACAAAACAGGACAATTCATCACTAAAACGTTTTTATAAAATATTTTATCAAATAGACAATTCTATAAAACTCTTCTGTTTCTTCCACATAAAAAGTTTGAGCTTCAACATAATCATTTAAAAACAACTTCTATGTTATCTACAACATTCTACAACTTTCCTTGCAGTGTTAAGTCAAATGAATAATCAATGATTCCCCATACTTTCCAGTTCAGAGTGATTTCAGAACACTTCATGTTAAAAAGGCCAAATGTTTACCCTTTTTTCAGCAGAGCCTATACACTATAAAATACATCAGTCTGTGTCATACATAGTTAACTAAGAAACAAGATAGTAGGTAAAGACCTTATCTGATTAATACATAATCCCAGGAATAAATGTGTAAATTTTAAATATTATCACATATTAGTACTCAATATCATAGTTGATTCTGAAAATTATACTGTTAGAATCTATGTCAGATAAGAAGAAAATGAAAAACTAAGGGACTACCATGGTAAGGATACAAAGAGGAAAAATTCTCCTATCCTTCCAGAGCAATACAGTGCAAAGAGGCAGGCAACTATTGTAAAGTTGGTCTGGTTTATATGTTTTCTATATAGAGAGAAAGGATCTAGATGACTAGATACCAAACATTAACCATATTATTTACTTTTAATATAAGTTATACTTGGTAATTTAAGATACATATTTATTTTATGATTTCTATTTTAATTTTGCAGTCCCTGGGCAGTCCATTCTAACTGGTTTTGATTTTAGCTCTTAGTTACCAGTTCTAGGTAACCAGGACTTATTCTTTTAAAGAAATGGAAATTCAAGTCTATAAAACCAAACAGAATTCATCATAAATGAAATTAAATTACTATTTGGAAGTTTTCTACAAAGAGTAGTGCTATGTATTTTTTTAATCACTTTTCTGCCATAAAAAATAATTACTAGTTTCAAAAAAGCATTTTGGATTCAGCCACTAGAGAGCAGTAGTGAGGCATAAAAAAATTTCAAGGACCAGAAAGTTGTATGTGAAAATTATCTTTGCCTTGCTTTATACTTCCATAAAGTTATTTTTATGTTACCGTGATTTATTTAGAGCTCTTAAGGAAAATAAAAATTACATTTCCAGTGATCCATGCCTCACTGTATTCTACTGACTCTATTCTCACTGATTATTTTACTTTCAACAATGAAATGCAGTCATAATCCAAACATTAACACTAATATCAAATTTACGCAAAAAAAGTTAATACCTATAGAAACAAAACAAACTGAAGAAACATTTGAGTTCTGCAATGGCCTTTTATACCCTTCCTTTCCCCTAAATTAATTATCTCATGAATTAACACATGTATTTTAAGCCAGTGATGCTACAATAGTCAGAGATGTTAATAATGTGGTACTGTAGACATTAAAAAGGTTAAAGCACTATTTTAAAGCAAACTGGACTATCCCAATTCCTGTATTCTTCAACAGCCTTGGAGAGGTATTTCCATCAGCAAACCACATCTATATTTTGTTAATATTCCATCATCATCATTGCTGACTTGTTCTGATCACACCAATGTTTCTGGAAAGACATCACTGATGCGAAGTTTTCCTCAGTATATCAAACTGTGTTCCCACAATCACATTTCTTTAACAACAATCTAAATGCTACTAATATCCATTTACTGAATCCATACAATGCCCAAACTGTGCTGGGACACAAAAGGGACTTTTTCCCTTTGTTCACTCTTCCATTTGAGAAGGATAAAAGAACAAAGATTTTTTCTTTCTTTTTTGTTTTTTTAAGCAGAAACCTCTGCTTTGTGTTGAGGTCATCTGTTCTCCTATTTAAAAAAAATTAATTTCCTTTGCAATGATGTAAAAAGCTGTCAGGTTCTACCTAAAAGCTACCAATATAAACTTGCTGGAGAATCTGGGAGCAAGATTCCTATAATCGCATTCAGTATGCAAAAACAATCTTGAGGTGATTACCAAAAAGCAAACTTTGAAATTATAATTTCTCTACATGTTAAAGGAAAGCTTTCTTTAATTCATTCTTAGTTCTTCTGAGATGTTTACATTTTTTTTTTATGTTTATTTATTTTAAGAGAGAGAACGAGAAAGCTCATGCAACCAGGGGAGGGGCAGAGAGAAAAGAAGAGAATCCCAAGCAGGCTCCACACCCAGTGCAGAGCCAACACAGGACTCGGGGCTTGATCTCAGGACAGTGAGATCACGACCTGAGCCAAAACCAAGAGTGGAACTTTTAACCAAATAAGCCACCCAGGCACCCCTGTTTACATTTAAATAACGTAAAAGAATAGCCATAATGCACTGCTTTTCTTAGCAATGTACAATCCAAATAAAAAGCAGCATAATTTCCCATTCACATTTTAAAAATCACTTTCTGTAAAGCCAAAACAGTATTTCATGACAAAGATTTGAAATAAATGCAGTTGACCATTTAGTAACTACCAAGTGAGAATATATAAACCTAGCATTGAAAAATCAACTCAGAAGCAAAGGGAAACGAGGTACATCAGACCAGAAACCAAAAGCTCTTTATTCACTGGAAAAACAATGAAGAACTAAAAATGACCCTCCCAACAAGGTTTTAAAGAGTGAAGTTTTCCTCTTCACTATTATTTCAAGCATACCTCTTAATGAAAAAGGGAACTTATATATAATAAGAAACTGAGTAAGTTCAAAACTTAGATTCTTACTTTTGATTTTCTTCTTCTTCTGATTCTTCATGCTGGTCAAATAACTCCCATTTAGAAGTTGTTACAGCTAAACGGAAGGAAAAGGATGTAATTCCATTAAGGTAAATTAGCACTTTGCAGTAGTATAGTAGAAGCCCAGCTCTAGAATTCGAAGTTTATATTACAGAAATTATCTGCCAATTATCTCTTCTTTGAAAACCATTTCTATGTGCTATATTTCTTTATATATATATATATATATATATATATATATATATATAGCATATATATATGCTATAATTTTATTCAAATTCATGAAGTGACAAATGTTATTTTTATTTGTGTGCTGAATGGTTAAGATTTATTCATTAGAACCTACAAATATTAACAATTACATACTATAAGCACTTAAGGACACGAATCCAAGTAAGTATGAAAGGCAGGTCTAAACTGCATCTAAAAAGTCAAGCATTATGGGAGGATCAAAGCCTGGTTTCTCTGAAACTGACCTCTAAGTAGATTTCCAAATAGGTGTAACTTCCATCTACATTTTCTACTGAAATGCCTTACCCTGAAAGGTATTAGTGATTTCTTTGATTACTCGCAAAGCATCCAAACTGAAAGATGTACGAAAATTGTAACAACAACCATAATGAAAACTTAGCCACTAGACATAAAATATAGTAACTCCGGGTCTTAAAGTTGAAATGTTGTAAAACATAAAAAGAAAACATACACACACACACACCAATAATTGATTTTAAGTACTCAATTTTCTAAAGCTTAATATTTATTGTACTTTTACTCACCCTGTGCTTCTAATTCAGATTCATCTACAGCTTCCCATTTTGATGGGGCAACTTTAAATATGGGCTCATTCTTCTTGGAGTCTTCAGTTGCATCCACTAATGAGGAAGGATAAGCCATTAACCCCTACTACTAGATGACTTAAAGAGTTCATGGGTATTCATTCTATTATTAAAAAGTAAAATAAGGCCACACATGGACTAATAATGCTAGTGTCAAGAACAAGGATTATGACTAATCTAATTCTCTACACCTGAGGTCCGATGTTTAAACACAAATACATCAATACAAAATATACAAGTTATTATGATTTCAAGCAAATGGAGAAGTTGGGGCAGTAAAAAAATCTTTAAGGTCTTTACCTAATCACTATTTAAACTATACAATTCTTATACTGTTTAATATTTTCATGCAATTCAAACATACTACAGATTCTGTATACATCCTATGGCCAAAAGTGACTTTAGGCATCTAAGAAACATGAACCCATAAATTATGAATAAAAACAGAACTGACAAAACAAGGCATCTAGGATTATGAGTATAACTGAGAACAAGATTATGCCTATAGTTTTCATGACAATTAAGACAAAAAGAGAAACTTACTTATACGAGGCTATCCCAATAAAGATATGTGACTAGAAAGAAAACCTTTTTCTTGGCAGAGTCAAATGTATTATTGGGTATTTGAATTTTGAAAAGTCAGAAATAAAAGACAAATTAAAGACTGATACCTTAAACTTTTTCCATATCCACATGTGTGGAAATTAAAGAGTTTTGGAATCAAACTTATTAGCTCATCAGTTTGAAATCTGAACTTACAAGGCACTCCATCAAGATCATCATCAAGACTCTTTATAGGGACTCCGTCAAGATCATCAATGGGAGTAGCATCAATAGGAATTCCATCCACATCTTCTAGAGGTGCACCATCAAGTTCTTCCTCAATGGGGGCACCATCGAGGTCATCTGGTACATCCTACAGAAACATACATACTTGCTGTAACATTTTCCTTTACTAAAGTCATATTGCTATAACTAGGATATACTTCATCCTCCTGTCTGACAAAGAAGCAGTCATTCTTTCATTATTTAAGAAATATCTACCAAGTATTTCTTGATGCCAGGTACCATGTAAGGCACTGAGGATACAATAATAAACAAAAACAAGTTTGTTCCTTTGGTCCCTCATGTAATAGGTCTTACTAGAATTTTCTGGGAGACCAGGGGGTAGGAGGAAGCAGGCAATCATAAAATCACAATATTCAAAGAACTGTGACTATAATGACTGCTACAACAAAGAGGCATATCATACTATTCCAATGTATAAGTAGGTTTCACCTAAAGCGGTCTGAGAAGGCTCAATGATACTGAGTCTTAAACTGACATCTGAAGGATCTCAGGTAAACAGGAGATGTTTCAGAGACAGGCAAGAATATTTACAAAGGTTTATGGTAGAAGGAAACGTATACTTAAGAAACTGAAACGAGGACCATGTGCTTGGAACAGGGGGGCTAATTAGAATCTCATAGGAATGAAAGTGAAAAGATAACTGGATGAGGATGGTAGAACTGAAGACAAAGGATTCATGAAACAATGATGAGGTGAAAAGCAACAGAATCGTGATGAACAGAATCTGCTACCATTGTGGTGCATCTCTTCATGTACATATTTACTTATATAGCTACTTTAGTTTAATAAAATTAAATCATGCAATATATATTGCTTTATTAGTTCCTTTTTTCAACTAATGCATCATGTATCTTTTCATGTCATCAAATTAAAAAAAAAAAAAAAAACAGTGATCAGGGGGCACCTAGGTGGCTCAGTTAAGTGTCTAACTATTGATTTTGGCTCAGGTCATGATCTCATGGTTCATGATATCAAACCCCACGCTGGGCTCTGCGCTGACAGCACGGAGCCCACTTGGGATTCTCTCTCTCTCTCTCTCTCTCTCTCTCTCTCTCTCTCTGCCCCTCCCTGTGGTTTCTCTCTTTCAAAATAAATAAATAAGCATTTTAAAAAAGTCATCAGAAATCAAAAACTACATGGAGACAAAGAAAATGGGAAAAAAAAAAAAAAAAAAAAACAAGTCCAAAATCTTTGGGACATAGCAAAAGCAGTTCTAAGAGGGAAGTTTATATCAATATAGGCCTACCTCAAGAAACAAGAAAAATATCAAATAAACACTCTAACCTTACATGTAAAGGAATTAAAAAAAGAAGAACAAAGGCCAAAGCTAGTAGCACTAAAACAGATGAGCAGACACAAACAAAATAGAAACTAAAAAAAAATTTTTTTTAAAAAATCAATGAAACCAAGTGCTGGTTCTTTGAAAAGATAAATAAAATTGATAAACCTTTAGCCAGACTCATCTAGAAAAAAGAAGATTCAAATAAATAAAATAAAAATGAAGGAGAAATAACAACCAATACCCCAGAAATACAAAGAATTATAAGAAAATAGTATGAAAAAATCATATGCCAACAAACTGAACAACACAGAAGAAATGGATAACTTCCCAAAAACATTCAATCTCCAAAACTGGAATCAGTAATCAAAATAAAAATCCAAATTAAAATCCAGGACCAGATGGCTTTCCAGGTGAATTCTACCAAACAATTAAAAGAGTCAAAACCTGTTCTTCTCAAACTATCCCCAAAAATAGAAGAAGGAAAACTTTCAAATTCATTCTGTAAGACCAGCATTATTCTGACACCAAAATCAGATAAAGACATTAAAAAAAGAAAACTACAGGCCAATATCCCTGTTGAACACAGATGCAAAAAACCTCAACAAAATATTAGCAAACCAAATCCAACAATACATTAAAGCAATCATTCACCGTAATCAAGTGGGATTTACTCCTGGGATGTCAGGGTTGTTCAACACTCATCAATCAATGTGATACATCACATTCAAAAAAGGACAAAAACCACATGCTCATCTCAGCGGGGGCAGAAGAAGCATCTAACAAAATACTATATTCATTCGTGATAAAAACTCAGCAAAGTGGGTTTTAGAGAGAATATACCTTAACATAATGAAGGACATATATGAAAACCCACAGGCTAACATCATATTCAATAGTGAAAAACTGAAAGCTTTTCCTCTAAGAACAGGAATAAGACAAGGATGTTCACTCTCAACACTTCTATTCAACATAGCACTGGAAGTCGTAGCCACAGCAATGAGGTAAGAAATAAAAGGCATCTCAATAGGTAGGGAAAAATAAAACTATTTGCAGATGACACAATACTATACATAGAAAACCTTAAAGACTCAACCAAAAAAACTATTAGAATAAATGAATGCAGTAAAGTTGTAGGATATAAAATATACAGAAATCTGTTACATGTCTATACACTAATTACAAAGTAGTAGAAAGAGCGCTTACAAAAACATTCCCAATTACAACTGCACCAAAAGCAAAAACTACCTAGGAATAAATTTAACCAAGGAGGTAAAATACTTATATTCTGGAATCTATAAAAACTGATGGAAAAAACCAAAGATGACAAAAACCAATGAAAAGATATTCCATACTCACGGACTGGAAGAATTAATATTGTTAAAATATCCATACTACCCAAAGCAGTCTATGGATTCAATGCAATCCCTATCAAAATAACCAATAGCATTTTTCATAGAACTAGAACAAATAATCCTAAAATTTGTATGGAACCACAAAAGACCTCAAACAGCCAAATAAAATAAGAACAAGACAGAGGTAGGACGATCCCAAATATCAAGATACCTACAAAGCTACAGTAATCAAAACCATGGTACTGGTCCAAAAATAAACACATGATCAACAGAACAGAATATCCAAAAATAAACCCATACCTATAGAGTTAATCTACAACAAAGGAGGCAAGAATATTTAATGAAGAAAAGACGGTCTCTTCAATAAATGCTGGAAAAACTGAACAGCAACATGAAAAAACCAAAATGGACCACTTTGTTACATCATACACAAAATCAATTCAAGATGGATTAGAGATCTAAATATGAGACCCAAAACCATAAAACTCCATAAAACAGGCAGTAATCTCTTGGGCACTGGCCTTAGCAACGTATTTACAGATAGGTCTCCTCAGGCAAGGAAAACAAAAGCAAAAATCAACTACTGGAACTACACTAAAACAAAAAGCTTTTGCACAGAAAAGGAAACTCAACAAATCAAACAGGCAACCTACCAGAGGGAGGTGGTGTTTGCATATGATATACTCAATAAGGTGTTAATATCCAAAATATATAAAGAACTTATACAACTCAACACCAAAATGAAACAATCTGGTAAGTGGGCAAAAAAGAACCTGACATACACTTAAAAAAAAAAAAAAAAAGATATACAAATTGCTCAACAGACACATGAAAGTAGGCTCAACATGAAAGTAGATGATTAAGCATCAGGGAAATGCAAATCAAAACCACAAGGAGACATATCACCTCACACCAGTAAGAATGGCTGGTATCAAAAGGACAAGAAATAACAAGTGTTGGCAAGGATGTGGAGAAAAGGGAACCATCATGTACTACTGGTAGGAATGTAAACTGGTGAAACTACTGTAGAAAACAGTATGAAGATTCCCCAAAAATTTAAAAACAGAAATACCGTATGATCCAGTAACTCCACTGCTGGGTATTTACCCAAAAAAAACCCAAAAACACTAATTCAAAAACATATATGCACCCCTATTTTTATTTCAGCATTATTTACAATAGCCAAGATATGGAAATAACCAAAGTATCTACTGACAAATGAATGGATGTGGTATACACACATACACACACACTACTCACTCATAAAAAGAATGGATTCTTGCCATTTGTGACAACAGAGATAGACCTAGAGAGTATTATGCTAAGTGAAATAATTCAGAGAAACACAAATACCATACGATTTCATTTATATACAGAATGTAAAAAACAAAAACAAAATAGACTCTTAAACACAGAGAACTGGTAGTTGCAAAAAGGAAGCAAAAAGAGATTAAGATGTACAAACTTCCAATTATAAAATAAATAAGTCACAGAGATGAAAAGTATAGCATGAGGAACATAATAACATCGTAATAACATTGTATGGTAACTACACTTATCATGGTGAGCATCAAGTAATGTATAGAATTGCTGAATCACTACACTGTACACCTGAAACTAATATAACATTGTATGTCAACTATAATCAATAATTACCAAAAAAAAAAAAAAAAATGTGGAGGTACCCAGTTACCCAATTTTCACATAAGGAAACAAAACAGAGAATTACTATTATACATAATTTCCTCTCCTGGGCTCCAGCAATTCCAGGAACAAAAATCCACAAGTTAGTGGTAAATACTAGGTATTTTTCACAAAGAAATACTATTCACATCTGTAACATACAGCATCCCCAGAAATCAATTCTAAAATAATCAGACAAATACATTGAGTACCTACCTCTGTTTCCTTTTCTTCAATAATATTTACAAGTCCTAAGAAAATATTTTGTAGTTTGATCAAAAATGGTTCTGGATAAATTGCCCAATCCTCCCATGCTCTGAAACAGGTCATTACCCGTTGCTAAATAAACAGGAAAAAGACAACAAATTATTATTTTAGGGCAATGTCTCAAACTTCATCTCATGAAAATGACCATCACGATTTGCTCTATTTCCTTTAAACCAAGATTCTTGATAAAAAACAATTTAACTATCATTATATTTTTAAAAAATCAATGTCACCTTCTAACTAAAAGGGAATTAGAAATAAAAATAATGAAAAAGAAACAGTAACTATTTTGTTCTTGACCATCTAAGATCAATGCCCCATACCACAAGTGGTACACGAGGCCACAATCTGGGAATAACTTAGAAATTTATGACAGTTGGATACCAGGGTAGCCAAGTTTTGACCCGAATTCCTTTATGGTCCAATGAAGTACTTTCTTGATTCTGGATATACTTTTCTCTTTCCATCCCTAAACCTTTCTACAAGCTCTAATTTATAGCCAAAATTTTTAAATGTAGTTGTTTAAATTCCCTAATTGGTGGGGTCACTGGGCATCTTCCCAAGTTAAAAATTTCCTAAAAAAAAAAAAAAAGGAAAGAAAAAAAAAGTTGTTTTTTTTTTTTTTAAGTTCATTTATTTTGAGAGAGAGCACCAGGGAGGGGCAGAGAGAGAAGGAGAGAAAGAATTCCAAGCAGGCTCCAAACTGTCAGCGCAGAGCCCAACACAGGGCTGGAATCCACACACCTGTGAGATCATGACCTGAGCTGAAATCAAGAGTCAGACACTTAACCTACTGAGCCACACCCAGGCACCCTCCCATAGCTAAAAATTTCATTCCATGAAAAGTCTTCCTCCCATGAAAGTATTATCTATTTATTCCATTATAAGCAAGATTTTTTGTTTGGCTTTCTTAACACTGATTTACAAAGAAAGAGGTTATAAAAAGTAACTGAATACATTTTCTAAGCATGAATAACCAAAATTATGTTCCTATTCCAGCCAAATTATATATACCATTCTAAAACAAGTGATATTCTGAATTTTTTGTGGTAAGACTAATATTTAAAACATTTAAATAAAATATTTCAAACTTAACACCGAACAAAACAACACTAGATAAAATATTTCAAAATTTCAGATATTTCTGATACTGAAGATAAAATGGCAGTAAATCTTAAAACAAAAATTTGTGAAAGATGCACATTATGTCCTATACTTGTCCTATGTACTTCTCTAGCCCTCCAATGTGCTTGCCAGCCCCTACCCCCTGCTTAACACTAGGGAAAAAAATAAAATAAACATACCTTAAAGTTTTCGGACTGTAAATGGCCTTGAATTGTACGATAGGTAGCATTGAGGTCTGAAAATATCTGACATAACTTTGTTTCAAAACTGAAATTCAAAGAATATAGATTTATGATAGAATTTATTTAAAAACCCCCATTCTACTTCAGCATGCTAGCAAATGAAAAAAACTCTTAAACTCAAAAAAAGAAAAAAAAAAACCTCATAGATTAATCAAGTAACTCTTCAAAAATCAATAACTAGATGTCTAAACTCTTAACACTGAACTCCTTATTCTGTATGGTTATGCCAAGAATTAGTTTCCTTGATTAACAAGGAACTTTACATTTATGATACATTAAGTTACCTAAACTGACCTCTGTTTTATATTAGGAAAAGTTAAGTGACTTGTCCAAGGCAAAAAAACTAGTTAGATTGAACAGCTAGATTAAAACAGTTCATGTTCTGTCTTTGGTCTCTTCCTTTATGCCTCTTATTATTTCTATTGTTTCTGTTTATTTACTACACAACTGGCTAAATATGCAATAGAAATATAAAGTTATTTTTTAACGCTTATTTGTTCTAGTGTAATTTATCAAAAAACTAATATGAAAACTTTGAAAAAATTTAGCTTAAAGTGGATTAATGAATGCAACCTGATTTTTTAGAAAATTCTATGAACTATAAAGAAATTCAAATTAATTAATATTAACAAAATAATTCTCTCTTCTGAATTCCTTACCCTTAAATATTATTTCAGGAATATCAGCTTACAACATTATACTTACAATTTTCTATAATATGAAGCATTGGCAACTTTGGCTGAAGAGTTATACAAAACATCAGAAACCAAATATAATCTGGCAATCTAGAATACCAAAAGATAACATAAATGAGATTAAAAATAAAAACGAGCAGCAAATAATATAGCTAGAAAAAAATCTGTATTGAAATTTTTTGCAATTAGTGGCATAAGGCTAATGTTTAGCTATAACACTCACAGCTAATTAGAAGGGTTATAAGAAATTCAACATTCCTGAAGCCACTACTTTGGCAGGGATAAAATATGTAACTCATTTCTATTTCAACCAGTTGATAATCTGCACATCAATTAACGTAACAAGTTTCCCAGACAGAAGGAAAATAAGACTGCATAGGAAAGATTTCTTCAGTCAAGTTCTTCATGTAAAAAGGAAACCAATTTCAATCCAAAATGAAGTCAACTATTATTTCTTTTACTTAATTAATGTTCCATAAAGAGAAATTATGCCCATACCTTTTTAGGGAGGGGTGTTTTTAAGATGGACAATGACTCAGTAATGCAATCCACTATTTCTTCAGCAGCTTCAGCATTATTAAGACAAAAAACCATTGCATCTCCAATATCATTTTTCCTTGGAGTTAAGCCCCTCAGGATTTCTTCTAATTTGTCCCTCTGTCTGAATACAAATGTTTTTAACATAAATATTTATAGACATAAATTTCAAATGCCATTATAGTTTCTGCTCACAAACTAATTTCTTTAAAACCTACTCAGATAAAATTCTGAAGACTAAATTGTGTTAAGTCTGATTTGAGTCCCCCAAATACATTACATTTCTTTCAAGAACTTACATGGGGGAAGAATACTTTCTCATAAATAAATAATTCAGTGATTTTTAGTTTTCAAATAAAGTAAATTTTAAATTATGGGCATTTTTTTGCAAGAAGTGTTTGTGAGTGTCCCAGTCCTATTATCCCATTACAATGGAAAAAAGCCTTCATGTTCTTTACTTTCTTTTGAAGGAAGTCAGTTACTTTAGCACTTCTGCATCAGATCACAACAGGCTAAAAGCAGGGGATGACAAACTGTCTGTAAAGGATCAGATAATAAATATTTCAGGCAATGCAGATCATATAGTCTCTCTTGTAGTTACTCGACTCCACTGCTATTACCACCAAAGCAGCCATAGACAACAAGTTAAAATGAAATAAAAAGGAAAAAAAAGGAGGGGAGAGGGCATGACTGTGTTCTAATAAAACTTTATTTACAAAAACAGGAGGCAGCCAGATTTAGCCTATAGGCGGAGTTTGCAGATCCCTGGAAAAAATGATGAAAATACATCTTAAGAAGCAAATAGGCTTCAAAAATATATAGCTCTCCATTAGCAAATGCTTTCACAAACAATGAATCAATGCAGCTAGCATTAAGATTTACTCTACACAGTTGAGTATATACTCCTATATGCCATAACCTCTTAGCCAATTTTCTTCCATGAGGACCTCCTCTTAATATTTAATAGCTGTATTTGTTTCTGCTTCTTAAACCAGTCTAACTTCACTGTACCCATAATGACTGAGCACTGATAAATATGTTTCCATGGTGGCCACACATTGTAAACTCTTGTGGAAAGGCTTTGAATAATCAACCATATGATTTCACAAAGCTCTACAGTAATTTTTCCTCTTTAATGCTGCATTCAGAGAGGCAAGAATTCTAAGGGTCCCAATATAATTTCTCTAAAAACCACAAGTATTCCATTGCTACAGAATCATTGCTTAAGAGACCATCACTACTCTTCATCAGTAGGAAGAGACAAAGGTCAATAGAATACATACTTATACTTACCAAGATATTTAAAATTACAAAGCAATACAATGTTGGTATTCTAAACATTCACAAGTAAAAGAAACAATTCACATTTTAGAGTTAACATCTTAATAAGATATTAATTAAAGCAATTATTAAAGTGACTTTTCTGAATATGTTAACAGAAAAGGAAAAAAATTCTTACTCTTCCTTAAGTGCTCCCTTTTTACTAGGCTCCTCTACAAAAGCTTCTGTTTCTTGTTCTTCTGACATCCCATGCAGGTATGGATTTAATGGTGGTGGCCTCCAAAAAGATCCATTTTTGAACATACGAAAATCTTCCGTCCGCCACTTAGTCGGAGAATCTCCCTAATAAATGTACAGAATGTTATTAGAACAGTAAAATACTCAGAGTCAAAATTAACAAAGCAATTGATTCCACTTGCCTGCAGAATAGAATAAAGCTTCCACCTATAGTAAACATGGGCTGGTGTCTGGTTTTCAAATAAGAATCTAAAACAAAACAAACCCAAAAAACAAAAATTAATCATATTAAGTGTCTTCAAGTAAATATAAACAAATCAGAAATACTACTTGCCTATTTCATTTAAAATAAAAACCAAAAGCAAAGATCCCTGAAGAAAAATACTTACCCATTGCCTTCTGCCATCTATCCCCTTCCTCACCCTAGCCCCCAGACAGCCTTTGTGACTAATGTTAGTACTCAGAAGGTATGTATGGATCTTACAATCAATTTTATTGAACGCTTACATGTAGGCTATTGTATCTGGCAGTGGAGAGATTTTCCAAAGATAGAAATTTCAAAAGCAGTGTATTTTAAAGACTTAAGAGTGTTAAATGAATGCCTTAGATACCACAGCTATTCAGAAGATAAGCAATTTTCTATAAATCTCCATTATTCTACTATATCTCACTTATGAAGGACTTTCATTGAAAAGCACAGAGTATTTTCCTCCTAGAGACTGCTAAAAACAATGTTATGCAGTTAACTAAATCAAAATCAGACGGAAAAATGATCCAAGTGCATCCTATTTACTAAAACTGTCTTCTCATTCCTACGACAAAAATAACCCCAAACTTCTAGAACTTTATTCTTGGAAATATTTTTAATTCCAAAAAACAAAGGTGTTTTTTTTTTTTTAATGTTTATTTTTGAGAGACAGGGAGAGAGAGACAGAGCATGAGCAGCAGAAGGGCAGAGAGAGAGGGAGACACAGAATCTGAAGTAGGCTCCAGGCTCTCAGCTGTCAGTACATAGCCCGATGTGGGGCTCAAACTCACAGACTGCAATATCATGACCTGAAGTGAAGTCAGCCGCTTAACTGACTGAGCCACCCAGGTGCCCCTAAAAGTTTTTTTTAAACGCACACCTGAGGACAAACAAAATGTGGTTTATACAGGCAATGGACTATTATTCAGCTTTAAAGGTAAGGAAATTCTGACACATGCTACAACATGGATGAACCTTGAAGACATTATGCTAAATGAAATAAGCAAGTCTCAACATACAAATACTGAATGATTCCACTTATACGAGGTACTCTGCACAATAATATGAATGTACTTAACGCCATTCAACTATACATGTAAAAATGGCAAAAATGATACATTTTGTTATATGTATATTTTACCACAGTAAAAAAAAATTTAAAAGAAAAAAAGCACACCTGAACATAGGATTGTTGATTTCTCTGTTCATAATCATGGCTTCAAACATTGGCCCTTCACGTACAACAAACTCTATCATTCGATGTATCAGGGCGAGTAAATTCCTACAACAACAACACAGTTAAAGAAAATGGATTCAGACCTACCACTACATAAAACTATACTTGTCCTAAGTTACTATAATTGTGCAGAAAAAGATTATTCTGCTGACTAATACAAAATTTTATACCAAAAAAATAACCTGGAGCATATGTTAATGCCTTCCTTGTGCATTAAGAGGGAGCGGGATAATGGGGACAGGGGAGTTGGAGGGGAAGGAAAGGAGAAGGGAGGGTGGGAAACCACAACACAGCTTCTTAGCAATAAAGTTTTAATTTTTTAAATGCCACTTAATTTTATTTTCAAAATGCAAAACATTAAATTATGAATCACAACTAATTGGAAAGCTGCAAATATATAAAATCAGTAAACTCAGAGCTTACATGTTATCATAGCCATCTAAAAACTTACATACTATCTCAGTTTTAAAAGAAAATATTCCTAAACCAAGCACTTTTGTGGTGGTATTGAAACGTTATATACATAACTATAATTTATAAAAAAGCAGAACTATTTAACAAGTTTAAGGCCTGATTTAATAAAAAATCCATCCAACTCCTGTGCTTTTCTGGTACACATATAGCAGATGGAGTTTTTATTGAATCTGACCTTTAATGAGGCAACATCCCTTTGGATCACACTTCAAACTAGTTCACACCACTCATGACATGTATAATTCTGCCTGCGTATTATGACTCAATGAAGCAATTATATTGCCAAAGACTTAAATGGAGTCCGCTTTCCAAAATATTCCAAAAACAGGGACATGGTGAGATGCTTTTCCCACTTTTCAAAACAATTACTTTCCAATATCTAAGCCAAAAAGAAACTTGTAACTTTTTAGTACATTTTATTGGTTGGGCTCATAGAAAATCTTTATTTTCAAACTCTAGGTCCTAAAATCATGTGATATATAACACTATTTTAGACATTGATTACAGCATCAAGCAAAAATGACTCAGCTTATTATAAGCTGCTTTTGATTTCTCACTTCACCAGTCCCCCAACATACAGAGTTGGCAAATAATAATTGGGAAAAGCAAAAGGATATTGGCTCTTGGTACAAGGCACACACTAAATTACACCTTTAGCATTCCCAGCTCAAATTAAGTTCATATAATTGCTAGAATATGAATAGAGTTATAGAATAAGACAGATTTTTTTGGCTCTATAAAGCACTGCTTCAGAGTACATAAACAGTAAAATAATTTATCTCATGGTCATTATAATTATTTTCTTACAGTTTTCAAACAAAACTAATTAAATGGACACTAAAATTTCAACATAGTGAAAAAAATTAATTTTTTTGACCTCTTTAGATCAAAAAAATTATATGAAAGTTTAAATCTTTAATAAAGGGGAAACTATATTTAAAACTATTCATTCAACCTCAAAATTGTTAAAACAAAAAACCAAAAGCATCAATTTTAAATCTAAAAACTAGTATTAATAGTTCTGCAAATAGGCAGTTCTTGATATCCAAATAAGAATGTATTCTTGGCATCCATACAGCTAATGATATCATTTTGAGGGAAGGGAGATAATGTAAAGTTATGATTCAGTTCCAAAACTCCCACTGGTATGTGCCAAATTGAAGTGAAGGGAAATTTTATGTGAATATCATAATATATAAAATCAATTACTAGGGGGACAAATGGTATACATACAGAAACTTATACAAATTAAGTCAAATGCAACTTGACTTGAATATTATAGATGAAAAATGGTTTAGCAAGTTTAAAACAAAGGATTCACTGTAATGGTGAGTTAAGACTTTTCAACAAAATTTTTACTCAAAATTTAGTTTTGAAATAAGCTGAGCCACATGTAAAGCTACTACTGGATATATGCTTTTTAAATGCTACAAAAATACTTTCCTGTGAGTGCTTTTTTATCAGTGGAAAAAAAAACCCACTATAGTTTTAAATAGGCTTGTAAACTGATAAAATCTATTTTAGAAAATTTAAAGTTTAAAAATATTTAAACGTTTCATGTGATTATTTAAAATCAAAATCTGACAATTAGTTTGTTGCTAACCCGAATTCAAGATTATTAAAGAATTGTAATCACACAGCTTTTTCCTTAAAGATTGTGTATTTAACATCATTTTTAAAAGGGTGACTTTTCTATCAGAATGAAACAGTGTAGTACAAAAAGAGGATATATTTTAAAGTGCATTATTTTATTTTAAAATGGCAATTATCTTACTCTGGGCAATAACAACCAAAAAAAAAAAAAAAAAAACCAAAAAATTGTCTCTCAGTTATAATAAAACCACATTTATTGGAGTCGATCGTACCAATGTCTGGTCAAAAACTGTATACTTTCCCAATCCATCCCATGATGTTTTCCTGGTCCCCCGCTGCCGCAGACAGTTCAGCTGGTGTTGCTCACCAAGGCCAATGTCAAAGAGAATTTGGTATTCTTTTGTGTTCATTTATTATTCAACCAGTGTTGTGTTCCTGTGTTTGGGAAAAGGCTTAGCTTGACTGAGCAAGAGCATACCTAGAGCATGAATTCTTCTGCTTTATCATTATGTTGAAAACGAAAAAAAGGAAGAAAGGAAAATAAAAGAATTCCAAATACCTCTGTTACCATGAAAAAAAGTTTCTAGTATGTTCAGTGTTCATGAAATGAATTGGTAGTAATTCCTAATCAATTAGAAAAAAACCAAAGCTATGCCCTTCAGTAAGGAGAACTCAAACTAAAGTTGCATAAACACAGATAATTCAGGAACAAAGAGAAAAAAAAACAGATGGGTCAAAATGTAACATTATACACAATTTAAGATACATTTAAAATACTATTTTCCCATCACAATAGTCTATTATTAGACTAACAACTCCATATTAAATCTATTAAACACCTTCTAACTACTAAAGCTATAAAATCCCCTACATTGGTAACAATAAAAACAAAAAGATAAGGACATAAAATTGCAAAGTACACTAAAGTTAGTCACATATCCCCCCCAAAAAGTACTGGGAAGGAACCATTGCTCAGTCAAGATATTACCTTTTCCTCAACACCATTTTTTTTTAATTCAGAAGGGGATATTGTCTATATTTAGATCAGTAATAATAAAGAAAAACATGTACCTTTCTGTTGGGATAACCACTTTGACTATGGCTTGCGACAGAGTCTGTATATGAAGTCACATCAGATAATAAACATAGAATATGTGAGTATTGTTAACAAGTAACAAGCAAAAATATACATAATGCATTGAAAACACTACACATCTAATCACAAGTTTTGCAGGCAATGACTGCATTTGAAGTAATTATACACTAAGCAATTACATAAATGCAAATGGATGTGTTCAGTGAACAATAAATGTTCACCAAATGCAAAGAATCAGAACATTCCTGCCAGAATGCACATCAATGCACTGAAATAGGTACTACACTGAGAATTATCAGATAAAGATTTTAATTTGTGAAATTAATTAACTGTTTGCCTCTGACCATACAGTTTGCTACTTTGTTCCCAAGCCTTTAAAACCAGCCCTGTCATTTTAAGTGTAATTATTTCATAATAGAACCAACAAATTCTTATAAACTTGAAATTAAGTTGGTTTTATGTTTAATAAAAAGAAAATACTCACCCTTTGCTTTTACTAGAGTAGTTAACTGTTTTTTTAAAAAAAAACCACATATGCTCTCAAATACTCTAATGCCTCAGACCTTGAGAATTAAATTAGCTAGCAGCCATCCAAACAGTTTAACTATTTAGGTCTTTCTAATTGGAAAGTCACTTAACCAAATACAAAGTATCACTTTCTCAGAACAAAGTTAATTTAGATATTGCACTTAAGCAAACCTGGATACAATAGTGGACAAAGGAAAAAAAACTTAAGTGGTCAAAAAAGGAATGGTAGCCACAAATAAAAATATGACCTAGTATTTCAATACAGGGTTTCCACGGGCTAAGGCAGGGAACACATCTACTTATTTCTTTAAGAGTTGCCAAACAAAATTACACACACATTTTCTATAAAATTATTGAAAAGAAATACTACCATAGATTTAGTATTTACAAATTAGATGCGGCCCTATGTACATTTTTTAAATTACCTTCTCAAAATCCTCCTTGTTTTTAGGTGGCGGTAACATTGGAGCATTGGGGTTTTTTAACCTCTCTCTAGGCTGCGCATTAAAAGGCAGTCCTGATGGAGGTGGGGGAAGCGTATGTTCCATCATAGAAGGCGGAATGTATATTGGATGTGGAGGAATAGGCACAGCTTTACCCCAACCTAGCTTCATTTCAAAAGACATAATCATCTTTCCTACAAAAAAAGAAAAGAAAGGTCACCCTGGTAACTCTCAAAAGAAAATAAAAGATGACTGATAATTTGAATTAATTTTAACCTTTCCATTTCTGGTCTATTTTTCCCCTAGAGTTTTCGTAAGTATTTCCAGAACGAGGAAAAGTCTGAATTCTATCAAGAGACAATAAAAACTTTCTTACCATTTAAATTTTTTAAAGCTCTTTCAGCATCTCTTCTATTCATAAAGGCCACAAAGCCACAGTTTCTCTCTCTTGCTCTTTCTTCATCAGTTCTAGGCCACATAATTTTCACACTGGCTAATGGTCCAAATCTTCCAAATTCTTGACAAAGCATTTCTTCATTCATCTATTAAAAAGATTGAGAGTTTTTTGGTATGCGAAAAAAGGGAAATTCTATGCAACAGAAAGCAAAGTAATTGTTGCAAACTTAACAAAAAGACATTTTAATGCTACAATTTTCCATTCAAGTACTAGGACCTCTATCTATACAGGTAAAATCTTGCCCTCATGGGACATTCACAAATCTTTTCATACCAGAAACACACATAAGTGGTCAGGGTGAAGAGGCCGATGGCTAAAGAAATCAGAAGTACACCTCTATATCCCCTCTTGCTCCTTTTAAGATCCTGCATCTAAAATAAGCTGTTTTAAAATTAAAAAAAAAAAAAAAGCGGGGGGGGGGGGGAAGCCTGGGTGGCTCAGTCAGTTAAGCGTCCGACTTCGGCTTAGGTCATAATCTTGGGGTTCGTGGGTTCGAGCCCCGTGTCGGGCTCTGTGCTGACAGCTCAGACCTTAGGGCCTGTTTCAGATTCTGTGTCTCCCTCTCTCTCTCTGACCCTCCCCGGTTCATGCTCTGTCTCTCTCTGTCTCAAAAAATAAACGTTAAAAAATAAATAAAAAAATAAAATAAAATAAGCTGTTTTTCGGCAGTGATTTATTTAGGCATTTAGCAATGTTTTTCAGGCAGCAGTGATTATCACATTTAAGAAAAGGAGAAAATATATGTTGGTGATAAAAGAAAAAAAAAATCTAATCACTTTTTCTTTTTCCAGCACCCTATGTAATCGAGAGAGAAAAGAGAAAATGGTAAATACACAATGAGGTCCAAACAGATGTAACTTTTAAAAAGAGCATGTTATTTATTACAACCACTACATTCCTCATAACACAAGTAACACTAAAATGAGGAAAAGAATTAAAATATAAAAGACAGGCACAAATCACTAGTTTGCTATTATGAAGAAAGAAAAAGGAAATACATTATTAAGGAAGGAAGCTATGCATCAGAAGGGGGTAGTCTCAAAAGAACATTGACTAGCACTGGTCACATGCTATTTTGATAAATAAAATCAGCACATAGTAAGACATTTCAAATTCAGATAGTCCAGTTACAGAAAGAAGAGATAAGCCCTTAAGCACTGTAGCAAGATAATTCAGCCCATACCAGTTAAGACTTAATTTTATAAGGTAATTTTAGAGACTTCAATAGTCCCTAAGTTCCATCAAATTTTATTTTAGATTCTTGACTTTATTTTATTGATAAAGCAGTTTTCTTCCATAATTATAAAGAATACAAGTCAACATTCATCTAACTTTTCTAATATTACCTGTGGATTAATGTTTCCAAGGTATAAATTAGTAGTGCTTGGATCTCCTACATCATGTGAGCCAGGTGCATAATCATCAAGAACTAGGACAAAGAGGAAAAAAAAAATTATAACCTGCAAAATACAAAGTATGGACAATTTTTATTAGTTAAAAAAAGCAAAAAACTGTATTACCACCAGATGATCTATTTCTTCTTGAAGGCGCATCCACTTTAAAAGGGGAAAAGAAAACAATTCTTAGTTTTTAGAATAGTTAATCACAACTATAAACATTAAAAAAAAATGCCACTTACTAGAACGACGCTGACCATCAGAATCTGACTGAGGAGGCTCAAATCGGCTTAACCTGCCTTTTGTTTTATGTCTCTCATCACGCTCTTCCTGAATTCTGTTGAAAACATTTATAATCACTAACAATGAGCCAAAATTTGTTCGTTCACATCTGTTAAGAATACAACTTACCCAGGTACCATGTTCACAGAACTTGAAATATTTGTGAATAATTAAATGCCAGTACTAACAACTGAGATCAGTGAGTCCCATAGCTATAAGTCATGAGCAAATTTCTGCTATGTCAAACAAGCATTAGAATACAAAGCCCACTTCCAAGGTGGAAATTCAACATCAAGACCACAGAATTTGTTCTTTCTTGGTTAAGTTTGCTCACTCCTCACCCATATCTCAGTGACTACATTGTTTCCACTGCAAACAGGACTCTGGACATTAAATACTTAGATACTATCAATTGAACTGCATCTACCTGATGTAACCAACCCAGGTGCTGGATGAAATGCTAATTCACTTTCAAACATATCCTAAAAAAAAATCACTATAATATCTAAAACAACCTCATAGTAGGTAAGCCAGTTTAGTGGTAACTAATCAGTAAACTACATTCTTCATACCTGCATCTCTAAGCCAATAATGCAAAATACCTAGGATAGCTGTTCTCCACACTATGAAACTTACTGTTTCAATTCTTCTTTGAAGAGTTCCAAATTGCTTTTTTTCTTTTCTTTCTCCCCTTTCTTCAGTGGCTATGAAGGATATAACAAGTTATACTTCATACAAAACAAGATTAAACAAAACGAATGGTTCAATAATCAGATCGTTTTAAATAATTTTTATTTTAGTGCCAATTATGTTCTAATTATTTAAATTACTTCTGTTTTCACTGCACTTCCTTCCTGTTCTCTTGAACTAAGAATTTAACAATTCAATTATTAAAGCAATTAAAGAAAATAACAAACTACACTCTTAAAGTAAAGGACTCGCTAACTTTATCCCCTAAAAGCCTGGGATATTTAGGCCTGAATATTGTTAGAGAATAACAGGAAGCAAAACTAATGAACATAAAGTAACTGAACTACCAACTAAAGTACCATGAACAACTACCAAAAATATGCCCTTCTTCAAAACAATCACTGTAGGAGGACTATGAATTAGTAAAACAATCAGTAACATCTTTGGGATTCCTCTTTTAAAACTGCTTTTGAAATCCCTCTCTTAAAAGTGCCAAAATAACGCAATGGAGAAAAATAGCCTTTTTTCACAAATAGTGCTAGAATATCCACATGCAAGAAAAAGTGAAGTTGAACTTCTTCATGCCATACACAAAAATTCACTCAAATGACTCACAGAAACTAAACTGAAGCACTAAAACTATAAAACTCTAAGAGAAAAACATAGGAATAAATCTTCATGACTTCATGACTTTGAATAAGGCAATGATTTCTTAGATATGACATCGAAAGCAAAATCAACATACAAAAAAAACAGATAAACTAAACTTCATCAAAATTAAAAACTTTGGGCTTCAAGGGACACTATCAATAAAATGCAAAGACAACTCACAGAATGGGAGAAAACATGTGCAATTCAAACAGCTGATAAGAGACTTGACTCCAGGAAGTGTAAAATACTCTTACAACTTAACAGTAAAAAGACAACAAGAAGCCCAATTACAAAACGGGCCAAGGAGCTGAAAAGACATTTCTCCACAGAAGACTACAAATGGATGATAAACACATAAAAAGATGTTCATCATCAGGGAAGTGAAAATCAAAATCACAATTAGATACAACTTCACACCCACTAAGATGACGAAAATAAATTTTAAAAATAGACAATTTTAACAAGCGTTGGTAAAGATGTGGAAAAATTAGAACCCTCATACATTGCTGACAGGATTATAAAATGATACAGCTAACCTGGAAAACAGTTTTGGCAGTTTCTCAAAAGATTAAACAAATAGTTACCATACAACCCAGAATTCCATTCCTAGGTGTATGTGTATGTAGGGATATAATATACATATATCATACATTTGAGAACTGAGTATGTAAGTCCACAAAAAAAGCCTACCCACAAATGTTTATAGCAACATTCATAATAACCAAAAAGTGGAGACAACCCAAATATCAAGTGATAGATGGATAAACAGTATATGCTATATCCATAAAATATTATTCAACCATAAAAAGGAATAAGGTACTAACATGTGCCACAACATACAGATGAACCTTGAAATATTATGCTAAGAAGCCAGAAACAAAAGGCTACATGTTGTATGATTCCATCTGCATGAAATGTCTTAAACAGGCAAATCCAAACAGATAAAAAGGAGATTAGTAATTGCCAGGGGTTGGGGATGACTAAAATAGGTATAAGGTTTCTTTCTGGGATAATAAAAATGTTCTGCAATTAGAAATTAGTGATTTTTGCACAACTGTGAATATAATTTTAAAAACAACTGAATAATTTAAAAGGGTAAATTTTATGGTATGTGAATTATATCTCAATTAAACTGCTTTTTTTCCTTTGCATCCAGAGCTATTTTAGTCATGCAAGGAAAGTCAGTGTCACCTTTCAATGTAATCATATTTCTTCACCAAGTATGGTTCCAAATGACGTGACCCGTATCTATATACCAACTACCATGAAAAGTCCATCGAAAAATAAAAATTTTTCTAATACCAAGAATACTTAAAAGAAAGTGCCACTAGGCTGACAGTATTTCCAAATAAATACCAAAAATGTTCTAGGCAAAAGATACGTTATTGGAATACATAAGTTTTCCAAAGTTAACTGCCACTATACATGCTGGTATTATTTAAATACCTCAGTTTAGAACTGTTTAAAAACAAAAATCCCATTACTTTTTATTTAAAATACAGTCAACTTTTGGGGCGCCTGGGTGGCTCAGTCGGTTTGAGCGTCTGACTTCAGCTCAGGTCATGATCTCTCACTCCGTGAGTTCGAGCCCCGCACTGAGCTCTGTGCTGACGGCTCAGAGCCTGGAGCCTGTTTCAGATTCTGTGTCTCCCTCTCTCTCTGCCCCTCCCCCACTCATGCTCTGTCTCTATCAAAAATAAATAAACAAACAAAATTTTAAAAATAAATAAAATAGTCAACTTTTTACTTGCAGTATGCAATGAGTACAGTAGCACCAAGTGTTTATCGCTCAAAGAACATAAGAATATCGTCTAAATGTCCTACTCTAATTTATTATCTCTTCTCTAGAAAGATTAAGCAACAAAACTCAACATCTATTCCAAAAATAATTATAAACAAGAAACCAAAGTCCTGCTTACAATGGAAGTACTGAAATATCATTGGCAGTGTCATCTCTGAACATATAAAGCCACTTATTTGATTATGACTTACAGGTTTTTTGGTTTCTATGACAAGAAGAGATGGTGGTCTTTCACTGGATGACTGATTTGGAGGATTTTTTTGATCTGCAAATCTTGAAGACGGCTTATAGATTTTACCTCTTTTTTCATCTGTTTCATGTTCTTCTGAAATTTAAAATACTAAGCTTCAAAACTAATTTTCAAAAATAATTTCATATTATTTGATCTTTTATTATTTTTAGTTAAAAATAAACAAAAATTAGGAAAATGTGTTTAGCACTAAGATATACTAGTGACAAAATAAGAAGTTAAGTTCTTATTACCACCTTACTCTCCAACAAAATACTAATTTAATCATTTTATAGTGAAACTATGAAATACATTAAAATTTTTGCAAAGTGCACTGCTATCTTCAACCTTGAAAGGCACTAAATATTTTTAAAACTTCTCTGGCTCCAATTTCTTTAACCCATATCTGGCCATTTATTTTGCTAATTAACGATTAATATCAACACTAGAGGGTGCTGATAGAAAGAAAATGTGAAATTCTAAAGACAACAAACATCTTTCATAATTACCTACAGTCATTCTACTAGGACCTTTTGGATTTGCTCAAGGACTGTAATATTCATACTAACCTTTAGCTGCATTAACAACACCTCCACGCACAAACGTCTTCACTTTATTACCATCACTTCCTTCAAAAGCAGCAAGAAATTCCTCATAAATCTCAGCTGCTGCCTTTTCATCTTCCTAAATATACATGAAAATAATATCACTTAATATGAAAATTATTGTACACAGGGTGAGACTCATCAAGTAATAATGTAAACAAAACCTTTCCCTTCACTGGGAAAAGCAGGTTAGGCAGTCCCAATAAGTAATAACACCTAATTTTTGGTAGGTATTAGATATTAACATTGAAACTGAAAGAGACTTTGATCCTTTACTGGCAATTTGTGGAACCAGAAAAAGACCCCCTAAGTAAATCTGTTTAGAGACAGCAGGAGTCAGGGGCGCCTGGGTGGCTCGGTAGGTTAAGCGTCCGACTTCAGCTCAGGTCATGATCTCACGGTCCGTGAGTTTCAGCCCCGCGTTGGGCTCTGTGCTGACAGCTCAGAGCCTGGAGCCAGTTTCAGATTCTGTGTCTCCCTCTCTCTCTGCCCCTCCCCTATTCATGCTCTGTCTCTCTGTCTCAAAAATAAATAAATGTTAAAAAAAAATTAAAAAAGAGACAGCAGGAGTCAAACTATATGACAACTATATAAAATATATTACTCTATTAATGTTTTTAACATTTCCAAAGCACGATGATTTAATTCAGTGATTATAAAGATTTCCTTTACAAACCACCAAAGACATGAGTATTACAAGCTGAAGCAGCAATATCTCCATAGCTGGCATTTAAAAAAAAAATCTCAAAAGAACCTTAAAATTGCAGTTATTACTCTTCACAATGTCCCCAAAATACGTATGCATCAAAGGCCAATGGAAGAGAATAGAAAACAAAAAAATAAATCCAATAACAGTCAGAAATTTAGTATTCAATAAAAGGAATAGCTCAACTCAAGGGAGAACAGATGGGACTTTTCAATGAATGATATTGGGATAACTTGATAACTATCTGAAAAAGAAAGATAAAAATGAGCCAATTCTTCACAACACATACTAGGAGAAACTGCAAATGAATCAGATTTAATTTTTTTTAATGAAACTATATATAAAGTATTTAAAAAATGAGGAAATTCCTTTATAAGCTAGGAGTGAGAACAATAATGGAATACTAGAAATCATAAGGGAAGATTGATAAATCTGATTACCTAACAATAAACAGTTTCTACACCGAAAAACACCAGAAACAAAATAAAGAGACAATTGACTGGGAAAAAAAACACTGCACCTGTGTCACGAAGTGTTAATATACTCAGTATGTGAAGTTTTTAAAACAGAGATGACCTACAAATCTCTGGAAAGACTGGTTGAGATACATGCAGATAGTTCACAGATACAAACACAAAAGCTGTTCAACCTTACTTATACAAGAGAAATAAAAATTTAAAACTACACTGAGATAACATTTTTCACCTAGCAGAATGGCAAAATTTCAAAAACATCCTCTGTTGGCAAGGCTATAGGGACACAAGCTCTCATACATTATGGACAGAGATGCAAAATGGCTCTGCCCTTATAGAGAGCAATCTGACAATACCCAACAGAGCTACATTTAGGCATTTACCATTCAACCCAGTAACCTCACTTACAGAAATATATCCCAATGGGGTGCCTAGGTGGCTCAGGTGGTTACGTGTTGGACACTTGATTTTGACTCAGGTCATGATGTCATGGTTCATGAGATCAAGCCCCACAGAGTCCATGCTGACAGCACAGAGCCTGCTTGGGATTCTCTCTCCCTCTCTCTCTGCCCCTTCCCATCCAGTGTGCATGCGCGCGCTCGCTCCCTCTCTCTCTCTCAAAATATATGAACTTTAAACGTATATACCCCAAAGATAAACTAGCAAAAAAAAACCACATGCATAACAGTATCCATTAACAGCACTATTTGTAATGGCAAAAGACCAAAATAAAAATGCCCTCAACAGAATTTTAATGAATAAACTAATGTATGTCTACACAGGTTATTATTTAAAAAAAGGGGGCGGGGGGCGTGTACCTGGATGGCTCAGTCAGTTAAGCATCTGACTTTGGCTCAGGTCATGATCTCACAGCTTTTGAGTTTGAGCCCCGCATCGGGCTCTGTGCTAAAAGCTCGGAGCCTGGAGCCTGCTTCGGATTCTGTGCCTCCCTCTCTTTCTATGCCCTCCCCCACTCACACTCTGTCTCTCTCTCTCTCAAAAAATAAATAAAAACATTAAAAACAATTTTTTTTAAAAAGGATATTTCAATATACCTGCAGTAACCTCTGAGACATGTTAAATGAAAAAAGCAAAATGCAGAAAGTACACTGTATATAGCATATTATTGATCATCTAGGAAAGAGGAGTACAGTATATATTTATACAGAGTTACTTATACAAAAAGAACAGACCAGAGAATAACCAAAACTTACATATAAGAAATGGTGGAGGGGACAGGGATACAAACTAGACTCCTCTGAATGTACCCTGTGTTACAGACTTGACTTGGTGGTGGGAACTGAGAATACCCTGAGGTCAAGAAACTTTCAAAAGCATTTCTCTATTTGTACATGCACTTACTTAGACACATTTCCAAGGATAACTCAAAATGCAATTTAAACATTACCTTTTTCTTTAATTCTTCTTGCTCCTTCTTACTTAAAGTTCTCTTAGCTGTACTCATTTTTCCAATACTGAATGCTTTAAGTTTGTTTTCTAGAAGAGGCTGTGAAAAGAAGTAAAAAGCATACATTTACTACATACACATTCTTAATGCTACCTATAACTCAACTGATACAGCTTTCAAGTGGTAATCAAGTCTTCAGATTAGATGACTTTTAAAAAAGAAATTTCACTGTAAAGCAGAAAAGCTGAGGCTACTCTTAAGCATCAAGTGCCTCCATTGGGCTTGATTCTGATGTAAAGTATTCCTTAACGTATGTCTTCATTGGCTAACTCAAGGTCAGTAACACACAAAAGCCATTTTCTTTTAAAAAGGTAAAAATAGGGGCGCCTGGGTGGCGCAGTTGGTTAAACGTCCGACTTCAGCCAGGTCACGATCTCGCGGTCCGTGGGTTCGAGCCCCGCGTCGGGCTCTGGGCTGATGGCTCAGAGCCTGGAGCCTGTTTCCAATTCTGTGTCTCCCTCTCTCTCTGCCCCTTCCCCGTTCATGCTCTGTCTCTCTCTGTCCCAAAAATAAATAAACGTTGAAAAAAAAAAAAAATTAAAAAAAAAAAAGGTAAAAATAAAGCAGAGAGGGAGACGCCAAGGCTTACGACTCAGTCAGCCTACTTGCTGGAAAAGCACTTGAGAAAAAGTACAGATGATTCTGAGGAAAAGAAGTAGTGATGGAAAACAGACATTCAAATAGGGAGAAGGCAGCATGTATTTCCAAAGTTCAGTAGCAAGAATCTAAATACCATCTATAACCCCCATTTCAGGTACTACATCACATCACTTCCTTTTATAATTCAGTAAATTAACTCATTCTTCATCAACAACACTGTTTTTATAAACATAATCACAGAATTTCAGATTTCAGAAGTAAAACTGTTGTTGACCTTTAGCTGTTCAGTTATTCATTTGAATGTTAGACTTTGATTCATAAACTTAAGAGGAATGTCTATTAAATACAACCTAAAATATCAATCTGTAACTAAAATCCAAACGTTTCACTCTTGCCTACCAAAATGACAAGTTAACCAATAACAAATTAGACTTTATCAAATTCCTCATTATTAAATAGGCTTGACCTTGAGAGAAGCAAAATGGAAGAGTAAAATGCTATAAACTATTTTAAAGTTACATTAAAGGCACTGAAAAAAATAAAACCGTTTATAACCCCAAAGTCAAAATGAGGTTTCAATAATAGATTCAAACTAAATTTTTTCCCCAAAGTAGAAAGAAAAACATTTGCTCATCATTCAACATCTCTGGATTTGTTTGGGGACTCTTTTTTGGCACTTTTTAAAAATTTATTAATTTTTTGGCAGGGGGAAGAGAGGGAGAGGGAGAGACAAGGAGAGACAGGGAGAAAGAGGGAGGGAGGGAGGGAGGGAGGACGGGAGGGAGGGAGAGAGAGAGAATCCATAGCAGGCTCCATGCTCAGTGTGGAGCCTGACGCAGGGCTTGATCCCAGGACCCTAGGATCATGATCTGGGCCAAAATCAGGAGTTGCTCAACCAACTGAGCCACCCAGGTACCCCAGCATCTATGGTTTTAACTTCAAAAGTTTACACAAATGGTTGGGTGCATGGGTGGCTCAGTCAGTTAAGTGTGTCCAACTCTTGATTTCAGCTCAGGTCATGATCTCATAGTTCATGACCCACATCAGACTCTGCACTGACAATAGTGAGCCTGCTTGGGATTCTCTATCTCCTTCTCTCTCTGCCCCTCCCCTGCTCACGCTCTCTCACTCCCCTCAAAATAAATAAACATTTAAAAAGAAGTTCAAACAGCAAAATTACATACAAATTCAATGAAAACCATAATTTTCCAAAAAAAAAATTGGAAGGGTTCCAATTTTATTTATATCCTAAGAGCTAAATTTACACACTTAACAGAAAAATAGTTAAGGAAACTATGGAATGTTTACACAAAGAAATACAATCATCCATGAAAATATATTTATGCTTAGAAACATTAAACAAGAAAAATTAAGTGTTACGAATTTTAATATTGGCTGGTGATAACTGTCTTATTATATTTCCAAATTTTATTTTTATTAATATATTAGCATCCCAAATTTAATCACAAGAAAAACTATTTGAAATAGAAAAGACTAAGAGCGTGAGAACACTTTGCAGATACATATAGTAAAGAATTCCTTCTCTGGGTTCTCATATTGCCCTGGGCACTACACTAGCCAGAGTGAACAGTACCTGTTCCTGTTTACTTCCCAGGGCAAGACTATATGCTCTCCAAGAGCAAGAACTGTGTTTTAATCATCTGTTTATTTCCAGTGACTGTCATGTGGCACTTGGTTCAGTAAATGTTATAAGGGAGGAACAATATATGTGACTATTAACCATTTTATATCAAAAACACTCCTTGGTTTTTTCAATAAAATTTTAAATTTTAAGTGAAATCTAGCTCACATATTAGCTACAAAAAACATTTCCTTACATGAACTTGTTTATCGTTAACCTAAATACAACAAAGAATGCTATTTCCAAATAGTGCAAGACGAAACAACCAGTACCAAAATATTCAACTACCAAATTTGATCAAGACAGATTAAAATCATTAATCTTTTCTCATCTTTATCAACACTTACTCTTGAGAGATTCTGATGAGGAGAATCACAAAGGCTTTCACGGGCACTCTCATTCCTATAATTATGTTTTCTTGGACTCTTAGGCCGTGTCCGACTTGGCATGTCACTATCTGAGGGTCCCGATGCATCCATCTTCGGGAAAAGTAAAACAAGTTTTTAAAAATCACATATGTAGTACTAAAAGTACAAATAACCCAAATGTCCAAATAGTGACAAATTTCACTATACACTATCAAAACTCTCATCCCTTAATATCACCACTGATTTTATCAGAAAAGTCCTTAAAAGTTTCCAAAAATTCTAACTTAGACCCAAAAGCTCAAATTTTGTATCAGTAACAAATAATTATTTTCTTTGAAGGAACAGATCTGTTCCCTTAAGTTTTGAAGAAAATATCTGCCAAACCCCCAAGTCTGATTAACCAGTTTGTCAGTTGTTCCTTCAAGTAAAAATGGTATTCCATGAAAAAAGGAGCCAGTTTTCATTTCTCAACTTAAATAATCTGGCAATTATCTTTTCCTCAAGACAAACATCACACTTTGATAAGCAGTAGTGCCTTATATGTACTTCCCATTTCATCATACAGAACATTACAGAGACCCATACGCAAGGACAAAATATTAATAATTTTTACTGCTTCATCAAGAACATTCTTAAGTGAAACTAGCATATTTCTACTTTTACTGTGCCAGGTGGGGAAGAATACAATGACTACTGGTCCACTTTGACAACACTGGCTTGATTCATGCTAAGATGCCAACAGTTTATCCATCAATTGCTTTTGCACCATTAATGCAAATGTCAACATGATGAAAAAGGCAAATATTATCTTTGTATTGTTTAAAATAGTTGAACTTCACAAAGCCCCTGGAACATTCTCAGTAACCCCCAAGAGTCTGAAACCAGACTTTGAGCACTGCTGTAATAACATGTAAAGGAATGTTTACTGAGGAATTATTCAAAATATCAAAAAGCTTTTCAACAGGTATATGCTCATCAATAGAGAAACAGCTTAATAATTTGTACCTTCCCCTATGGAATGATGCCAGCAGATTAGAGCTGTGACTGCTGACTTGCAGGGATTTCCAATAGGTATATTTATTGTGCAGTGAGAAAAGAACAAGTGTGTATAATGCAAACCATAGTCAATGTACAAGTACACACATTTGTATATGTACAGAACTTTATAAGCACATATATATACTTGTGCAATATATACTTGGTTTCTAACATGGTCTGTGGGGGCCAACTTGTGCAAATAGAACACACACAAAAGAGTGCACCTAGCTAAAAACATGATAGAGAAGGACACATAGAATATAATTGTTATCTATTTATCAAGCAAAATCATAAACGTAGGAATATACACAGAGAGAAACTAAATGTTAAAGAAAAAGACAAGGGGCACCTGGCTAGCTCAGCTGGTGGAGCATGTACCTCTTAATCTGGGGGTCATGAGTTTGAGCCCCACATTGGGTATAGAGCTGGAAGGAAGGAAGAAAGGAGGAAGAGAAAAAAAGGAGGGAGGAAGGAAGGAAGGAAAAGAGAAAGAAGACAAAGATCACCTTTTACACTTACGTGTGCATCTGAAGATCCAGATGAATGAACATCTGATGATCTGGTCTGCAATTATTACAAAAGGAAGTCAGTATTTAAATGATCCTAAAATGTATTATGCTAACAAAACAAGGGTGCCTCAGGTTATACAGACTTAATCTTCCCAAACTTGTAGCAATTTCTCCTCAGCTAATAAAACCAAAGGCAACCTATGACTTATAAAAAGGTTGTGACCAAATAAATGTGCAAGTCAATTCTTTAAAATTGAGGAAGCATATGGGCCAAAATATGTAAATGACAGTGGGATATCTCTGAAGCATAGTTAAACCTTTTAAACTGTAGACTGGAAAACTAACCACTATTTTACAACAGAATTTTTGTGTAAAAGCTCTTCCCAAGTCATAAGATACACTGTTTACTGCCACAACACTGACAGAACAGCAACATCTTGCTATACAGCAAAGAAACTTCCCCTCCTTCCAACTACCCGGTCATTTAAGGAGCAGATTCTAATAACAAGAAAATCCACACATAAACCCTGAATGTAAAAGGTACAAATGCTACTGCACAAATAGTTCAAGAAAAAGAAAACCCTATTATCAAATCCACAATTGGCCACCATTTACAACTTGTTTTATGGGGGCTGCTCCTAATTCGGCATGCCACTGTTGCTGATTGTTGCACAGAAGGAATTCAGTCTTCAAATGATGGCACTTCCTGACAATGGCAACTGGTAAAATTTCATATTTTTCCTAACTGACCTACAGATCAAATTATATACGGCATACAATATTATTTTTTTCCACTATGCATCTAAAGACAAAAAAGCCAAGCTGCAAGACTATTAACTAAATAACATGTGATATCTGTCTGAAATTTTTACTAGGAGTCCAGAATTTAACTCTGTCACTGAGCTGTTTTTATTTTGCGAGGTATTAGGTAATGAGATTTGACTTATTTCTATATATATTTAAATGTTTAAAGTGAAACCAAGAGGGGCACCTGGGTGGCTCAGTCAGTTAAGCATCTGACTCTTGATTTTGGCTCAGGTAACGATCTCATGGTCATGAGATCACACCCCACATCAGGCTCTGTGCTGAGTAGGAGCCTGTCTGGGATTCCCTCTCCCTCTCTCTGGCCCTTCCAGAGTCAGACGGGTATGTGAGAGCATGCATGTTAGTTCTCCCTCTCTCTCTCTCTCTCTCAAAATAAATAAACATTAAAAAAAAAAAAATTAACTGCTTGCCAATATAGTATATTAACCTAGTAGGTAACAAAAATAGTATCCTAATCACAATAGTAACAATAAGCAGCAAACGCCTGGAAACCAAATAAAGAAATGTACACAACCCAGGTGAAGAAAACACAAACTTTATAGAAGGCTTCAATTATTCAAGTTACCTTTTGAAAAGACTCATTATATTCCTGGATGGGAATAAACATTATTAAGACAATGTCAATTATAACCAAATTTATTTATATATTTAATGCAATTTCAACAGCTCAATACCCCAAAGGGAAATCTTTGCATTGGGACAAAGTTACCAAAAATAATTCTAAAGTTCACCCACATAAGTAAACACTCAAGACCTTATAAGACAGCGCTATTTAAACTTCTATGCCACCATATTCAAATCATTTCTAGGACTTAAAAATAACAGCATGGCTTAGGAAGATGCATTAGCTGATTTCAATTAACCTAAGATGGCATCGGTCACATTTACTGCAAACCAGGTATTTCCCACTGATATGGAGCTATTAGTACACTGCATTCAGAATGGAACTTCTTTAGACTTAAGAAGAGTTAGAGATATACAAATAGTACTTAATAAGATTTTAAAAAGAATAACCAACTTCTGAAGCTAATGGTCCTAGTAAACAGTAAATGTAATGCTACTACAGAAGCTGACCTTCCCTCTTCCTAACCTAGAACTGACTACCATTTGTCCTGAGTTTGGTTTTTATGCTTTTTAACTGAAGAACAACAAATTAATGATACCTCAAGATCTTCCGAGGTCTACAGCACAATTTTTCATCCAAATGAAAAAGACCCAAAAGCAAGAAATCAAAGGGCATAATAAGGGAAGCTTGAGACAATAAAGAAGCAGACACAGGAGAAATTTATCTCAGGATAGAGAAAGCAGATAGTACAGATGTGATGAAAGACAGCAAGAACACCCAAAAGTAGAAAGGATCATTTGTTCTCATGATTGCTAAGGAGTTAAAGGTGAAACCAACTATTCTATACCATATGACACTACATCCTAGTGGCTGAGAATAAAAACTTGGTTCAACTCAGCAGGCTAGCCACAGCAACACTCCTCCAACACTGCCATTCTGCCCCTTGAACTTTCCATTCCCTTTACTGACTCCTAAAATGTCTTTTCTCCTCTCATCTTCTAAAGCAACAACTTGCATCTCCACAAGTTTAACAATCTCTCCATAGGCGGCATATCAACACCTTTATTGCACTGAGATGACTTCTAATTCCTTATTTTTGACCTTAGTACCTCGGGTGGATTCCAATCTGTTCTCAAACTACCTCCAGTTATTTTCACCTGAATGTCTGCAAGCTCCTCAAACCCAATATATTTAAAATTCTTTCCAAACTAGCTTCTCCTATCAGCCTTATTTCTGATACTGGATTGTATCTCTCAATCACTCATAATATGGAAGTAGTAAAATGTTTTTAAGAGCAGTTTCTGGAATAAGACTTCCTGGTTTTAACACTTACCAGTTTTGTAACCTTGGCCCTACTTCCTTCATCTGTAAAATGAGGAGCACCCTGCCTCACAGGATTGTTGTGAAGGACAAAAACAGGTAAAGTACATACTTAGAACAGTGTCTGGTGCATAACTTCAATAAGTGTTGGCCAGCAACAGCCCTATAACAGAATCATCCTGGACTCCTTTATCCCCTCATAATCACATGAGTCAAATTCTGTTCATCCCACTTCTAATACAGCTCTCCCATGGGGACTCTTCCTTTCTAAACACACCATTATGGTCTAGATCTTCCCTTAATTCAACTATCTACTGGTACTATGTCTTACAGTAGAGATACTATAAAGTAAAATAAGACATACTTCCTGTCTTCAGGAGCTAATAAAAGAGTCAAGTAAAACAATGGCCACAAAAGCACAGAGGGCAAGGTAAATCTTAATGGGAGTGGCGAAGTTGTTAGGAAAAGCTTCCCAGAGAAGATCTGAGGTGAGATTTCTGAAACAATCCTCAAAATTTATCAGGAGCACTGCAATAATCTTTAAACTGGTCCTCCTCACTCCCAGATCCTTGTTAAAGTATGTCCCAATAATCTCTTTCCTGCCTCAAATTTTCCATGGCTTTCCAATTTTACTCATAGCATTCAAAATCTCCACTATTTATCTCAAACCTACCTTTGCATCTCAGCAACTTTTATTCCCTTATGCAAGTGCCCTATGCACTGGCTAAATAAGAGACCATTTACGAATCTATTTCCTGGATTTTTCTTTACCTTACCCATCTCTTTATAACCTCTGCTTATTGTTCAAAAGAACACAAATTCTTCTATTCTTCAAGTCTCCTCCTTGCCACCCTCCATTTAACCAGCGGTCACTTCTGTCTCTAAACTTTTAGGTACCTCTGCTTTGTACTATTATGTGTTGACTTTTTTTCACTAAACAGCATGCTCCCCAGTTTGTATAGTCTTACTTAAAGTTTTCTTCCTCAAAGTCAAGCACAAGATCTGCCAAGTGACAGAGCCTCAATATACCTGTTGACCTAACCTGCAGGAACAAGTACGTACCCAACAAAATTAAGTTACACTCCACTGTCAACATACTATGCTGTCCACTCACTAACAAGTGTAGCAACTACCTACTTTAATATCACTCTCCCAAGGCTAACTAAACTAAGGTCTACCTCTCAAAAAACACTTTATAAGATCACTGAGACATGTACCACATATGATAAAGTTAAATCACAAACCTGAAATTATCTTTATTTAAAAAAAACAATTTTTTTAATGTTTATTTACTTTTGAGAGAAACAGAGTGCAAGTGGGGGAGGGACAGAGAGACAGGGAGACCCAGAATCAGAAGCAGGCTCTAGGCTCTGAGCTGTCAGCACAGAGCCCGACACAGGGCTTGAACCCACAAACCGTGATATCATGACCTGAGCTGAAGTCAGAGGCTTAACAGATTGGATCACTTAGGTACCCCATGAAATGATCTTTAAAATTACATCCAAAACCATATCAATACATGAAAAGTTTTAAGAACATTTTGAATGTCCTGTAATTAGGCCAAACTGAGGAAAGGCCAGTAAAAAATTTTAACTCCTCAAGGAAGAGACATCTAACAGGACCAAATAGCATCAAATGCTACTGGCAAATACCATCTTCCTTTTTGAAAAGTTATTTCAGCAAAATATCTAACACATGGCTGGTCTGCAATAAAATGTTAAAGCTTAATGATAGTATAAGAGACAAGTTATCTACAACATTAGTGTTTTCGAGTTTAATATCCCGTAGCAAGTTTTTGTTTTTATTTTTAAAAAATGATGCTCTTTGTAAAAAAGTGGTAGACAGGCAGGAGTCTTCAACTTGCATGCCAAATGAGCCTCTCTTTCTAAGGCAAATAAGTATCTTCCATAAGTTTACATTCCAGGAAGAATAAAGCTTCAGGAATAAAAACCAAAAGAAAATTAAAACTGGACTTTCAGAAAACAATCAATCCGATGAGAATTTTTAAAAACCGTATCGAGTCATATTCAAGCACCAGAGCTGCAAATACTCAAGTTTCTAAAGAGCACCAACCAAGAAAATGGAAGTTCATAATTCCACTCTCCCCCCAAAAAGACAACCTTCCACTCATTAAACTATCCACCTTATATTTTAAGATAAAGTTACAATCATAACATAATAAAGTTTCACTCTAAACTAAAAATGGCAAACCATGAAGAACATAATTTTCAAGGTTTGTGTTTTGTTTGGAATGTTTTACCATATCGAAACCTTACATATTTTCAGATACCATCAAAAGAATGTACACATGGGGCGCCCCAGTCAGTTAAGCATCCGACTTTGGCTCAGGTCATGATCTCACCCTTCACAAGTTCAAGCCCCATGTCGGGCTCTGTGCTGACAGCTCAGAGCCTGGAGCCTCCTTGGGATTCTGTCTCCCTCTCTCTCTGCCCCTCCCTGGCTCGCATGTGTACTCTCTCTCTCAAAAAGAGTGTTAAAAAAAAAAAAAAAAAGGAACACAGACAGTAATAAATATCTAAGGGTCACAAGCCTTGAATGTAACCTCATTTTACTCATTTCTTAGAAGCAAAATACTTTTGGGGCACCTGGGAGGCTCAGTTGGTTAAGGGTCGAACTCTTGATTTCGGCTCAGGTCATGATTTCACTGTTTTGTGAGTTGTGAGTTCGAGCCTACATCAGGCTCTGCTCTGACAGTGTGGACACTTGCTTGGGACTCTCTCTCCCCATCTCTCTCTCTCTAGCCCTCCACCACTCATGTGGTCTCTGTCTCTCTCAAAATAAATAAATAAATTTTTTAAAAAATTAAAGAAAAAAAGAAGTTTAGAAAAAAAAGAAGTAAAATACTGTTGTTAATCAGCAATTCTAACAGTTTTCTAAATAATTCAGCAGTAAACGTCGAAGGAAGCCAAGGAAGTCCAAGGAAGTATGGTCTACCTGCTCAATTTACCTAACCCAATTTTTTACACTATGGCAAAAAAAAAAAAAAAAAAAAAAAAAAAAAAAAAACCTGTCACAGAGGGAAATAAAAGGGTGCATAATTGCACTATATTAGCAAGTGTAACCAGCACAGGAAATGCAGAAGGAAAGAAAATACCGCATTCTCTGCCTATCCTCATTTTGCTGAACAAGCAAACAAAATCCTTAAAATCAAAATAATACACTAATTTTTGTAAACTAAAGTCCAAGGAAGTGCGTCTAACAATTTTTCTAAGGAAACGATTATGGTCTCTCCTCCCAAAATCAAGCTACAACATGGCACCAACACCCCTCTCCTTTAAAGCAGTATTTTCATCTGGTGATAAACAGAAATAAATGCATAGGAAACAATTAAGATACATCAAATAAATAATTTGCCATCAAAATCCTGCATATCGTACATTTTATTTTTATTGAAGTACAATTGACATGCATATTATTTTCAGATATACAACTTAATAACCACAATAAGCCTAGTTAACATGTTACCATGCATAATTTTTCTTGTGATGAGAACTTTCAAGATCTACTCTCTTAGAAACTTTCAAATATGCAATACAGTATTATTAACCATAGTCACCATGCTGTACATTCCGTTCCCTTGTACATATTTGAATTAACACTCTCCTCAATGTGTAGAAACATGATTAACAGGCATCCTGAACTATATCAATGGGAATTTAACTACCAAGGAATGAGCAAGAAACAGAAGAAGCTGTACGTTCCATCTGTACTGTAGAATGGGTCACTCATCTGCTCTGCCAGAGGAAGGAAAACCAAACCACAGAGATCAAGACTAGAAATTCCAAATACTATAGTATTAGCCAAAATGATCCGATACTCTCTCCAATAAATTCAGCACTTGTGTGAGAAATAGAAAGCAGAAATCTGGGCATCATTATATGATAGTTGATGACTTAGATTCTAAAATCTTAGGATTCGAATTTATACAACATTTTGAAAAGTAAGTACTTTCTATTTCCTCTAAGGACAAAAAAGAGAGGGGAAAAAGGAACTAAGGTTTATTATGTACTTTATTGACAGTAATTCACTTAATCCTTACATCAACTCTGTAAAAAATAGATTTACATCCATATTACAAATGAGAAAAATGAAGTGCAAGAGTTTCAGCAATTTGCCTTAATAAGACAAATACAATTAATTACCAAGTCATGATTTGAACCCAAAGGTCTTTTGCTTGTCATCAAAATCCATAATCTTTAACTGCATCGTACAGCCCTCCATACTAATGGGAAAAATTACACCGATATCCTTTGAGTCCTGAGATACCCTGATTCCTTTCACAGACATTGGTAGAGAATCTCGTAATAGCATGAACTGATGATAACCTAAAGCAATATATAAACTGAAAAGATATTACTGGAAGATCCAACAATTTACTTATAGAAACAGCTACTCCCTCACAACCATGAGAAGTACTATTTTAGGAGGAAGCCTGAACATACACATTAAAATGTTTTCAATGTATCCAAAACGTCAAATAGGAGATACTTAAAATATGACTTTGAAAACAAACTAAAATCATGAAGCTTATGCTCGAACTCTCCCAATAGTTCCCTAACAGCAGGCCTGTTTTTGTGAATCTGTTAAGTGGCCGAGTGATGTACCCAACTATTCCCCTCCACACCGACAGGAAACGTACAGGGGAAGGAAGAAACTGACAAGGAGTAAAAGTGGGATGTAAAACAGCCAAAACTGGTCCTCTAACCATAGTTTCTACAAAATTAAAGGCTGACTGTTAAAGCCATCACTAGTTACCAGCTAATTACAAACATCATCCACAAAATGGCACAAAGATTCTATTTATCAGAAACTGATAAAGCAGGTATAAAATGTGCTGGTTAGGTTTCTCAGAACTAAGGCTCGCCCCGTCTACCGTAAATTTAATTTCCTAACAACCAACTTATAATCATACACGTCTGCAAGATATAACAGTCCCTAGAACCTTTAAGTGTTGTTACACAACTTATTGCATTGGCATCAAAAGCTTAAGAACTACTTCAGGCAGTACTTACTACTTTTAATATCGTGTTGGACTTGAGAAACTCAAAGCAAAAAAACAGTGATCGGCCCAAGACGGCAACTAAGACCTGATGCTAACCACCACCTAACTGCTGCTAAACTACTTGTACAGCTCAATGGTTTCACAGTATGTGCACACGTTTCCCTGTTAACTCAAAATCAATTTAATAATCTAAAGTGGCTTCCAAGTCTATGGAAGGAGGAACACACAACATGGAGATGCAGGGGATCCCGAGCTCTTGAAAGTGAACCCTCAAAAGGAGCGCTCATTTTCTACTTCCTCGTAAGCGATACAAGACCACGTGTAGAGCGTAGCATTAACCTTGGTGAGGCAGCTCTGCAAAGGAGAACTGCTCCCGCCTCTGCACTTCCCACCCCGCGTCCTTCCACCATTGGTCCTCCCCTCACACTTGCAGCCCTAGATGTTATTTATTCCCTGGAGAGGGCTTGAGGTAAACTGAAGGAAGCCGGAAGCGTGTGAAATCTAGGACCAAAGAACCGAGGACAGAGAGGAAAACACTTAAGCACCGGGAAGAGATTCCCGCCTCTCCCAGGTGCTGTCCGGCGGCCTTAGAGCGCCACAAACAGGGATACAGGGGCGCTTTTTCACGGCTTCAGACCTCAGTTTAAATCCCGGATTTCCCTCCAGTGACAAACGCAGGCCGAACTACTCACGCCACCCGCCGTGGGCCCGCCAGCCTCCAACCAAATCCAGGCTAGGACTAAGGGGAGACACCAGGCCTCTCAACCTGCGCACCACAGTGCGTCGGCGCCCGGGCCTACCGTAGTGACCAGAACGCGGACTCCCACCCCAATCTCCTCCCGCTGGCCAGAAGAGTCTGTAGGCCCCAGATGACAGTGATAAACTCACTGACTTATGAAGTCCTCTAAGAAATTACCTTCGAACTGGCCTTCTGAGAACCGCCTGGCGTTTTGTCCGCCATCTTGAGTTTTGCCCCTCCTTCGGCGGCCGCAGCAGCACGGGCGAGTCGAACGCCGAAACAGCGGATCTCAGCGGAGCCCGCCAGAGGCGCCTTCAAGGCTGAATAGTCGACTGCCGAGACAGGGAATTCGGGCGGAGCTGTGCCACCTGACTTCCGGTGTCAGTAATTTCCCCGGCCCCGCCCACTCCGCTGAATTTTGTGAGTTTCGGTTGCCGGTCGTATATCGCGGTCCAGGAATTTAGAGAATCTCCTTTTTTTAACTTTCAGGGCTGGCTGATATTTCATTTGTCTTCCAGGCGCCAGCCCTTAGTAGGTGCGAACCAGTTGAATTTCGTGGGTGAGGAGGGAACGGCTCCTTAAAGAAGATGTGCACTGGTCAGCTAGGGAGCTGACTGGGGGGGCCGGGGGGTCTCGCATTCCTTGGCCAAAGACGGTGTTTGCGCCACCTCTGGAGCTTACACCACAGTGCGAAAGGCAAACTTGGAATTTGCACGTTACTTTCAGATAGAACGGTGCCTGGAAAGCGAAGAAAAAGAGCATTTGACTCAAACTGAGAATCTGGCAGTGGAGTTATCCCATAGACTGTTGGAGGTATCTACAATTGGGTACATGCAGAGAAAGGCAAAGTGAGAGAAAAGCATAAGTAGAATTGTAAATCTAGCATACATGTAAGCTGTGTGTCATTTAAAATTACATTTCATGGGGGCGCCTGGGTGGTTCAGTCCGTTAAGCACACGACTTGGTTTCTTTGGCTCAGGTCATGATTTGGGGGTTTTGCAAGTTCAAGCCCGAGTAGCTCTGCGCTGACAGCGAGAGCCTGCTTGGGATTCTCTGTCTCCCACTCTCTCTGCCCCCCTCAAAATAAATAAACTTCAAAAAAAATTAAAAATAAAATATTTCATGGTTTAGTATTCTTTTCCTTTTTAATCACAAATGGAGAGGAGACCGTAAACTGTTCTGTACTTAATATCTTTTTAAAGTTCTTTTTTTTTTTAAGTTTATTTATTTACTTTGAAAGATCGTGTGTGCACAAGTGGGGGAGGGGGAGAGAGAGAGAAAGAGAAAGAGAGAATCCCAAGCAGGCTCTACACCATTAGCACGGAAGCTGATGCGGGCCTCGAACTCACAAACCGTGAGATCATGACCTGAACAGAAATCAAGAGTAGGATGCTTAACGGACTCCACCACCCACGCGCCTCCTTTCTTTAAGTACTTAATAGGATCTGTATTCAAAGAAGGAAAACTTGCTTGAGAAGGTCATGCCTGAACCCAGCCAGTCAAGAAAAATGGAAAGGGCATTCCAGGCAGAGGGAGTAGTTGAAATAAAAGCCTGGTGACATGAATCAGTACAGCCCGTTGTGTAGCCACCATAAGCAGTCAAGTTTTATTAGAAGAGGTATAGAGAGGGTTGTGGCTGGAGAGATGGGTGGGAGCAATTTCACATAGGGTCCTGAAGCGAGCAGCATGCTTAGGAGTTAGAATTCTAGTCTGAAGATGAAGAGTGGGCTTCAATAGGGTTAGGTAGGGCTGTGGTGTCAGATTTTAAGTTTTAAAAAATTGCTCTTAGGACTGCAGGAAGGGAAGGAGTCATCACTTTATCTCCTTAATTCATTTACTTGAAATACTTTTGAGCCCCATTTTGTGTACAAAATCCTGCCCAAAGTTTTGAGAGGTTTACAGAGACAAGTAAAAATCACTGTCTTTCATATGATTTTAAAACTTAATTGACAAATGGGAGAGAGAAAGAGCAGAATTAAACTGATGCCACAAGGAAGGATCAATAGTTGTGGGAACTTTGAAAGCAGTAATTCTGAGAGTAAGGGTGCTGTAAACAGATGGGGAGGTTTCACAAAGAAGGGAACATTTGAGCCAACTCTGAAGAAGTAAAATTTTGTCTGCTGGTTGGTGTTGGGGGGAGAGGGAAGGGAGGTTGGTAGGGTGCATGAGGGAAGCACTGAGAACAGGATCTGACCCATGGCAGGCCTCAGGAAAGATTAACTGTCGTATAGCTGGGCACTGAGGGATCAGCAGGCTAGAGCTCCTGTTCTGGGTGGGCGAATGGGGGTGGCAGAACACACAGTAAATAAATGAGCAAACAAGACATGATCAGAAAGTGAAAAGTGCTATGCCTTGAAATTAAATTGGAATGATTTGCAACCTCCAGTCCAATTGAATTTATTTCCAATCTCGGGTTTTGTCACACTTTTTTAATTCTGGGCTTCTACTTCCCCCACCCTCACCCTGGCCTCTAATTGAAAGTGAATCAATTTTACACTCTTACTGAAGATGTCACTTCCTCCAGGAAGTCTCACAGACCTCCCTTCCCTATCAAGCCTAAGATAGAGACTCTGCTTCTGTTTCCATAAGAATCTATACTTTCCCACCCCAAATGCTCATCACACTTAATTGGTTACAGTCTAGGGTTAGAAAGTGAAATCAGCTGAAATGAAAGAAGGATTGGAATTGGCTGTAGCTCATCATGTTCTGACATGCTGCAGGCTGACTTTATCACTATAAAGTGAATAACTGCATGCTGTTCATTAAAATCCTCAAAGTTCTTCTCACAAAAATAATTTTTGCCAAATTTCTACTCCTAAAGAGTTAGAAGTAAGGGAACACAGACCTCCTCCTTCTCTTCTTTTTCATACAGTAAGATCCCAGAGGAAATCAGACAAATGTGACCTGACAGGAAGTAATACATAGGCCTTTATTAAGGCCTAGTTAAGTACACTTTAAAAAACTCACAATCATGGTTATGAGCAAAGTTGTCCTCCACACATATACATCATGAAATTGGCCCTATTACTTAAACCACAAATTAAAGAGGATGACAGCATGAATCATACAAATGGAATTTTACAGAATCTGAAATTTTTAGATTCACAATTACTATTGCCAAGGGACAACACATAACTGGTAAGAAAATCATAGAATTTACTACAATTAGTACTACTTTTTTACAATCTCACTAAAACCAGGCTCTTTGTCTCTGGCTGTTGTGTTGGGTCTCTAGTCCCACACCTGTCATCTGTTCTCCCTGCAGCTGTGTTCAACAGAGATTCCAAAATAGTGCCAGATGCCGTCCACCGAGGTGTTTTATTTGGTTCAACCAAGGAGATTTTTTCTTTGAAATTTGAGCTAGCATTTTCAAATTGGGAGATTTTATTCTTTTATACTCAGGGTTTCCGGCTTTTCTTGAAAAATGGGAGTCTGGCAACAATTCAGTGGAGGTGAGCCACAAGGGCCTTCTGGAAAGGGAGCCGCACACTGTAATTCACCATGCCTTCACCACACACACATACACACGCACACACACACACTGTAGACGAATGCCCCACACCTGACCTGCTTGTAGGCATTTGAGTTTTCTAATCCTCCTGCACAATTTAAGTCTTACTAGTGGTGATAAACAAAACGTTTACTACTCCCTCCCCCAGCACCAATGAGAATGACTTATCCATTAAGTACAAAAGGCTTAGTGCCTAGGACCTCCCAAATGTTAAATTTCTTTTAAAACAAGGGGGGGGGGAGTAGATTGGAGAGGCTGAAACAAAAGCAGCATTTACCACTGCACACAATGAAAGAGATCTTACAAACGATTGCCCCAAAGCCAAAATCTGCCGCAGGGTGCCAGTGGACTGCTCCTACTTAGTGGCACTTTCATTCTCCGGAATTTTTCAAGCAGCTTCTCCCTCCTGTCTAGACTTCAGGATAGAGTCGGATGAAAGCACAATCCCATCCATTTGTTTATTTGGCAGTTATTGAATTTCTAGCATGTGCCAGGCTTTGAAAAAAGAAGATAAGGGAGAGAAAAGAACAGCTAAAATCAGACTTAGCTCTTCTGTTAAGAGACATCCCAGCTGCTTCTAGGAATAGTCAGGGAATAGCCTTCAAGGAGGGTGTGTTCTGTGTGAAATTAAAGATTCTTTCTGATAAACTTGATTGTCTGCCCCACTTGAGCATGCTAGCCTGACAAGGTTTCAGTGGTAATAGTAGGTTCTCCCTTTTCTACCCTCCCCCACCAACTTACTTACTGATGGTATCTAGAATTCTTTTGACAATAGTAATTAGCAGTGGCTTTTTTTTTTTTTTTTTAGCAGTGGCATGTTTTTTTAAACTAAAAATGCCTGGGGCGCCTGAGTGAGTTTGTGAGTTTGAGCCCTGCATCAGGTTCTGCTGACAGCTCAGAGCTTGAAGCCTGTTCAGATTCGGTGTCTCCATCTCTCTCTGCCCCTTGCTCCTGCACTCTCTTTCTCTCAAAAGTAAATAAACATCAAAAAAAAATTTTTTTAACTAAAAATGCCTAAGAAATAAAAGATATGTATAAATGGTGTCAACAAGCATATACCCCAAGAATGGGCTCGTGACACTTACAAGATAATAAAAATTGCTATTTTAGCTATGATCCTGGTGAGAAGATTACCATTAGCATGCTACCATGTAGCAATTGTTTTATCAACAAGAAAACCTAAGATGATCTAGATGGGGTATCCTGGAAATGGTGTTCCTCAGTGAGTGACTGCATATGTGTGTACATGGGTGTTTGTGGCAAAACTGTACTGACGGTGCCCATGGCAAGTTGAGACAACTAGCAAAGGGCAACATCTCCAGGGAGTCCTCACTGACTATGACCTGGTAGTCTAAAGGTGGCGTTGGCTTGGAACACAAGGAGATCAGGCTTCAACTTATGACCTGCCTTCTGCTGGGGGGAAGCCTACATATCCCCACGAAGACTGAAATCCTAAAGACAACACCAAGTAATATAAAGATTGAGTGGAGAATGAAGTTATGAAGAGAAAATGAAACAAGATTATTTCCCTTATCAATTTCACTTGGTTGCCAATAACAGAAGTCCAACTGTAGTGGTCTTAAACACGAAAGGCTTTATTGTTACCATGGTAAGTCTTCTATCAAAGAATATGGCATACTTTTCTTCTTTTACAAGTTTTGTTCTGTTTCCTTCATATCCGCTTTGTATATTTCTTATTATTTTATTCTAATTTGTTTTATCTTTTCTGTTGTTACTGCAAATAGATTGTTTTTCCGTTATGTATATATGTCCTAAGTAATCGTTATTCATATGGTGATTACCATACATAAATGTTGTGTCCAGTCACTTTGCTGAATTCCTTTATTATTTGTATAGTTTTTCTGTCTTAGTCTTTTAGGTATACAATCATATCATTTGTAAATAATTGCAAGTTTACCTCCTCTTGTCCCTTCCCTCCCCCAACTTTTTTGTTTTTCTCTTGTGTAATAACAGCCAGTACCTCCAGAATAATAAGGTAAGAGTGGCGCTAATGGATATCCTTGTCTGGTTCCTGACTTTAATGAGAATGCTTTTAGTGTTCTTATCAGGAAGAGGCTAACTTTTGGGTTGTGAGTTGAATTCTATACAATTTTTTTAGCTAACCATGGAACTGAAAATACAGAATTTTAAATTCTCATAGAAAAGCTGAAGACTCTGAGGATATGCTAAACAATGCCAATGGTGAGACAAGATGGTTAGAGAAACACTTATAGGCTTGTGTTAAGAAAACCCAGCACATCTCAATGACTTAGAAAAATAAGGGAACAAAGTAGAAATGTTCTGCTCTGTGCAGCAGAAAGAATGGGCAGCCAGGAGGGCAAACTGGAGGGAGGACATGTAGAAATCTATGTTAGTTTCCTGTTGCTGATGTAACAAATTACCACAAATTTAGTGGCTTATAGCAGCAACACAAATGTATTATCTTATGGTTCTGGAGGTCAGAAGTCTAAAATGTGCCTGCAGGCCTGTGTTCATTTGGAGACTCTAGAGAATCCTTTTCCTTGCCTTTTCCAGCTTCTAGACTTCACCTACATTCCCTGGCTTTCTTCTCCATCTTCAAAGCCAGCAGCATAACATCTTTTCTCCTCTCTGACCTCTGCTTCCATCCTTGTTATCTTCTGTCCGACTCTAATTCTACTGCCTCCCTGTTATAAGGTCCCTTGTGATTACTCTGGGCCCACGATGACAATCCAGTATAATCTCCCCATCTCAACAGCCTTAACTTGATCACATCCACAAATCCGTTTACCATGTAAATTAACATGTTTGCAGATTCTGGAAATTAGGATGCAACCCTCTTTGGAGGGTTATTATTCAGTCCACCACAGGATCTAAAGTGAACTTTCTGCTTCTGTATTTTGTCCCCTGGCTGGCAGGCACAGCTTTGATTCCATCAGATCCCATGGGAAGGGTCATAATAAATACAGTCATCTCAAACCAACTGAGTTCTGAAATTGTTAATGGGGAATTCAGTGGGTATGGTTCCAGCGAAGAAGGGTAAGACAGGTCTCTATTGTCAAGGACTTAACAGAGCATAAAGGGGACAAATGTGTCACAATAGGAGTGTCATAAGTGAGGACTGAAATTTTACCCTGTTGTATTTGCTGCTATATCTGCAGTGCCTAGAACAGAGTAAGCACCATGCAGGTACTCACTGAGTATTTGTTAATGAATGAAATCTTTATCAGAGGTGGTTTAGGAGAGCTTAGAAGATTGGCACTGCAGAAAAGGAGAGGGAAGACCTCATGAAGGGTGCTGTACACTTTTGGGCACATCTGTCTCAATTTCAAGACTTCAACTCTGGGACAAACTCCCAGGAGTTAACTAGAAGTTGCTCAGAGAGGAGAATGAGGACCTTAACAAAATGTTGTCTTATTTATTTTTTTATTTTTTTTAACGTTTATTTATTTTTGAGACAGAGAGAGACAGAGCATGAACAGGGGAGGATCAGAGAGAGGGAGACACAGAATCTGAAACAGGCTCCAGGCTCTGAGCTGTCAGCACAGAGCCCGACGCGGGGCTCGCACTCACGGACCGTGAGATCATGACCTGAGCCGAAGTTGGCCGCTTAACCGACTGAGCCACCCAGGCGCCCCAATGTTGTCTTATTTTAAGAAAATGAAAATTTTATTATTTGATCAGACTTAAAAGTCTCCCTTCATGTACAAATTTTGAAATAATACAACTCTCCTCTCATCCCCAATTAAAAAACAATTTTCAAGAATTGTGTGATTTCTACACAGGCAGGCTCAATGGACTATGAACATCATTTACTGTTTTGCCACCTGGTGGCGCTGCTGCAGCCGATAAACAAAATACCCACCATCCTTTGTAGGTATCCCATGAACATATAGGGAACCTCTGTAATATTGGTGTTCTTGTCACATTTGTTGTTACAATGAAAAATCTTTCTAATACCCTGTTGTGCTCCACAAAGCTTTCACTGAACAATTGTGCTAGTGCTGTTGCTAAAAAATGTGCTAAAAAATAATTTAGAAGGGGAAGTTAACTGTGATAAAACCATGGTATACTGTGTTATTTGGGGGAGAACAGTTCACTAGATATTAGAGATAACAAAAATATTAGAGACAACATTAGAGATAATATGTTTACAGTGAGGTTTGCTCTGCTTCTCTAGGAAGGCAGGAGCAGGGCTGAATCCCAACACCTATTTTCATGCTTGGCACACAGTAGGCAAACAATATATATTTGTCGAATAAATAATAAATAAACATGAAAGATGGCCACCTTATATAGCTCCCAACCACATATCCATCCTCTCAGTTTTACCCCTACATAGATACCAATAAAAAGTTCCTGAAACCAAATTCTAAAATCACAGCAATTAGGGGCGCCTGGGTGGCGCAGTCGGTTAAGCGTCCGACTTCAGCCAGGTCACGATCTCGTGGTCCGTGAGTTCGAGCCCCGCGTCAGGCTCTGGGCTGATGGCTCGGAGCCTGGAGCCTGTTTCCGATTCTGTGTCTCCCTCTCTCTCTGCCCCTCCCCCGTTCATGCTCTGTCTCTCTCTGTCCCAAAAATAAATTAAAAAATAAAAAAATAAAAAAATAAATAAAATCACAGCAATGAGTTCCTGAATAGTTCAGCTCAGGTTAGCTGCTCATTTTGGTTAATCAACTATGCTAAGGAAAATAATGCCACAAAAGACAAATGGCTCCCAGAGACTTACCATGGGATGAATGAAGATTTGGAGGAGAGAGGAGCACCTGGATGGCTCAGTCAGTTGAGCATCCTGACTTTTTTTTTAATTATTTTTTTAATGTTTATTTTTGAGAGAGATAAAGAGAGACAGAATGTGAGCAGGGAAGGGGCAGAGAGAGGGAGACAGAATCCGAAGCAGGCTCCAAGCTCCAAGCTGTCAGCACAGAACCCAACGCTGGGCTCAAAATCACGATCTGTGAGATCATGACCTGAGTGAAGTCAGTCACCCAGCTGACTGAGCCACCCAGGTGCCCCGCATCCTGAATCTTTATTTCAGCTCAGGTCATGATCTCACAGTAGGTGAGATCAAGCCCGGCATCGGGCTCTAGACTGACAGCACAGAGCTTGCTTTGGATTCTCACTCTCCTCTCTCTCTGCCCCTTCCCTTTGAGTGCATGCTATCTCTAAATAAATAAATAAATAAATAAATAAATAAATATTAGAAAAAAAAAAGATCTGGAGGTTGGCGGGGGGAGGGGGGATGTGTGAGCCAAAGTTTACTGTGTATGAATAATAGGTGTCAAATAAATATACAATTATTTTTCAAGTGTTTGGAGATGCTGCTGTGATTGACAGGACACAATTTGCTTTACTGTGGTCAAATACACGTAACATAAAACTTGCCATTTTAACCATTTTTAAGTGTACAATTTAGTGGCATTAAGTACATTCACAGTGGGCAAACTATCACCACCATCCATCTTCAGAACGTTTTCATCTTCCCAAACTGAAACTCTGTATCCATTAAATAATAACTCCACAATCATTCCTCCCCTTGACTACTCTAGGTACCTCATAGAAGTGAAATCATACAGTATTGGTCCTTTGGTGACAGGCTTATTTCACTTAGCACAGTGTCTTCAAGGTTCATCCGTGATGTAGCATGTGTCAGAAGTTCCTTCCTTCTCAAGGCTGAATAATATTCCATTATACGTCTAGACAACAATTTGTTTGGCCGTTCATCCGTTGAGGGACATTTGGATTGTTTCCAGTGTTTGGGTATCGTGTATAATGCTGCTATAAAGATTGTCAAAGCATTCTTAAATTTACAACAGCTCTTTGTCATTATGCTTACTTTCAATCGGTGGTCCTAAAAGTACACGGACTACCATGTGGGGATCAGCAGAAAAACTGGCACTGTGAGTATCTTCATGCTTGATAACTTTAGAATCTTAGAACAGGAGTATGTAAAGAGGAGAGGAATCAGTGTGGTGGTACATCTGAAAATCAACTGCAGAGAAGAAGGAATGATGCAAAATAGTCACCAGCCAGGAGAAGAGCAGACTTAAGGAAGCTATCAGAACTGTTTACAATGAACAAAGACTTTTCCCCTTTGCTCCTTAAGGCAGATGAGGAGGCACTGAACAGAGAGGCACAGAACAAAAGATTTCTGACTTCAACTCCGTGTTCAAAATAATCTTTAATTTCTATAACTGTTGAACAATGGAACAATCTACTTTAATGAAATAAGCATTTCTCTGTGAAAATACATAGACAGAAGCTGATTGATTGTAGAAAGGAGGAGGAGGTTGAAGGAGAGTTATATCTGGGCTCTAAGGCATCTTAATACCCCTACATTCTCTGTCTTTCTAATGCTTGAAACATCGGCAGAAAAGACGAAAGTGACCAAAGCTATAGAGTTGCCAAAGTAAATAATTATTCAGTGTATACTTGTTTTTTTTTTTTTTTTATTTTTTTTTTCAACGTTTATTTATTTTTGGGACAGAGAGAGACAGAGCATGAACGGGGGAGGGGCAGAGAGAGAGGGAGACACAGAATCGGAAAGAGGCTCCAGGCTCTGAGCCATCAGCCCAGAGCCCGACGCGGGGCTCGAACTCACGGACCGCGAGATCGTGACCTGGCTGAAGTCGGACGCTCAACCGACTGCGCCACCCAGGCGCCCCAGTGTATACTTGGTTTGATAGTTATTGGTGTCATGTCCTCCAGATGAAGTTTGAATCTGATAAGCTAACTGTTGAGTGCTTTCAGAAATCCACATAATCTTAGAGGAAGACATTATCTGAGATTATAGTGACAGGAGCCAGAACAGATTATCAGGGACACTGAGACCTAAACCAGGAGTCCCTGCCCTTTTTGTATAATATACTGGGAAAATACCCTGGTAAATCCAGATCAAAGTAAACAAATAGCAGAGCCTTGTTACATTTTCATTCAATAAAAATCAGTGACTCCAATTTGTTCTGTTCATTAAACATGGGTTTTTAGTTTTTCTTCCATGATTTCTCTTTTTGTTTTTCATTAAAACTTTTGGGGGGGGGTGGGCACCTGGGTGTCTCAGTTGGTTGGGCATCCGACTTCTGCTCAGGTCATGATCTCAAGGTTTGTGAGTTCGAGCCCCACATTGGGCTCACTGCTGTCAGTGCAGAGCCCACTTCAGATCCTCTGTCTGCCTCTCTCTGCCCCTCCCCCGCTTTCACTCTCTCAAAAATAAATAAAACATTAACAAAAAAAAACTTGTGGGAAAAATGCCTCAAGAAGCTGTGGAGAAGTAGACAATTCTCATACTTTGGGGCTGGAAAATAAATAGGTACAAGCTCCCCTGGAGGGCAATTTGGCCATAGTTAGCAACGTGAAATGTACATCCCCTTTGACCCAGCAATTCCACTTCTAGGAATTTACCTTCCAGATGCATTCTCACACTGGTAAAGAATGTGTACAGCAAAAGATCAAAGACAGCCTGTCAATAAAGGGTTGTTTAATAAAAGTATGGCACATCCAAAATATATTCAGTATAGAGTCAGGACTGAAATGCTATGCCGTTGCTAGAATGAAGGAGATCTTTATGGAGTGACTTGGAAATTGCTTCAAATACACTATTGCATGACAAAAGCAAGGCAGGAAACATTTTTGTGCTTAAAAACAAAGACTTCTTTAGGTAGAAATATAGTATACACATGTGCCCAAGCAGCTTCTAAGTTGACCCTAATGATCTCCAACCCCCAGTAACAATGACCTCCCTATGTAATCACCTTCCCATGAGATTGGGTTCAACCTAGTGAGTGATGTGCTTCTAATGAACAGCAAAAGTGAGAGGATGTCACTGCTGATGCTTGGTTATAAACAAAAACTTTGGCTTCTTGTCTTCATAGACTTCTCTGCTTCTTAGCTGTTTGCTCTGATCAAGCCAACTGCCATGCTGTGAGGTGCCCTCTGCAGAAGAAGCCCATGGGGCAAGAAACTGAGGGAAGCCTCAGGCCAAAAACTAGTGAAGAAATCAGGCCATCAGCCCAACAGCCTCTGACAAACTCAATCCTGCCAACAACCCCTTGAATGAACTTGAAAGCAGATCCTCCTGAGTGGAGCTATGACATGACTACAGGCCCCCCTGACAGCTCAGCCACGACCTTGTAAGAGACCCTGAGCCAGAGGCCCCACTAAGCCACAGGATTCCTGACCACAGATTATGTGGTATAATAAATGTTCATTGTTTGAATCCACTAAGTTTGAGGGTAATTTGTTGCACAGCAGTAGATAACTAATACAAGATGTAATGTGGGTTCAAGCATATATACAATATACTTCTTTAAAAATTGGCCACTGTGGGAGTGCCTGGGTAGCTCAGTCAATTAAGCCTCCAACTCTTGATTTCAGCTCAGGTCATGATCTCATTGCTCGTGAGTTTGAACCCTGTGTCAGGCTCTGTGCTAACAGTGCAGAGCCTACTTGGGATTCTCTCTCTCTTCCTCTCTCTCTCTCTCCCTCTCTCCCTTTCTCTCTCTCCCTCCCCCACCTCAAAATAAATAACTTAAAAAAAATTGGCCACTGTACTTGCCCCTGAGGAGGAAATGTAAAATTCTGGGGATCAAAGGTAGGAGGAAACTTACTTTTTACCGTATGCCCTTTGGTCTATTTGAATATACTGTTTATTCAACAAACAAACAGAGACAAATAATAACACTTAATATCCTCCAATAAATGATAACTCCAAAGGCCCATTTCAAAAATTCTCATACAAATTTTTTTTCCTATATCTACATACATTAGATACTCACAAAGAAGTTGTTTATACTTCTTTAACCTGGGCACATATCACATCATGTCACATTAAAAACAGAGACTCTTGGGGCGCCTGGGTGGCGCAGTCGGTTAAGCGTCCGACTTCAGCCAGGTCACGATCTCGCGGTCTGGGAGTTCGAGCCCCGCGTCGGGCTCTGGGCTGATGGCTCAGAGCCTGGAGCCTGTTTCTGATTCTGTGTCTCCCTCTCTCTCTGCCCCTCTGCCGTTCATGCTCTGTCTCTCTCTGTCCCAAAAATAATAAATAAACGTTGAAAAAAAAAAAAAAAGATTAAAAAAAAAAATAAAATAAAATAAAAATAAAAACAGAGACTCTTTCCTTTCACACTTTTTTTGGAGTCATGGGGAAAATGCCTTCTTTTCAACCTCCTTGTCAGCCCCTCCTGGTCTGACTCCCCTGTGCTCCAGCCACACTAAGATTCTGGTTCCTGCATTAGGCTCTGTTTTTCCCAGTCTCTCTCCCTTAACTCACACCTCCTCTCAATTTGGAATACTTTTCCTCCCAGGCCCCTCCCCTGACTAATTACTATACAAAATACAAGATTCAAGTCCAGGCTCCTCCTCTGACACCCTCAGCCCACTCCTGTCCCACCCCAGCTCTTGCCAACTCCCTCATCCAGCAATTGTGTTTCTGGCTATGCTCCCCAGATGCATTGGTCCCTCACTCCTTTGGCTGTCCCTTATTTTACATAGTCCAAGATAGCTATTCACCCATGTACTGTCATTTTTCTGTCTTGCCTACTAGTTGGTAAGCTCCATGGAGATGGGAAGGCAAGTTATAGAAGGCAGGGATATGGGAACTGTGGTACAACATGCCCTTTTTACTTATCCATTCCCAGTGCATAATCCGAACTAGAGAAGTAGAAGTGGATATGTTTAGCTCACATAGAGGTTGCTTACATTCCTGACACAAATTCACAAGACATATTTGAAGACGCACACATGCATCTAACCCTTAAGATGCATGTACAGAATACCTTTAGTTGCAGTTGACAGAAGCTTCTTCACTTATGTAGCTTAAACTGTAAGGAGATTTTATTTCACCTATCAAGAAGTTCAGAGGTGAGACTGCCCCAGGATTTATTAGTTTAGCAGCTCAGTCTCATCAAAGACCCAGGTCCTTTCCATCTTTCTGCTCTGCCATCTTCAGTGGGTAAGCCTGCCCCTCAGGCTAATTCCCCCCTCTATTCACAGGATGGCTACCACAGCTCCCAACATCACACCAGAAGAAGTGTTCCTTTCTTCCTGAAAGCATGGGTAGCTCTTTTGTTTTAAGACTGAGGGGAAAAAATCCTAGAAGCCACTCCAGCAGACTTTCCCTCCATGTTTCATTGGCCATAAAAGAGTTGACACCCCTGTCTTATCTATCTGATGGCAAGGGGAGTAAGATAGATGATCATGATCAGTTTACATGGAGTACCTGGCTGACTAGGCCATGCGTTATCTGAATAAAATCTGGGTTCTGCTAAAAAGAAGGAAGGGGGTGGGTAACAACAACACTGTCTTCTATATTGTGAGGACCTGGGCTCTCTGGTTTTTTTTTTTTCACTATTGTGCTAAATTGCATATATTATAATTAGAAAACACTTCATCACGCCCAGCACCTGGAGATCTATTTTTAAAAGTATCACACATATGACCTAAATCCAGCCCAAAATATGGATATTTTAAACTTTAGCATTGGTCCTACTAGTCTTACTGTTTGGGAAAGATACAATGGGGTCTGAGTGAGAAGAGTGGGGCAGTTAAACCTAGGACCATGCCGGTGTTTGCCAAGGGACTGAGATGATGACTTTTTCCCCCTTTCCAAATTGGCCAGAACTCTTCAGAGAGCTTAAAGAGCAACCAGACCAGGAGCTGACAAGCTGGGCATGTTATCGAATAGGACACACAGGCTCTCTAGCTGGACTGACTTAGTTTAAATCCTAGCTCCACTACTTAGCATCACATGAAATTTAGGCAATGACGTTACATTTTCTCTATTCCTCTCTTTCCTTCTGTGTAAAACAGAGATAATAATACAAACCTTGCAGGTTTCTGAAAGGATTAAGTAAATATCTGAAATAAAAAGCATATGGCAGGATGCCTAGAATATCAGAATAAAAATATCAAACCTATTATAGGAAAAACAAAACGAACAAAAAACAGTGTTATCATAGCACAAGAACTAACAAATTGGAACTAACAAAATGGAATAGAAGAGAGATCTCTAACATAGACCCATTTGCACAAGGGAAATGAATATACAACAAAGGTGTCACCACAAATCAATGGGGGAAAGGATGAATTGACCAACAAATGGTGGTGGGAAAAGTGACTCACTATGAAGAAAAGGAAAATGTGATCCCCATCTAACACCATGCCTCAAAGCAGGTTCATGGGACTGTAGTGCAAAAGTTCCTATTCACTTTCCGAACTAGCAGTATGGTTTCAAGATGAATAAAGGACCTAATTGTCTAAGGAATAACTCTAATGTTGATGGAAGAAAGTATAGTAGGGTGTCTTTGTAACCCTAGGAGTTGGGAATCACTTCCTAAACAAAATTTCCCAAGCACATACTGTAAGACAAAAAGCTGATGCGTTTAAGGGGTGCCTGATTGGCTCAGTTGGTAGAGAATGTGACTCTTGATCTCTATGCTATAAGTTCTAGCCACATGTTGGGTGTCAAGATCACTTAAAAAAAATAAAATCTTTAAAAGAGGTGCCTGGCTGGCTCAGTTGGTGGAGCATGCAAGTCTCAATCTCAGGGCTGTGAGTTCAAGCCCCACAATGGGCATGCAGCCTACTTAAAAAAAAAAAAAAAAGGATGCATTTGATTACATAAAAAAATTAAGGAATTGGAATCAACAAAGGCCATCATAAATAAAAATAATGGAGTACAGAATATTAGAAAATATTTTTATTGCATAAAAATGAAAAGGTATTAATATCTAGAGTATAAAAGAACTACCAATCATCAAGAAAAAAACACCAACTTCGAAAGAAAAATGGGCAAAGGATACTAACAAGCAATTTAAGAAAAGGAAGCCCAAAGTCTACCAAACGTATAAAGAAGTATTCAATTTTATTAGTAATCCTAAAGAAATCCAAATAAAACAAGATATTTTATATCTATAAGGCAAAAATTAGAAAGCTGAATGATACAAAGTGTCGGTGGGGATGTGAGATGTATCATGCCCTGTGATCAGGAGTTAGCACTTATCTATGTTTTTTCCCACTTATCTATTAAGTGCATAACAAAACATCCAAAACTTAGTGGCTTAAAACAACAACTACTTTATTTAGCTAGCAATTCTATAGGTTTTCAATTTGGACCGGGTTCTACTAGGTAGCCAAGTCTTCTGGTCCAAATGTTCTCCACTCACTTACATGTCTGGGGCCTCAGCTAAGGTGGCTGAGGACCTGGGTGCTCTCTCCACATGGTCTCATCCTCCAGCAGGCTAGCCTGGGCTTGATGGCATGATGATTGAAAGGCTCTCAGCTCAACAACAGGATTTGTGGGATCTCTTGAGGTCGAGAGCCAGAACACAAACATTTTCTGCCACCTTCCACTAAGCAAATCACAAGGTCAAACCAGATTCAAGGGAGAGGGAAGTAGGTTCTACCTTTTGATGGGAGTTGGTAAAAAGAATGTGTGAAGGTTTGTTTGTTTGTTTGTTTGTTTTGCCCTCTGGTATAGGATGTGTGCATTAGTTCATACATTCTGGAGAACAATCTGGTGTTACAGTCAAATTAAATATTTATATTCTTTTTTTTTTAAGTTTATTTATTTATTTTGAGAGAGAGAGAGGGGAAGGGGTATGAGAGAGGGAGAGAGAAACCCCCACACTGACAGCATAGAGCCCCATGCAGGGCTCAAGCCCATAAACCATGACATCATGACCTGAGCCGAAATCAGAAGTCAGACACTGGGGCCTCTGGGTGGCTCCGCTGGGTAAGCGTCCGACTTCAGCTCAAGTCATGATCCCTCAGTCTGTGAGTTTGAGCCCCACATCGGGCTCTGTGCTGACAGCTCAGAGCCTGGAGCCTGCTTCCGATTCTGCGTCTCCCTCTCTCTGCCTTTCCCCTGCTCACGCCTCTGTCTCTCCCTCTCTTTCTCTCAAAAGTAAATAAACATTAAAAAAAAAAAAGTCAGACACTTAACCAACTGAGCTACCCAGGCACCCCTAAATACATTTATATTCTATAGCCCGGCAATTTCCTCCCTGAATACATATTCCAAAGATATATTCTCACTCAAGTTCATTAAAAGACTACATTAATTGTGGTAGCAGGGAGTTAGAGATAATCAGATATACATCACTTGGCAAGTAGATTGTTAAAGTGGTGGATATACACCAAGGAGTATTATGCAACAATTAAAACAATACATTAAAAGTATACATAGCAATATACAGAGATCTCAAAGATATATGCTAAAGGAAAAGAAAAGAAACAGAATGAGATATATAGTACAGTACCATTCAACTAAAAATACATGTACACAAAACAGTATACATTTTGCAAGAAACATGCAGATACACATTAAACACATTATAATGGTTGCCTTTGGGGGAAGTCTTAAAGGGAAGCAGATAAGGGAAAGGAAGATAATAAATTATTTAATTAATAAATCAATGACAAGAGGAGCCCTGCCCAGCAGATCAACAATGACAATTGTACCCTGAAATTTGAAACCTCTGCATAGGAGGTCCAGGAAGAAAAAGAGCAGATGGCTGCTTCATCTCTTCCATCCCTTCTTGCACAAGAGTTCCTTTTCATCATAAAACATTAAAGAATTGTCAACCTCAGAAATAACAAGAGCCAAGGAAGGGGAAGGGCTGGCCCAGGGACAAAGTCCTACGTAAGGGTCACATCTCTGTGTAAGGGCCACTTTCACAGGTGGTAAATTCAAGAAAATGTGGCCTGGTAATATCCTGGGCATTTTTGCTAGAGTCCGAGGGCAACAGGCACAGAAACTGGATGTTCTTCCTTGAAAAGTACTCAGTGCCTATTCTGTTTTCCTACCACTGACCTGAGGGGAATTATCGGTCACCTTCATCAGGATGGCCGCAACTACTCTGAGCTGAACTCCCTGTTGGAAAAAAGTACTTTCAGAAAACCAAATGCCAACTCTCCAAAGGCTTCCAGGCCTCTTCAAAGAGGTCCTGGTTTACTATGACCAGGCCCAAGGGCACTTTGCAAACAAAGGACATTGACCATCAACACTCTTAAAAATGTCTATGAATTTTGTTTTTAGATCATTCACTAGAAGTCAAACATTCTTTCATTTACCAATTCCAGTGACTATTTACTTAATGCTGCATCCTTTGTTTCTTTCATGGGTAAATTTTTTTATTATTATATGAAATTTATTGTCAAATTAGTTTGCATACAACACCCAGCGCTCATCCCAAAAGATGCCCTCTTCAATGCCCATCACCTACCCTTCCCTCCCTCCCACCCCCCATCAACCCTCAGTTTGTTCTCAGTTTTTAAGAGTCTCTTATGCTTTGGCTCTCTCTCCCACTCTAGCCTCTTTTTTTTCTTTTTTTTCCTTCCCCTCCCCCATGGGTTCCTGTTAAGTTTCTCAGGATCCACATAAAAGTGAAAACATATGGTATCTGTCTTTCTCTGTATGGCTTATTTCACTTAGCATAACACTCTCCAGTTCCATCCACGTTGCTACAAAGCATATTTCATTCTTTCTCATTGCCAAGTAGTATTCCATTGTGTATATAAACCACAATTTCTTTATCCATTCATCAGTTGATGGACATTTAGGCTTTTTCCACAATTTGGCTATTGTTGAGAGTGCTGCTATAAACATTGGGGTACAAGTGCCTTTCATGGGTAAATTAAAGCTATGGTCAGTTTAGTTTTTTACTTCCAATTCAATTATCCATATAACTAAATCTAGACTTGGAAAGTCACATTTGAGCTGTGTATTTGGCTTCAGAAAATTGGATATTAAAGCAAATTAAATACGTTTTCAATCATTCTCTTTGTTAGTGACTATTTCTGGCTTAAGAAAGGTATCCGTTGTAATGGGCTGAATGTTTGTGCTCGCCCCACCCAACCCCCACCCTGGCCCAAATTCATATGTTGAAATCCCAACTCTCAGTGCAATGGTATCAGGAAGTGGGGCCTTTGGGAGATTATTAGGGCATGAGTGTGAAGCCCTCATGAATGGGATTAGCGCCCTTATAGAAGAGGCCCCAGAGATCTCTCTTACCCCTTCTGCCATATGAGGACACAGTGACAAAACAGCTATCTATGAACCAGGAAGCAAGTTTTCACCAGACACCAAATCTGCCAGCACCCTGATCTTGCTTTGTAATGCCCCCAATTTTGAATCCGAGAGACCACCAAGGAACCGATACCGATGCAAACGCACGAGGGTTTATTTGCAAGCTCGAGCTTGGGTCCAAGTATACCCCACACAGCGGAGCAGGGACTTGGACCCCTAGGTTAAGAGGCGTAGCAGTTTTATAGGGGCCAGTGGCCAATGAGATTGTAACACACACAGAAAGTTGCACAGTCATGTCAGTCCACACGAAGGTGGCCAATTGAATTACAATTTACCCTATAGTAACTGTTTGAACTAGCCTATCACTCTGGTCAGAATTGGCGCACAAGTTTGGCGGGCAAAAGGGGGGGTTTAAGAATTGACGCGCAGGTTTGGCGGGCAAAAGGCGGGGTTTGCATTCTTTGGCGGTTAGGGGTTCCACATTGCTATATGAGCCAGTTTCCAGTAAGGGTGTGCTCAGCAGCTTGACTAGGATGGGGGAGTGTCTTAAGCAACAAGTAGGTCATGTGGGGGTTATACATGAGATGGTGGGTGTAGCACAAAACGGAGTTAGTCTTGCTCTGCTTGTCCAGGGGTAGGGGGTTTTTGTTAAATTCCTTGGGTCCCACAGCTTCCCAGCTTCCAAAACTGTGAAAAATAAATGATTTTTGTTTAAGCCGCCCAGTCACTGGTGTTTGTGTTATAGCAGTCTGAATGTTTATGTTTCTCATGGCTTTTTGCTTTTTACATTAGCACTTAGAGTTTTCACTCAGATTTGTAAAACACAGAAGTCCTTGATTTTTTTTTAAAAAAAGGGGGGCTGGTAAAAGAATAGTTTGTTTTCTTTAACCACTAGAGGGCACATTGCAACAGATATTTTGGATTTTTTTTTGTCCCAATTCTATATAATTTGAATATCTTTTCTTTTTAAGTTTATTTATTTATTTATTTATTTATTTATTTTTGAGAGAGAGAGAGAGAGAGAGAGAGCATGCGCGCACAAATGAGAGAGGGGCAGAGAGAGGGGGAGACATAGAATCCAAAGCAGGCTCCAGGTGAGCTGACAGCAGAGAACCTGACACATGGCTCAAACGGGTTTGTGAAAACCGTGAATCATGACCTGAGCCCAAGCCCAATGCTCAGCCAACTGACCACCCAGGCACCGCTTAAATGTGTATTTTAAAAGAATATCAAAGAATAAGAGAAAGGATAAGAGAACTTTGATTTTTCAATGTAAATGATTTTTTAAAAACCTTCATTCACTAAATAATAAATGACTAAGTATGAAGACAGGGACAAAATAGAGGGGAAAAAATCAAAATCCTTAAAACCTAAAAACTGATAAATCCAGATACTGTAATTGACAATCAAATGAATAAATACACAAATTGTTCTCTTCAGCTCTTAAGTGAAAAGTGGATAACTCTGGCTCTCTAGGGAGACAAAGAGAGAGTTGCAGCATGAGAGAAGAGCTATGGTATGAAGTGTACACAAAAGATGCCCTATGGGTTGTGAAGAGAGGAAATTCTGTACTTCAACAGAAGTTATCAGATGTTGTATTTAGTATTATTGAATAGGCAATATATGTATATCATTAAAAAATTTAAAGGTACAGAATATGTAGAGTGAAAGGAAAAGTCTCCCTTCCCACAATACACAGTTGCCCTCCTTGGAGGCCACCATTACTACTGGCTTTTATATATCCTTCAAAAACAAATGTATACATTTACAAGCATACAACCGAGCAAATATATTGAGTTTTTACCTGCATAGAAATGGCAGTGTGGTACATACACTGTTCTCACTTTGCTTCATTTTTTTTTAATTTTACATTTTTTGAGGCATAATTGATGTATCAGTTTCAGGCATACAACATTACAACATAAGGATTTGATTTTGTATATATTGCAAAATGACCACCAAAATAAGTTCGGTTAACATCCACCACATACATAGTTACAGGGTTTTTTCCTGTGATAAGAACTGTGAAAGAAAGAAAGAAAGAAAGAAAGAAAGAAAGAAAGAAAGAAAGAAAGAAAGAAAGAAAGAAATTAAAAAAAAAAAAAAGAGGAGCACCTGGGTGGCTTATTTGGTTAAGCGTCCAACTCCTGATTTTGGCTCAGGTCATAATCTCACAGTGAGTGAGTTTGAGCCCTCAATCAGGCTCTGCACTGACAGTGCAGAGCCTGCTTGGGATTCTCTCTCTCTCCATCTCTCTGTCCCTGCCCTGCTCGTGATCTCTCTCTCTCTCAAAATAAATAACAAACAAACAAACAAAAAAGAACTGGGGCACCTGGGTTAAGCATCTGACTTGGGCTCAGGTCGTCATCTCGCAGTTTGTGGATTCAAGCTCCGGATCGCCTTCTGTGGTGACAGCTCAGAGCCTGGATCCTGCTTCGGATTCTGTGTTTCCCTCTCTCTCTTCCCCTTCCCTGTTCACACTCTGTCTCTCTCTCTCTCAAAAATAAATAAACGTTAAGAAAATTAAAGGAAAAAGAACTGTCAAGATCCTAACTACTTTCAAATATGCAATACAGTATTATTAATCATAGTCACCGTTCATTACATCATGATTTTGCTTCCTTTTTTTTTTTTAACTTATCTCAGGGATACATCTCTGTACATATAGATCTGCCTTATTTCTGTCTTATTTTTAGTGGCTGCCTGCTATTGAAGTTACATTATTACTTTATAATTTTGTTTAAATTATACCCATCATTTATTTAATCACTCTCTGTTAATAGACATTTAGGTTCTTTCCTAAATGAACACTAACTACTGCAAAGAATTTTTTAAAATTAACACTACTGCAAGGAATACCCTTTTATGTATGCCATTTTTCATAGTGTATATCTGTTGAATAAATACTAGGATTGAGTCAGAGGATGTGCATAATTAAAGTTTTGGTAGTCACTGTCAGTGTGTCTTCTACGAAGGCAGGCTAGCCAAATTCCCACCACCATCCTGTTTTCCCCTACCTTGCCCACAGAGTTTGTATTTATTTATTTTTTCCTTTCGGCCAATCTGTTAGGTGAAAGACAGTATCTCCTTGTATTTGGCTTTGTGTTTCTCTTAATATAAGTGAGTTGAGCATCTTTTTGCATATTTAAGAGAAAGGCTGGTCTTAAACAGGGCACTATCTACTGTATAAAGGAGTAGCATGTTGGGGTATTATCAGGCAAGTTAAGACCAGAGGGGAGTACATTTTCATAGGGAAAAGAGAATCCGGGAAAGTCCTGAACTGGCCCTAAAAAGAAAACCCTCAGCAGCATCACCCTGCAACCCCCTCTACTCAGGCCTATACTATGCAGGGACCCTAGCCCTTCTGCATATCTCATAGGAGCCCTCCCCATCAAACCGAGATCAGATCAGACACCACTTGGGACCAAAATGTACCACATGCCTCTCATCTTCATAATCCTCAGCACTGCTCTGGCCTATTCCCCTGCTCAACCTTTTCCCTTGCACTTTTTAGACTAACTGTCCAATTGAAATATAATTCAAACTTCGTATGTAACTTAAAATTTTTCTAGGAGCTACATTTTAAAAATGTAGAAATAGTTGTAATGGCTTGCACTAATATTTTCATTTAATATAATATATCCAAAGCATTATCATTTCAACATGTATAATCAATATGGAAAACTATTAATATTTTACATTCTTCTTTTTGTACTAAGTCTTTGTAATCCAGTGTGTATTTACACTCACACCACATCTCATTTGGGACTAGCCACATTTCAAGGGCTCAATAGCAGCATGTGGCTTGACCAGCATTGCCGAATAGAACTTTATGCAATAATAGAAATGTTAGACCCTTGTTCGCATAAATACCCTTTACCCTCCTACATAGTCCATTCATTCCCCAGAGCACTTTTTTCCTTGTCCAGACTCTCCAAGGTCACTGCACCACCTTGGGCATTTCTTTTTTTTTTTCTCAACGTTTTTTTTTATTTTTTTTTATTTTTGGGACAGAGAGAGACAGAGCATGAACGGGGGAGGGGCAGAGAGAGAGGGAGACACAGAATTGGAAACAGGCTCCAGGCTCTAAGCCATCAGCCCAGAGCCCGACGCGGGGCTCGAACTCACGGACCGCGAGATCGTGACCTGGCTGAAGTCGGACGCTTAACCGACTGCGCCACCCAGGCGCCCCCCACCTTGGGCATTTCTAGTGGAGGCCACTTACTCTTCTGTCTCCCAAACCACCAGAACCAGCTCCTCATTCAAGCTTCACTCCAGATCTCTGGTGTCCAATATGATAAACATAAATAAACACGTGGCTACGTAAATTTAAATTAATTTAAATAATTTCAATTTCTCAGTTGTACTAACCACATTTCAAGTGCTCAGTAGCCACGTGTGGCCATTGGTCATTGTGTTGCACATCAGAGGCCTAGACTATTTCTCTTCCATCATTGGATAAAGCCCCCTCTCCTTGGAGACTTTTGCCATGCAGCTCTAACCTCCAGCCATGCCCTCGGTGAAGTCACGGAACTGCCTCTCTTGATTAAGACATTTTGAGGGTTCTCATTCTTCATAGCCTTTAGAATGCCCCATGGTGCTCTGCCTTAGCTCCCAGTATTACGTGGGCTTCGTAGCATCTGTGTACCTCTAGGTAATAGCTTTGTTGAACAGTTCTTGTACCTTCTTAACTCCAACCTCACCTTCACTCTATTGCAGTCACCTATTCCCAGAACCTTCTTCACCTAGCACTACTCTACCCCAGAAAGATTTTTTGTTCCTTTATTTATAATCAATGAACAAGTGATACATACTACACTTTTCCTGGAAAACAACAACAACTGAACCATACAGCTAAAGGGAAAGTCCCCATTGGTCAGCCCACTCCTGATTTCGGGTTCCTTCTTGAGCCTTTCTCCCAACCTCCTCTCTCTTGTATTTCTAAACTGGTAAGTGTGTGCATACTGTTCTGCAACTTGCTTGTTTTTCTTAATAATATGTCTTGTGGACCTTTTCATGTCAGAACACATAGATCCATATCTTCCTTGTTATGTGCATATGAGGGCAGGGGAGAGGTACTATATTCACATAGTTAAGGCCCAAGAAGTACAAAAAAGAGGTACAATGAAGTTTCCCTCCCCATTCTTGTCCTTCATCTATACCATTCCTATACCAGTTTAATAAATAACTATGAAACCATCTATTTCATAGATAACTACTTCTGTTAATTTCTTATTACAACTAGCTATTGTTCATGCATAGAAATATGTATATGGAATCTTATTTCCCTCCCATTTTACTCCCATTTGATGCATATTTTATACACTGCTCTGTACCATGAAGTGCCTTTCCATATCAGTACACAGAGAGCACCTTCATTCATTTGTCCATGCTGTGGTATTATTCTATTATATGGCTATACAATAACTAAGCAGGTCCCTGTTGATGGGGCCTTGGATTGTCTTCAATGCTTACTATTACAACCAGTGCTACAATAAAGAACTTTGTACTTATGTCAGTTTCCATGTGTGGAAATATATCTGTAGGATGAACTGAATTTCCAAAAGGGAAATTGCACAAATGGTATTTGAATTGCTAATTTTGATAAATATTGCCAAATTGCCTTCCACAGACACTATGCCAACTCGTACTCCCATCAGTGCACAGCTCAGAGTTTTTAACTGCTGCATAATATTTCAAAGGCTATATATCATAGTGTTAGGTTCTGCCTACTGATGCAGGACATCAGGTTGTTTTCAATGGTTGTATTACAAAAATGCTGCAATAAACATCCTTGCATGTGCTTCTTTGAACATATATATATCTAGGATAATTAAAGAAAAAACAGACCAAAAGAAGCAGTTGTGTCAAGGCTCCAAGGTAGAAGGGAGCTCAGAGTGTAAGAAATAGGGAGAGAGCCTGTGTGGCTGGAGCACAAGGGCCACGGTGGAGACCTCAGGGCAGATGCGGGCAGCAGCTGTAATAGGGCCATGGAAGCCATTGGTAAGGCTTTGGATTCTATTCTGAGATCAAGATGATATGATGAACATTTTAAAAGCTCGTTCTGGCTGCTGCTTGGAAATGGTTTTGAGGGAAAGAGTAGAAGCAAGAGACCAGGCAATGATGAATGTAAGAATGGGCACCAGAGTCCTGGCCAAGTGAATGGAATAAATCCCTAGCAAGTTGCAACAAACGGGAAGTATATGGAATAGGAAGTGTCCTGCTCACAACAGTGCAATCTCTAAAGTGTGATGAGGGACACAGGGAGCCACAAGGTAGCCACAGCTTCTGCCCTCAAGGAGCTTATTCTTACGGAGATGAAGCAAATAATTTCATGTGTGGACAACAGTCCGATAGAAAATAGAGCAGTGGCTTTGAATGTCAGTTGGCTCTGCATTCAATGGAAATTCTGCTTTCCCACTTATTAGCTGTTACTTTGTTGAAGTCTCTCTCTCTCTCTTATCTGATTTCTTCATCTCTAAGGCTTAGTGCGAGGATTGAATGAGATCAGTTTTGAAAAGCACCTAACGGGGGCGCCTGGGTGGCGCAGTCGGTTAAGCGTCCGACTTCAGCCAGGTCACGATCTCGCGGTCCGTGAGTTCGAGCCCCGCGTCAGGCTCTGGGCTGATGGCTCAGAGCCTGGAGCCTGTTTCCGATTCTGTGTCTCCCTCTCTCTCTGCCCCTCCCCCGTTCATGCTCTGTCTCTCTCAGTCCCAAAAATAAATAAAAAGGTTGAAAAAAAATTTTCAAAAAAAAATAAAAATAAAAAAAAATAAAAAAAAATAAAAAAGAAAAGCACCTAACGCTGGAAAAGGAGGTACTTAATTATATTTGGTGAATGAATAGAAAAAAACATTCCCCTTTCTCTGCCATCTGTCTTCCTGTGCCCCTGTCGGCCTTTCCAGGCAATCATCTTGGTTCTAAATTCCTGCCGTCCCTTCCAACTACAGAATGTGCTTACTAGTGGAGTCAATTCAGCTCATTAACTCTTTGCACATGGATTTGGCAGAATCATAAATTGCTAAGTAATGCAAATGAATTGTTTGCACTGCTTTGGGTTTATTCTTTTTCCAAAGTTATCCTGTTTAAAAATAAATAAAATATTTTTCCCTCTACCCCCTTTTATTATCAGGGAGTTTAAAATATACTAGAAACAATAGATGGAGGAATTAATTTATTTGGTTAATGGATACCAAATTATTATAGTTAAGTTTATTGTTTTAAACCACAGTTCCATGGGGACATTAATAAATGTGATTGCTTTTACTAGAATATTCGTTAATCCTGTGGTTTAGTACACTGATAATGGAACATGCTGTTCCAGTGACTTTTAATGAGCATACTCCACTGTCTAGCAGAAAGGCAAAGAAAATAATTTTACAAATGCATACATGTTAAAAAGACTAAGGCAGTTTTTAAATCTCCTTATGCTCTCAGAACATATCACAGAGTTGCTCTTAAATATAATTTCCTGTTCCTATAAGTTTTTCTCTATAGATTTTTTTCAAATTTAAAATAGAAATCTAATGGATATTGCTCTTAAATTCTGAAACAATATGAGTTATTTCTGGCTATTTCTTTGGCTTGGAGGCCTTACTTAAGATGATTTGTTTTGGCAGTTACTGGGTATTCCTTCTTTATGAGTAAATAATTCTAAACCCACGAAGTAACATGATGATACTATTATCATGTATATAATATACATGGTACTATATATATATAGTACCTTGTTAATCCAGGTCATATTCACAGTTTCAAAATGAAATGATGTTATTTACAAAATCAATGGAGCTTTCCACTCAAGGAAAATAGATTGCCAAGGTTTCAAACCAAATGTTAACTCTTGTGTGTACGTTCTCATGCTTTCCGCTGCCCTCATACCAATCTTTACAAATCAACGCATACATATGCAAGGCAGTTCTCCCCCACCCCCATTTCTTGTTTGAAAACATGAAATTAAAGGCCTCTGATTCAAGAGAGTGGACCACACATACACATTTGCCTCCTCTTGTTCCAGAGACCATCACTGTATACAAAACTTTTAATGGGGTTGGGGGGGGAAGTAAAATTAAATGGGAGAACAGGTGAGGAAGTCACAAATAGATGATCATGTCTGGAAGACAAATCAGATGAAACAAAGCAGAAAAAGACAAAACCCAACATACAAAATACAACAGGAAGGAGAATGCAGATGAATCCTGAGCGATCCCCTTAGCAATGATGCTTAATGTTTTATCCCATGTAAATGGCTTAGCACATTGTAAGTGATCAATAAATGTTAACTATTATATCATTACTCCAGAACTTGATTTTGTTAGTCCAGATCAATACATCTACATGTAACTTATTATTTTGTAGAAGTAAATAATATTCTATAACTTATTCATCCGTTTTCTTATTTGAGATACAGACCTATCTCAAGAAGCAAGAAAGGTCTCAAATATACAACCTAAAGGAGCTAGAAAAGGAATAGCAAATAAAGCCTAAAACCAGAATAAGAAGGGAAATAATAAAGATTAGAGCAGAAATAAATGATATAGAAACAAACAAAAAAAAAAACAGAACAGATAAATGATACTGAGTTGGTTCTTTGAAGAATTAAAAAAAAATTGATAACCCCCTAGCCCAACTTATCAAAAACAAAAGACAAAGGACCCAAATAGATAAAATTGCAAATGAAAGAGGAGAGATCACAGAAATACAAGGAATATTATGAAAAATTATATGCCAACAAAGGGCAATCTGGAAGAAATGAAAAAATTCCTAGAAACTTATAAACTACCAAAACTGAAACAGGAAGAAATAGAAAATTTTAACAGATCCATACAGCAAGGAAATTGAATCAGTAATCAAAAATCTCCCAACAAACAAGAGTCCTGGGCCAGATAACTTGCCACGGGAATTCTACTAGACATTTAAAAAAGAGTTAATACCTCTTCTTCTCAAACCGTTCCAAAAAATAGAAATGGAAGGAAAGCTTCCAAACTCATTCTATGAAGCCAGCTTACCTTGATTCCAGCACCAAAGACCCCACCAAAAAGGAGAATTACAGGCCAATATCCCTGATGAACATGGATGCAAAAATTCTCAATAAAATACTAGCAAGTCAAATTTAACTGTACATTAAAAGTATTATTCACCATGATCAAGTGGAATTCATTCCTGGGCTTGCAGGGCTGGTTCAATATTCGCAAATCAATGTGATACACCACGTTAATAAAAGAAAGGATAAGAACCATATGATCCTGTCAATGGATGCAGGAAAAGCATTTGCAAAATATAGCATCCATTCTTGATAAAAATCCTCAACAAAGTAGGGATAGATAGAACACACCTCAACATCGTAAAGGCCATATATGAAAGCCCCACAGCTAAAATCCTGCTCAATGGGGAAAAACTGAGAGTCTTTCCCCTACAATTAGGAACAAGACAAGGATGTCCACTCTCACCATTGCTATTTAACGTAGTCCTGGAAGTCTTAGCCTCAGCAATTAGGCAACAAAAAGAAATAAAAGGCATCAAAACCAGGAAGGAAGAAGCCAAACTTTCATTATTTGCAGACGACATGATACTCTATGCATAAAACCTGAAAGACTCCACCAAAAAATTGTTAGAACTACTACATGAATTCAGCAAAGTTGCAGGATATAAAATCAACATGCAGAAATCTGTGACATTTCTATACACCAATAATGAAGCAGCAGAAAGAGAAATCAAGGAATCTATCCCATTTACAATTGCACCAAAAACCATAAAATACTGAGAACAAACCTAACCAAAGAGGTGGAAAATATATATATATATATATATATATATATATATATATATATATATATTATCGAGTTAGCTAACATACAGTGTATACAGTGTGCTCTTGGCTTTGGGAATAGCCAAAGAATAGAGCTTTCCCATGATTCATTGCTTACATACACACCTATTGCCCATCCCAATAAGTGCCCTCCTGTTGCTGTGGCTGAGGTCAAAAAAGTTGTTGCCTTTTTTCTCCTCTAGGGTTTTGATGGTTTCCTGTCTCACATTTAGGTCTTTCATCCATTTTGAGTTTATTTTTGCATATGGTGTAAGCAAGTAGTCCAGTTTCATTCTTCTGCATGCCAGTTCTCCCGGCATCATTTGCTAAAAAGACTGTCTTTTTTCTATTGGATACTCTTTCTTGCTTTGTCAAAGATTAGTTGGCCATACATTTGTGGGTCCAGTTCTGCATTCTCTATTCTATTCTATTGGTCTGTGTGCCTGTTTTTGTGAAAACTGGACTACTTGCTTACATCCTACACAAAAATAAATTCAAAATGGATTGAAGACCTAAATGTGAGATGTGAAACCATAAAAATCCTAGAGGAGAACACAGGCAGCAACCTCTCTGACCTCAGCCATAGCAACTTCTTACTAGACACATCACCAGAGGCAAGGGAAATAAAAGCAAAAATAAACTATAGGGACTTCATCAAAATAAAAAGCTTCTGCACAGTGAAGGAAACAATCAATAAAACTAAAAGGCTACCTACAGAATGGGAGAAGACACTTGTAAATGACATATCTGATAAAGAGTATCCAACATCTATAAAGAACTTACCAAACTCAACACCCAAAAAACAAATACCTGGTTAGGAAATAGGCAGAAGACATGAATAGACACTTTTCCAAAGAAGACATCCAGATAGCTAACAGACACATGAAAAGATGCTCAACATCACTCATCCTTAAGGAAATGCAAATCAGAACCACAATGGGATACCATTTCACACCTGTCAGAATGGCTAAAATTAACAACAGAAGAAACAGCAGGTATTGGCAAGATGTGGAGAAAGGGGAACCCTCTTGCACTGTTGGGGGAAATGCAAACTGGTGCAGCCACTCTGGAAAACAGTGTGGAGTTCCCTCAAAAAACTAAAAATAGAACTACCTTACAATCTAGCAATTGCACTACAGGTATTGACCCAAAGGTCATTTGCACAAAAGTACAAATTCGAAGGGGTACACACACCCCAATATTTATAGCAGCATTATCAACATAGGCAAACTATGGAGACAGCCCAAATGTCCATTGACTGATGAATGAATAAAAATGTTAGAGATATATATATACATATATACACAGTGGAATATTACTCAGCCATCAAAAAGAATGAAATCTTGCCATTTGCAATGATGTGGATAGTGCTAGGATGTATTATACTAAAAAAAATATTCCAATCAGAGAATGACAAATACCATATGATTTCACTCATATGTGGAATTTAAGAAACAAAACAGATGAACATATGGGAGTTGGGGGAAGAGGAGAGAGGGAAACAAATCACAAGAGACTTTTAACAATAGAGGACAAACTGAGGGGTGATGGAGGGAGGTGGGTGGGGGATGAGCTAGATGGATGATGGGTATTAAGGAGGGCACTTGTGATGAGCACTGGGTGTTGTATGTAAGTGATGAATCACTGAATTCTACTCCTGAATCTAAGATTGCACTGTATGTTAACTAAAATTCACATGATAATTTAAAAAAAGAAACCTTCAGATTATTTTCGGGTTTTTGTGAGGTTTTTTGATTGAGTGGTCTACCAAAAAATGATGCAAGAAATTTCTTTATACACTTATCCTTTAATTATTGAAGTTTTTATTTCTATATGTTAAATTTTCAAAAATGACTTTGCTGGATGAAAAGGTAAATGCAAGTTTAATTTTAATTGATTCACCAACTGATTGAAATTTTTAAGGACTGTAGCAGATGAACTCTGACCAGCAATGCTAAGGACCTACCTATTTCTTTATTCTTCAGCCATAGTTGGATATTATCAGTCTTATAAATCAATAAATTTATAAATTGTTGTCAGTCTGATGACTTAAGAAAAGGATAGTTCACTAATATTGTAATTTGCTTTTCCCTGGCCTAGTATAGTTGAACATCTTGTTATACATCTTTAGGCTATTTGAAGTTCTTCACTTGTAAGATAATTATTCATATTCTCTGCCCATTTTTCTTTTTCTGTCTTATCAGATTGTAAGAGTTCTTTGTATTTTAAAGACATTAATTTCTTGTCTGTTGTATACTGACTGTGATTACCATTGTTTGCTAGGCAGAAGTTTCTAATTTTTATGTTGCTGAACTCACCAGATTTTTCTTTTATGGTTGCTGGGTTTCTTTTCTTGCTATAGGCTAGGTCTCCCTCAAACTGAGATTATACAAATAGTCTACTATATTTCCTTATGTTATTTTTACCATTTTAGGTTTCAAATTTAGTTCTTTAATCCATCTGGGAATTATTTTTATTCATTTATTTTTATTTTTTATGGCATTCTCATTTTTTTAATTAAAAATTTTTTAAGTTTTTATTTTAATCCCAGTTAGTTAACATACAGAGTTATATTAGTTTCAAGTGTACAATATTCAACACTTCCATATGTCACCTTGTGCTTATCACAACAAGTGCACTCCTTAATCCCCATCACCTATTTCCCCATTCCCCCATCCACCTCGCCTCTGGTAACCATCAGTTTGCTCTGTTTCTTGATTTCTCTCTCTCTCTCTCATTTTTTCTCTTTGCTTGTTTTGTTTCTTAAATTCCACATATGAGTGAAATCGTATGCTATTTGTCTTTCTCTGACTGACCTATTTTGCTTAGCATTGTACTCTTTAGCTCCATCCATGTAGTTGCAAACAGCAAGATTTTATTGATTTTTATGGCTGAATTATATTTATATGTATATATATATATATTTATGTGTGTGTGTGTATACACACACACACACACACACATACTATCACATCTTCTTAATCCATTCATCTATTGATGAACACTTAGGCTGCTGCCGTATCTTAGAGGCTATTGTAAATAATGCTACATGAACATGGGAGTGGATGTATCTCTTTGAATTAGTGTTCTTGTATTCTTTTGGTAAATACCCAGTAGTGCAATTGCTGGATCATAGGGTAGTGCTATTTTTAACATTTTGAGGAACCTTCATACTGCTTTCCACAGTGGCTGCACAAGTTTGCATTCCCACCAACAGTGCACAATTGATTCTCTCTGAATCAAAAATAAATAAACATCTAAAAAAATTTTTTTAAAAAAAGAAAGAAAACCTACTTAACTTTATCAAATTTTAAAAATGTTTTGCTATATCACATAATTTTTAACCTTCGATGTGCTAACATTATAGACAACATTGATATATTTCCTAATGTTATAAAACATAACAATTCTGGTATAAGCACTACATGATCATTCCTATACTTCTCAGACTACTCCAGACCATGGAAAAAAACAGAAAACACATTAGTTCACTTTAGTATGATTTTACCATACCCTTAATACCAAAACCCACTACAAAATATATAACACAAAGCTTACAGAATACTTTCACTTAAAAGATAGAGATAAATAATTCTAAATAACACATTAGCAAATTAAATCTAGTAGTGTGTTAAAAGAATGATAGCAAATGATATGAGGGTATAGTTAGAAGTCCCAAGAGATTCAACAACAACAAAAATACTGAAGGAATTTGAAAAAATGGCTGCACATCACAAACCAATAATATCAAACATTAATAATAGTTTTCCTATACACTCACAACAACCAGTTACAACTGAAAATGAAAGAAAAATATCCTACTCATACCATAGTTCTATTTTTTAACAGAATTTTTGGAAAAAATTTCCTTTTTTTTTTTTCTTTTTTTTTTCTTTTTTTTTTTTTAATTTTTTTTTTCAACGTTTATTTATTTTGGGACAGAGAGAGACAGAGCATGAACGGGGGAGGGGCAGAGAGAGAGGGAGACACAGAATCGGAAACAGGCTCCAGGCTCTGAGCCATCAGCCCAGAGCCCGACGCGGGGCTCGAACTCCCGGACCGCGAGATCGTGACCTGGCTGAAGTCGGACGCTTAACCGACTGCGCCACCCAGGCGCCCCAAAAATTTCCTTTTTTTAATGTTTATTTATTTTTGAGAGAGAGAGAGAGTGCACATGAGCAGGGAAGGGGCAGAGAGAGAGAGGGACAGAAGATCCAAAGCAGGCTCTGCACTGACAGCAGTGAGCCTGATGCAGGGCTCAAACTCACAAACTGCCAGATCATGACCTGCGCTTAAGTCAGAGGCTCAACTGACTGAGCTGCCCAGAGGCCCCGAAAAAAATTATTTTCCGTGTTATTTGGGGATTTGTGAAACATAATCTTGAAAATGGAAAGTAAACATGGGTGGAACCCTGCATGGTTTCTAATGATTAATTCATGCCAGACCATTTGGAGATAAAGCACCAAAGGCTTGTCTGACTCATCAGATCTTCATTCCCTCAAAGAGAACAAGTGCACCGACCGAATTCAAAATAATCTTGGAGTTTCTCTGAAAATTACTGTGAGAATTTCTAAAATTAATTTCCTTTTGTTTGGGTTGGTCTTTACATCAAGGGCACGGCTGATGTTCACTTTAAGTCAGCTAAGCATTGTTTTGTCAGTGTTAACTATTAATAAAACGCAAAACTGTCACGTGTAGTGTGGACAGAAAGTCCCTGGAGAGAAAGCACTGGGTTGTCCGTTTTATTGGAAGTTTCCTATTTCTAGGAATACATGCACTCATTAACGACTATTCCAAATATTTACTACATGCCAGGTGCTGTACCAGGTGCTGGGGGTAGAGTGGCAGGCAGCACAACCAGACAGGTCCCTTCCCTCAAGGCCCTGACCGATCAGTGGGCTGAGGATGGTGTTCCACAGAAGTTGTGCCTGCCACCGCTTTCCTCTAGAACAGGAAAATGGAGAGCAATGGGTGAATTAAGAACTGGTTATCTCCACTTCTAACTGAACAAATTGTGTCTTTCATTATGAAAAGACCTGACATCAGTACACCACAGTGACTCTGAATGCCACACATAGGAAAGCCCTTTGCCAGTGCAGTTCTCTACCCTGCTCCCCTCTCCTGCCTCTCCTGCCCCTCCCCCCCCCCCCATGTGCTCTCTCTAAGCAGAAGGGGCAACAGCATCTCCTCTCCGGGGCTGAAGTCAGCCTCGGGTAGAGGCCAGCAAAAGTCAGCTTGGACAGCACAGACTCGCACCTCTGCCTCTAGGATGGCCTTGCTAAAACCTTGATACACACATGCAGTGTGTGTATCCAAGGTCCAGGACAAAGGTGGGGCACCTCCCTGTGGAATATGGGTGTGAGACCCAGGTGGCATTTGGGTTGACAAGGTAGTGAGTGGAAACATCTCTTTTTTTTTTTTTTTAAGTAAGAAATTTGTTGATCATAACAGGAGCCACCAAACTGTCCATATATTTTGATCTCATAATTCTATTTTGGGGAATTTACGGCAAGGAAATGATCTAAGAGAAAAAAAGTCCCAAGATATTCTCATAATTGCAATTGGTAATCATGATAAATTCTTAGCATCCCGAATACTGCCATCAGAGAACTATAATATAATCTGGATGAAACATTACAGAGGCATTAAAAACGGAAAGGATGTATACTAAGTTAATTCATGGAAATATCTACATTTAGAACAGAACATAAGATGGAATTCACACATAGATTATAATTATATGAAACATCTGTATATATATCAGAGAAGATTAGAAGAGAATTTTGAATATTGCCAATGGCTTAGAATTTAATTAGTTTTTTCCCTAGAATTCTCTATTTAAAAAACAACAACAACCATTCTTTTATGCAAATTAGAACGAATGGCAACTGAGATATCAATAGACACAAGCTATTCAGGCCAGGCTTAAAGGGGAAGAGCAGAAGCAGTTGTCTGCATGTTAGGATTTGCTCGTCTGTCCCACCTCCAACCTCTCCAGATCCTGAACAGAAGACCAGGTTCTGAGACCCCACCACCTCCTAACAGATCACCCTGATGTCAGCTACTCAGACCTAGAGCATGCATCTCAACTCCTCTGGGTTTCTGGTTGCTGTACTCTGTCCCTCATCAGTCTAATTAGGTAGCATTACCTGCATTTGGCTACCTCCCCTGAGGCTGCCTTCCTGGAACACCATCACATCTGTCTCCACACCTCTTGTGTCCTCCTCACATGGGCTGCTTCCCAGCATCTTCAGTGGAGCTGTTCCTGTATCACTTATCCAACACACTGCATGTAGCTGCATTGTGCCCAAATGTCCTATTACTGAAGTTCATTGCTATGTATCTCAATGGCTTTTCATTTTCAAGGATCTCTACTAAAAGATAAATATCCTTGAAAGTTGTACTATCTTAAGCCAGTTTTGTGTAATATCGTGGCTGGGTTTGATTTTCTTTTTTTTTTTTTTTTTCAACGTTTATTTATTTATTTTTTTTTTTTTTTTTTTTTTTTTTACGTTTATTTTATTTTTGGGACAGAGAGAGACAGAGCATGAACGGGGGAGGGGCAGAGAGAGAGGGAGACACAGAATGGGAAACAGGCTCCAGGCTCCGAGCCATCAGCCCAGAGCCTGACGCGGGGCTCGAACTCACGGACCGTGAGATCGTGACCTGGCTGAAGTCGGACGCTTAACCGACTGCGCCAGCCAGGCGCCCCAACGTTTATTTATTTTTGGGACAGAGAGAGACAGAGCATGAACGGGGGAGGGGCAGAGAGAGAGGGAGACACAGAATCGGAAACAGGCTCCAGGCTCCGAGCCATCAGCCCAGAGCCCGACGCGGGGCTCGAACTCACGAACCGCGAGATCGTGACCTGGCTGAAGTCGGACGCTTAACCGACTGCGCCACCCAGGCGCCCCTGATTTTCTTTTGAGTAAGGCGGGGGGGATAGGAATAACACTAACAACTACCTTCTATTGGCACATTTGTTTGTATCTAGCACTTTTTACACATCAATCTTCACAACAACCTTGCAGGAAAGCATTATGGTTTCCGTTTGCAAATCAGAGAGGTTAAACAGCTTGTCCAAGCTCACACTGCTGATACATGATAAAGTCGGACTTCAAGCTCTTAGGCCCATCTGACTCGAAAGCCAGGGGTCTTTCAACCACCTCACGGTGTGTACCCGAAGTAGTGTCAGAGAAAGCACAGACAGGCCTGAGAGTCCAAAACCTAGCTGTGTGGACTTGCGCAAGACTCCATTTCTCTAGGCTCTGGTTTCCTCATCTGTAAAATGAGGGAGCTGGGCTTAAAAAGCTGCCCAGTAGGAAGGAAAAGAAGGGGCTAGGAAAATGGCCAAAAGGGTCTCCAAAGGCCCGTCTTTCCCATTTCACCCCTGAGACCACTGTAGATTGTCGTAGATTCACGATTCCAAGCAGCTATCCAAGCACTGGGGAGAAGAGGAGAAAGGGCCCAGGGTGGTCACCACAGTCGAATTTTCCTCAGCTGTCACATGAAGAAACAAACACAGGACTCCTTACACATTTCGAAAGAGAATCCTTTCTGACAGGGCGCTCTTAGCTGGCAATTTTAAGCCCTGGAATATAAATAGTTTCCCATATAAGTGGGGGAATGTCCTGGTGGAAATGTTATTGGCACTACCCGGGTGCAGGATTAGCAGTGAGGAAGTCCTCTTGGGACAGACTCTTAAATTGCAGAAAGGGGTTTGGAAGGAAAAAGTACAGGCAGCTGTATTATTTGCACTCAGGGCTAAGTAATAGCATCATCACAGGCTCTGTCATCGAAGAAAACATACAGAATACAAACGAGAAGAAGCATTACAATAGGAATCCCCCTCCCCCTGAAAATGTCAGGCAATAGGGTACAAAACTGTTCTTTTCCCAGGAGCTATCACCAGGTGCAACCTTCCTGGGCCATCGTATACAAATACATAATCACCCCTCTTGAAAATACAAGGCTATACTTTCCTAAGTTTCCTCAGTGTCTTATTAAGCACATCAGATGAAATGAAAGCCAACCTCAGTCAAGCTGGAAGGCATTTCAAGTTCAGCTTCAACCCATCAGGGATTAATGTTGAACTCCAATCCTCATCCACCTCTCATGCACTGATGTCCCAGAGTTGTTTTCCTTCTGCAGCCAGCGCTGGGCTGTTAGCCTCAATCTCCGAAGGAGGCTGTCAGGGCACTTGGCCCCTGCAGGAGCTGCCATGTCCAGAAGAGGGCACATGGAGAAGGCGCTCAACAAACCAGACGGCAGGCAGGGAAGCTTGACTGCTGCCCCTGTTCTTCCCAAAGGGAGCTGGCTGTGGGGCCATGTGTGTGCCAGTGAGACAGGTCACCTGGGTGCCAGTGCCGGGGCTGGGGATGGGGCTTCGATGTAAACCTGTTCCTCTCTGCAGCTGCCTGCTTGGCCGTGCTCTCAGTGGTGGGTCAGAAATTCGTGTGCGGCAGTCTCAAAAGCTCTTATGACATTTGCAAAACTCCAAGTATTTTTAAACCAGACTTTCAGGAGGAGGATCCGTTAGGTTCTAAAAGCTTAAGCCGTAGCCAAAGAGGGTGTAAATTTTTTATGCCTCTACGGCACTATATCCACACTGACATTTGCTTCGCTCTCAGTTAAGGTGAAACCATGGTGAGACAGAGTCCCAAGCAGTCTCTGCTGAGCTGCAGGGGTGCTAAATGATGCTATTAATAGAAGAGATTTGAGGAATTCTCTTTGATAGAAACTACTTTGTTAGAATTGACCTTTAAAATTCAAAGCATTGTAAATCTTTCCTATCATAATAGCCCATGTTATATGTTGTTTCTTTCCCAATAAATTACTTGTCCACCAAGTCAAACTTCTAGAAGCTCAGCCGAGTGGGGGTGGGGGGGGGTGGGGCGCTATGTGTCACTTTTTGGTGTTGTTTTGTTGTTTAAGATCCCTGGGTGATTGATTCTGAAGTGCAGAAACCACTGCCCTGGTCACTGAAGTTCACAGCCAACAGCTTTTGTGTTTTCTATTTTTGGTTTAGCTTTTCTAGGTTGTGGAGGCCAGTTAATTGGAGAAGATTCTGCCTGAGCAGGGTCAATACAAATATTCGGAGTTGAGCCTAACGCTGGGCTTAGAAAGCCTTGGGGATGGGTATTTTTTAAACATTCCACAAATGTTTATTAAGTGCCTACTGTGTGCCAGGCACTCTGATAGGACTGGGGATAGAGCAGTGACCAAAGCCCCTGCCCTCACAGAGCTCATATTTCAGTAGGGAAATAAAAAATGAAGAAGTATATATTATGCCATATATTATATAATGTCCAATAATAAAATATGAAGAAAATAAAGCACGGTGAGGAGGCAGAGAGTGATGGGGAGGGTGTCATTTTAGATACGATGGGTGACAGAGTTTTCTGAGAAGTGGTGATGTTGAACAGAGAACTAAGTGGAGAGTGTCAGGGTGGGAAGCATTTGAGGCAGAGGCAGGCAGAAAGAAACAAGTGCAAGGGCCCAGGGGCAGGTGTCAGCCCACCAGTGAATCAGGAAAAGACACCTCTTCTTCTGAGCAAACAGTCCATGCCCAGGCTTAGAACATGGGAGCCAGATCATGGGCTGCTTCTCAGACCTCCCTGCCCCCCCCCCCCCCAGCCAGGTCATTGTTGTGCAGAGAAGCCACACGGAGCCTCTCCCACTGGTACATGCTTGGGACTTAGAGGAACAGCAGGAAGGCTGGTCAAGTTGGAGAGGAGAAAGGGTATCATAAGGGAGAATGATAACTAGCAACCTCAGTCTTAAAAGATTAATGACTTAGAATAAAAATCCCTTGGTTATGTGAACTAACCACAACTACATGGGATAGGATTTGGGAGCAGCTCTTTCACTGGGCACTTCTTCATCTCCTGTTGCGGTGATGATTTTCTGCCATCAACAATGAGGCTGATGTAGAATTTAAGAACCACATCAGACCTAAAGAAAATACCATTCCAATTTGGAAATTAAAGCTGGCTCTTTCCATGCCCATCTCAGACAGAGAAATTCTCTCCTCCCTCCCCTCTTTTTATTCCTGTCTTTACAGCATTTGTATCATTCTTGTCTTCCTTGAGGCAAGACATTTTGCACAGCAAAGTCAAAAGAGCTTTGGCATAAGTGTAAGTCACGAATATTCTTTAAATTACATAAAAAACAAACAAGTAAAATAGACTTTCTTCACCCCTTCTTCCATCTCTAACTCCCTTATGGGAGACGTTCATTTTCTACTTTATTTCTAAATTGTTTATAAAATGTTTTACAAATCTATTGTTTGACAAGCCCATATCTGATTATACTCGATGTTGTTTTAATTTTTCTTAACTATTTGAGAAAAAAAAGTGTTGTGTTGTATTGTGTTGACATCTGCTAGACCCGGATTAGCCTGTCTCCCCTAAGTGGCTATTACAATGAAGTTTGAGGACAAGAGATAAAATGTTTATGCATTGCTGAAGGACCTATTAGAAATGTTAATTTGAGACTTTCCAATGCAGTCTGGAACTGGGAATATGAGATAGAATTGTAGCCTGCAGAGCCATTCCATTCCCACTCCACTTCCTTCCCAACATAGACCCAATTAAACAAGGTCAGTATAATCAGGAAGCCTTTAAAATACATGAGTAGCCATTCATATGATTTAAAATGGAAAACAAAAGAAGTTCCATTCAATCCAGCACTCAAACCTTTTTGTTAATTAAAAGTAAAAGATCACAGGCATTGTTATGGTAAAGAAGAAATCAGGAAAGTGTAATGCAAGCCAAGGGAGAGACAACAAATAATGCAGGATCGACAGTTCTCTTTGAGATGAACAAGTGTGGTTGACCCAAGACTCTTAGTTTTACATGGTTTGCTTGCCAGATGGTGCCTAACCCTCCCTCCAGCCCTGACCTCTGTGGGATGGGGATCAAGGCTGGGGTGCAGGTGTCTGTCTAACACATTACTCAGAAGTAAAAACACTGAAAGCTTAATGGTGTTTGAAACAGCTTTGAAATGTTCCTTGTTTCAAAATGGCTACATTAAATAAGCAATCACAAAATGGTTGCATTAAAACATTGTAGACATACTTCCCAAGTAACTGAAAGCAGGGATGATTCGGATTTCCCTTTGTTGTGCTCCAACTTGCCCCTCTGCTCTTCCATGCCCTGTGCATCTAGTACCAGCTTTGTACATAGGTGATGTTTATTACTGCTGGTTAAATATATATTCAGGAGTGTCTCCAGAATGCTCACTGTAGATGTATTCAATAATCCTTGTGCAGTACTAGGAAGTCTCTCTAGACAGTGAGCTAAATGTGTGTGAAAATACAGAATTGAGACTCTTAGGAGGAAGGATGGAGGTTGGAGGAGCCAGGCAGGGATCAAGAATAAAACAAAACTAACGCATTTTGACCATGGAACTCTCAGAACACAAGGCTCAAAGGAAACGTGCCAATGGGTGACCATGAGAATAACCATGTTCCTAGAAAATGCTCCTTGTTCACTTTTTAGAAATAAATTAAGTGTGCTGAAAAGAATCTATTGATAACTCCATATTATATATTGTATTCTTACAATAAAGTAAGCTAAAGAAAAGAAAATGTTATTAAGAAAATCGTAAGAGAAATGCATTCACAGTTCTGAACTGTATCCAAAAAAACCCACCTATAAGTGGACCCACATAGTTTAATTCTTGTGGTTTTCACATGACTGAGGTACAAGAATGGACATAAGATCACTGAAATTATCTCTCTCTCTCTCTCTCACTCTGTATATATATGATATATATCTGATATATATCATATATATGATCTCCCTTTCTCCTTCTCTCTCTCTCTTCTCTCTCTAGATATATATATCATATATATATATATGTATGATATCCTTCAATCAGTTTAGTGTTTGGCACCTGGAAAATTATGCTGATAAATATTTTCAACAAAAAGAAATTATACCTCAAAGAAAATAAATATCATTACATTAAAAAACTAAATGTACATGTATATGAAAAGATATCAACATCACTCATCATCAGGGAAATGCAAATCAAAACCACAATGAGATATTATCTCACACCTGTAATCAAAAAGATAAGAAATAACAAATAATGGTGACATTGGGAGAAAAAGCAACGCTTACGTTCTGTTGGTGGGAATGTAAATTGGTGCAACCACTATGGAAAACTATATGGAAGTTCCTCAAAAAATTAAAAATAGATGGGAATGCAAGCTGATGCAGCCACTGTGGAAAACAGTATGGAGGTTCCTCAAAAAACTAAAAATAGAACTACACTATGACCCAGCAATTGCACTACTAGGTATTTATTCAAGGGATACAGGTATGCTGTTTCGAAGGGACACATGCACCCCAATGTTTATAGCAGCACTATCCACAATAGCCAAAGTATGGAAAGGCCCAAATGTCCATCGATGGATGAATGGATAAAGAAGATGTGGTATATATATATATATATATACACACACAATGGAATACTACTCAGCAATCAAAAAGAATTAAATCTTGCCATTTGCAACTACGTGGATGGAACTAGAGGGTATTATGCTAAGCAAAATTAGTCAGAGAAAGACAAACATCATATAACTTCACTCATATGAGGACTTTAAGACACAGAACAGATGAACATAAGGGAAAGGAAGCAAAAATAATATAAAAACAGGGAGGGGGACAAAATAGAAGAGACTCGTAAACAGGGAGAACAAACAGAGGGTTACAGGTGGGGGTGTAGGAGGGGGAATGGGCTAAATGGGTAAGGGGCATTAAAGAATCTACCCCTGCAATCAGTGTTGCACTATATGCTAACTAATTTGGATGTAAATTAAAATAAATAAATAAACAAATAAAAAACAAACAAATAAATAAATAAATAAAATTAAAAAAATTAAAAATAGAAATGCGTATGTTTCAGCAATTCCATTTCTGCATATTTATCTGAAGAAAACAAAAACACTAACTTGAAAAGTTACCTGCACTCCCATATTCATTGCAGCATTATGGACAATAACCAAGACATGTGAATAACCTAAGTGTCCACTGACAGATGAATGGATAAATAAAATGTGGTATATATATATATGTGTGTATATATATGTATATATATATATATATATGAAATACTACTCAGTCATAAAAAAGAATGAAATCTTGCCATTTACAACAAGATGGATAGAACTTAAGGGCATGATGCTGAGTGAAATAAGTCAGACAGAGGAAGGCAAATAGGATAAGCCCTCACTTATATGTGGAATTTGACACCAAAACAAACTAAACAAAAACCAAGCTCACAGATACAAAGAACGAATTGGTGGTTGACAGAGGCAGGAGGTAGAGGGTAGGCAAAATGGGTAAAGAGGGTCCAAGGTACAAACTTTCAGTTATAAAATAAATAAGTCATGGGGATGTAATATGCAGTATGGTAACTATAGTTAATACTGTATTGCATATCTGCAAGTTTCTAAGAGAGTCAATCTTAAAAGTCCTCATCACAAGAAAAAAAAATTTTATAACTATATATGATGACAAATGTTAAGAAGATTTATTTCCCAATATGTACAAATAACAAATCATTATATTTTACACCTGAAACTAATGTCAGTTATACCTCAATAAAAATTTTGTTTTAGTTTTTAAGAGGACCAAAACCAAAATGGAACTAATGGCAGGTGAGCTCAAGGCCCAGAGTCCAATGATTGAGATGCATTCTCTTTGATGTTAAGTATGCAGTAATATAGCAGAATATTTTCCTTTCCATATTAATATATTGCTGTAATCAATAATGTTGTGCTAAATGCAGGGATCATCTATGAATCATGGAACTGACTATTTGCCTCTTTGCAGAGATCTAGGGTATGGCAAGCCCCCTGGTAACATCAGATGTTATTTGTTTACAGGAAAATGCTCTTTATATGAAAAGTACCTTCCAGCCATGCCTGATCAATATCCAGCTGTCACACAGTGCATGCACACATGCTTTATTTGGCATCATTCTTTTCAGGGACTTTCTAACCAGATCCAATTGGTAACCACATTCAATAACAATTATGGTTGAGCTTTGAGCCACGATACAACTGTGCTTTATTCTCATCAGTTGTGCTCATTTAATTATTTGCAAAGTTTTCAAACAAGTTAAAAAACTGAAAGTAGAAGGAGAGACTATATGAAATAATAAGTCACCTTTACTGGAGACGTTCAAGCCTAGCTATATAATAACCACTCAGGAAGAGGTGCCCTGTAAAGGAAAGAGTGGGGAGTTTGGAATTAGTAAAGTTTGACTCTGGCTTTGCTACCCAGCTGCTGAACATCTCTGAGCCTCTTGGTTCTTGTCTGAAAATGGAAGTAGTTCATATTCACCTTGCAAAGTGTATTCTGAAAATTTTAAAGATAATCTGAATACTGTATTCAGACTATTATAAATGGGAAGACAGTTGGACTAGATGACTCACAAGGATATGTGACATCCCTATTCTAAGATTCTAGGATTCTAAATTCTAACCTTTTAAAGGCTTACAGTACTGACAATAATTTCTCCACCTACAAATATGTGGTGTGTGCTTAGCATGTGCAAAGCACTGTGTTTCAAAGAAAACTGTTCATAAATTATTAGGAGCAGGAACTCAACGATCTATCTTACACACTTGTATAACTGCTTCTAAGGTTAAATTAATGAATGCTACCTAAAAGGCCCTATCAAAAGCAAGCCAACAGCCTATGTTAGTCTCCTACCCAAAGGATAACTCTGAATTTGGATGAATAGAACGTGTAAATATAATGCCTTTATAGAAAGACAAGGAAACAGGAAGGGCAGAATTGGGAGAAATAACCCTCAAATGGAGACTGCCATCCTAGCTTAGGGAAGCTGTGGGAGGGCTGAATGAAGGCTTGGGTAGGTCTGTTCACAGCTTAGGGGCTACTGGGTGACAGATGAGGACCTCCAAACACCTTTTCCAGTGACCTGAGAGGCAAGAAAAGGGAGTCCATCCTAGACCTGGGAGAATGGATGGAAGCAAGTTAGACAAACAAGAGGCATGGACTCTACAGTGTGGGGTCAATAGCATGGATAGCATACCCTTATCGGCCAAAGTGTCTTGACTTGTCCACCTGCCCCAACATGTTATTTACAAATCACTTCCATGTACGACATAGTAAGTATATCACAAACCTTCACAGAGTAGAGACATTGAAAAGGATTTTGAAATAGAAGTTGTAATATTTTATTCTTCACCTTAGTCAGTCTTCTTGGGCATCCCACTTTGGAGACCAGTAATACAGAACAGGTGAACTTGTGGGAGAAAGGGGAGTATGGAGTAGTCATTCCCTGCATAGAAGCTCAAAGGGGAAACACACCCTCTACAAGTCTCCCACCGCTTTTCTTCAAAAGAGAACTTTGTCACCATGTCAGTGAATAGGCAGGAATAGTGCCAGATAAGAACTCAGTGTCCCCACCACTCTCACTCTAGCTTCCAGACTTCTGCCTGGCCTGCAGATTGCACTTTTCTTCCAAGGTTACCATAGTTACATCTGATGCCACTGCCAGAAGGTTTTCCACCATTAGGAAGTTCAGACTCTATAATCTGGTAGTGACTGTATCTGACCTGGATGAGTTTGGATGACAACACTATGACTATTTTCAATTTGAGGGAAGGGAAGCACTTTGTTTAGACTGTATATTATGAGGAGAGGGACTGAACTTTACAGAGTTCTTTTTATACAGAATCCTGGGTACTGGGTCCACAGTGGGTTTTGTTTGGTCAGTTGATTAGTTTGGGTTAAAAATTAGACTAGGAAAAAAATTATTTCCTGCAAAAACAGATATATAATTAGCAAATATCATAGCATATGGTTGTTGTTGTTGTTTTTTCTGCAGGCTTTACAAAAAGCTCACTGTCCCTACTAGGGAACATCAAATTTGCTGTGGATTTTTTATATATGCTTCATCTTATGACTGTAGAGAGAAACACAAATAAGCCTATAAATTGGTCTCTAAAAACATCACCAAAGCAACCACATGGGGAAAAAACATTTGTCCAGTTTGCTACAGTTCCCGTATATGATTGCATTCTGCAGTGGGGACCACTCAGCACCCAAATGTACAGAGCCTCTACAGAACTACAAAAAAACATTTGTGGTCTTGGTTTGACAAGCTTTCAGTTGGGAGAACTGGCTGGGTTCTGCCTCTAAACGCTGGCACTGGCATTCCAATGTAATACTTGGTGATTCCTCTCATCAAGAACTTGGTAGTCAGTTCTGGTTACCTTAGAGATGCCTTATCTCCCAGTGAAACTTTAGGGAATGGCAGTCAGCCGGCTGCTTCTATCTGTTTAGCCAAGCCCATGGGGTGTGAGAGTGGTTTTCACTGACAAGAGGCAGTTAGCTGACTGGAGTTAAACCACAAAACCTAGCCTGGGTAGGGTTTGGGGTACACATTTTGATATCTCAAAAAAAACTTATGGAAAATTATTTCTAAAGATTGGTAGTAATTACGGAAAAGTCATTATACTGGGTTTGGTTCGGTTTGTTTTTTTAGTAAGTTAGGTCAGTTTTGCTGACTCCTTATTTCTTTTTTACTTGACTTTGTCAAGGTATAGCAAAGACAGATGTCTGGGTTGGCACCAAAGAGCTTTGATGACACCAGTCCATGACATCAGTTGATCTTGTGCCTCATGTGGAGTGGAAGACAGAAGAGAAAAGAGAAAAGCAGAAATCATAAAGGCTTTCTGAAAGTTAGGTTTCAGACGTTTTGACTTTGTAAAACTCAGTGTTTTAGTGAATATCATAGTTTATTATAGCCAGTCTCACCACTCTCAGTCATAAAATAAATATGATTTTCTCTAACTAGAGTTTTCACACATTCATTTATAGTCAATTCCATTATTTCACTCAGTGTGAACTATTATATTTTCCCCAACTAAGTGAGCTGATCATGCAACTAAAAGATTGGTAACAGCTTAGGTTGTTTGTGGAGTACAAAGAAAGTATGAAATTATTTTTCCTACTCTGCCCCAGATTCAAGTTATTCATTCCCAGGATTGAATTATAATCCCAGGATTGATTTATAAATGTCTAAATCTTAATCCCTTTTACAAATTAGCATTGGTCTTTAGTCCAGATGTTAAAGGAAATTTGCTTTAAATTGTTTTAAATTTAAATTTGCTTTAAAACAATAAGACTACAGACAGTGGAAAAATAAAAAATACTAAAACAAAACACTAGTTGAGTAACTACAGCAAAATCTCATTTATTTGAAATTCATTAATCAGGAATTGGTGATTGTTCAATAAAGGTACAAGACCAAAATGTACCTTTAGCCTAGTTGTGTAAGAGTTTGCTAAGTCAGTTACTAGCAGAAAACATTTTTTTTAAAAAGAGAGAGGCTGAAACTTCTATAGAGAATGTTCTAATACCTTTAAGTAATTTTAGAAATTTAAAGCATTGAATGATATCTCAGTTATAAATAATTCTTATCAATAATTTAAGTTCTTCTTGAGCCACTAAGTAAATCTTCTTTGACCTACTTAAAGGATTTGCTGTAACCATGAAGGTAGCCTTTCATTTATAAAATGAAAATGAAAGCCTTTTCCTAAATCAAACTGTCCTTCCCTCCTAGTTTTCTTTGCGCAAAGCAAGTCGTTGGATGTTCTGGTTTAAGTGCATGAGATCTAGAAGCAGATTGCCTGGGTTCAAATCTCCCTTTTACCAATTGGGCATGTTATTTACGGTCGTGGTGCCTCCATTTCCCAGGCTGCAAAGGGGGGAAAAAATAACACCTAAAAGATTTGAAAACCGTAAAGCACTTAGAACAGTGGGTGGTCCCTTTAAAATTAGCTCTTGTTGCCATAACACTATATTGCAGGTCAGTGATTCAAGTTAGACTCAGTCACACCCCCAGGGCATCACTAAGAGAAACTTCTGTGAAATGGTAAACATTTTACAGCAGACAGGCTTTAAAGCCCCTTTTTACAAAACTCAAGGGCAAATTTTCTTTCACACCGCAGTGCATCACAACCGTCTTTCGATTCTTCAGACTTCCTTTCTTCTGGCCTCCATCCACCCAACCTAGCCTGCCAGGTACTTCTGGTTAATTATGCATCAGCTTTTTCCAAGCCACCCCCTGCCAGTCTCTACGAATTCGTCTTAGTTCTCTTTCCATTTCGTGCTAGAACGCACCTCCTCTCTTAAGTCCTGCCTCATCAACACCCTCCGCTATGCTATGATCAGCCCTTGACTCGGGCACAGCTCTGCTTGGGAACCCTGGTTCAATAAATGCTTCAGATGGTTAGAGGCTTTCTGAATCGGCCGGTCTTCATCTGAAATTTTTCAATAAAACGTGGAGTTTGAGCAGCCCGCCCTGAGTTGTCGGACTTTGGCTCCAAACCAGACTCCCAGTTAAAGACACAAGAACACGAGGTTGGGTGAGCCACGGCCCTGGAGGGTTGGTGAGCGCGACCGGAGGCCGGTTTAGGAACGGTTCTTTTGGACAGGATGCGGACGAAGGAAAGGAGGTTAGTGACGCACCTGAATAAGTCCGCTAGACGAAAAGGAATAAACTAAGGCTTTTATCGTGTAGATTAAGGGACCCGCGCGCCCGCGCGCAAGCGCGCGCGCACACACGCCACAAACAAGAAAAGAGAGGGGCAGTCTCAGGTATCTGACAATGACACGGTTCTGATCGAGACACGGTCTCAAAGGCCCCCGATTTCCAGAGCTCCCTACCCCCGCCACCTCCGAAGATTACTGTTAGCGCATCTCTCCGCCCACCCCAGGCTCTGGAACTCCAGGCACCCTCCCCCCAACCCGGTGGCCCCAGCTCCCAGCCCCCCCTCCCCCCGAGAACACTGCTCCCCAGTGTCCTCTGGAACGCCGGAGTGGCTGTCGGGTTTCGAACCCGGGCGTCGACCCTGGCCCTTGGTGCGCTCAGCCGAGTCGCTGGCGCTGCCTTTGCCCCCACATCAATCATTTAGGGGCTAGCTCGGGCTACTGCGGCCCGAGGAAGGGGGATGGTACGGAACTCGAGACAGGGGACAACTCTATCCCCCGAGGCGGCTGCGAAACACTAGCCGGGGAGGCCCCCGCCCTCCCTCGGTGCGCCTGTCCCTCCCTCCTTCCAGCTCCTCGGCTCCCACATCCCCGCCTCCCGCTCCGGGGGCGGCGGCGGCGGCGGCGGCGGCGGCTGCGCCCGCACCGCGCGATGCCCAGTCACCGCAGCAGCGCCGCCGCTGCCGCAGCAGTCTGCCGCCGCCGCCGCCGCCGCTGCCGCAGCGCGGGCGACCGCGAGCCCGTAGCAGGGAGCCTGGCGAAGGCGCCGCCGAGCCCGCGGGCTCCTGCCAGTCGCTGCGCTGCTTATAACCTGATTATTGTTTCTATTTATTTTTTTAGGAAGGGCTGCTCAGAATAAGGTCTTCTCTTGAATCGGCAGCGACGCCCCCGGCGCGTGCACAAAGGCTCCGACGGCGGCCGGCGGGGACTGCCGAGCGCGCGGGAGCCGGCGCCAGAGGTCGCCTGTGCGCGACCTAGCCAAGCCCCAGGCACCATGCCGCGGCGCCTGCAGCCCCGGGGAGCAGGCACAAAGGGCCCGGCTGCCACAACCTTGGCGGCTTCGGAGGCCGCCTCGCGTCCCCATCCCTCCGCCTCCGGGGACCCCCCAGCATCGGCCAAGCCGCTGCTGCGCTGGGACGAGGTGCCCGACGACTTCGTGGAGTGCTTCATCCTGTCGGGCTACCGGCGGCTGCCATGTACGGCGCAGGAGTGCCTAGCCTCGGTACTGAAGCCTACCAACGAGACGCTCAACTTCTGGACGCACTTCATCCCGCTACTGCTGTTCCTGAGCAAGTTCTGCCGCCTGTTTTTCCTGAGCGGCCAGGACGTGCCCTTCCATCACCCATGGTTGCTGCCGCTGTGGTGCTACGCGTCGGGCGTGCTGCTGACCTTCGCCATGAGCTGCACGGCGCACGTGTTCAGCTGCCTGTCGCTGCGCCTGCGCGCTGCCTTCTTCTACCTGGACTACGCGTCCATCAGCTACTACGGTTTTGGCAGCACGGTGGCCTACTACTACTACCTGCTGCCGGGCCTGAGCTTGTTGGACGCCAGAGTGATGACACCGTATGTGCAGCAGCGCCTGGGCTGGCACGTGGACTGCACACGCCTCATTGCTGCCTACCGCGCGCTCGTGCTGCCCGTGGCCTTCGTGCTGGCTGTGGCCTGCACGGTGGCCTGCTGCAAGAGCCGCACAGACTGGTGCTCTTACCCGTTCGCGCTTCGCACTTTTGTCTTCGTCATGCCGCTCAGCATGGCCTGCCCCATCATGCTCGAGAGCTGGCTCTTTGACCTGCGCGGTGAGAACCCCACGCTCTTCGTGCACTTCTATCGTCGCTACTTCTGGCTAGTGGTGGCCGCCTTCTTCAATGTGAGCAAGATCCCCGAGCGCATCCAGCCAGGCCTCTTTGACATCATTGGCCACAGCCACCAGCTCTTCCACATATTCACTTTTCTCAGCATCTATGACCAGGTGTACTATGTGGAGGAGGGCCTGCGCCAATTCCTCAAGGCGCCGCCTGCTGCACCCACCTTTTCTGGCACAGTGGGTTACATGCTGCTGCTGGTGGTCTGTCTGGGGCTGGTCATCAAGAAGTTCCTAAACAACTCGGAATTCTGCAGTAAAAAGTGAACCTTCGCCTTGGAGGAGGCCGCTGGTTTGCTCACCTATTTGTTTGGAGTTTCTGTTGTTGCTACTGTTGGTTTGTTTTCAAGTTTTGTTGTGTTTCCTTCTTTGCTCGAAGAAGGTGCTGCAAAACCACAGGGAAAAAATCCAATGCAACAAGGGGGTCTCAGTGCACTTGGGGCTTTTGAGGAGGGAGGTGGTTCCAGCAGGAGGGAGAGGGTCACTGGTTCTTGCCCCTGGAAAAATTCTGGTGGTGTCTCTGACATCCAGAGGCAGTGAGGAAAATCCCAAATAAAACCCCAAACAGTTCGGTTTTCCGGTCACTTTCTGTGCCAGTGGTAATGACAAGTAGCCCTTGTGAGGTCAAGTATGCAGTAAAGAGGGTAAGTAGACAAAATCGTTGGGTACTTCCATTTCAGTCTGAGGAATGCTTGGATTTGTCAAAAGAATGGAGCTTTGTAGGAAACGGGCACAAAGACACAAACCCAGGGCTTAACCTACTAGAAAATGCATGGAATGTGAACACAAGTTAATTATCTCAAAATGTTTCTCAGATGTTATTTAAATAGTAATATATACAATGATTTTTCATGATTTATCAAAGCCTGTGATATGCACTGAATTGTCTTTGTTACATAGTTTTGAATTTTGCAGCCCTTCTGCATTGCATACACTTGAACTGGACATCAGGGCAAGCTGCTTGAGAATTCTCAACTACTTTTTTAAACAGTGTTTTCTGAAGGTGTATGTGTGTCATGATACAACTGTGAATTATTCTACCTTAGGGACTCTGGTTAAACTATTGTTGAGGAGCTCAGTGGTTTGTATACATCCCAGATTCCAATTTACTTTAATGTATTCCACAAAACCTTTCTTATTTTTTGTTTTGTTTTTGATTTTATTGTTTCCTTCTCTAATTATTTAAATTGCCACTAGAATAATGTGCCTTTTGAAGGAATGCCCAAAGGACCAGTCCTCAAACATAGTTTCATGCATGGGGAGAGCAGTAAGAATAAGCTTTTCTTACTTTACTGCAAATCAGGGTCTAACATTCCACCCAGAAGAGAAGGAAGATGGTGTTGATTTTAAGTTTTTGGTAGGACTGGAAGTAGCTTACCGGGACCTGCAGAGCATTTGACTTCTCTAAGAGAAGGAGTCAACCCGCTAAAGTGGCTGTGGTTCTTAATGCAGCCATTGGGGGAAGGTGAGAGGAAACTGTTCTACACCGATGCCATTTATCCTTGCTTAAAATTCAAAACATAATATGCAGGAATAACTGAGGCAGTTAAATTATGGAAGTCGGGAGCATATTACTTGAGTTGTAATTGAAAATGTTGAGTTAAATAACATTAACTTTGCATAGTTAAAACCCTGAAGTCTCATTTGGATCCCCACTATGGAAATGAATGGCAGTGGCCCTAAGTCGTTGAAAAATTAGTGAATGTGCTCCTGCGATCCTTCCTAACAACAGCATTGGCCGATGTTATTTAAGACATTTCTCATAAACAATAACCTGTACTTGAGATAACAACTCTAGGTTAACACAAAACCACTGAGGTGGCTTATTGAAATACTTATCACACTTCCTGATAAGTTCTTTTGGTTAAGAGCCAAATAAGTCATTGAATGGGGAGTCTTGACTTCATAGTATAATTTAGATCAAGCACATAAGGTAGATGAACACTTACCTCAGCACTGGTAGGCTGGATCTCCTTAAAAGATCTGTTTTTGTTTATGCTTTTAATCTCTACTGTATTTGTAAACAGAGAGGCTTGGCACAATTCCCTGGAGTAACCAGTATTCTTGTGTGTTAATCTGCACACAGAAGTTAACTTTACATATGTCTATATTTAATTTAGAACCTCTTAATGAAATTGTAAATACACTTTGCACATTTGCTGATGGGTGTCTGTCCAATCTTACGCAAAGTGCAAGGAGGTTCCCCTTAGGTGATAGAGGCTGAGAATTTGTGCCTAGCACAGATGTTTTTCCTCAGCTATAACTTAACTCAGTGCATGTATTCAAGGACAGTTGTGGAAATCAGGATATTTCCACATGCAAACTTATTTGCATGTCATTGCTGTCTCTTCTAGAGCTCCAAAGAATGTTAGTGTGGAAGCTAGAGAAACAGGTCGAAGAGTGGTAGCTTCCTTGTAAAATGGGACCTCCCCTTTCAGATGAAACTTTCAAGGGACAGATTCTAAAAAGGGTCCATGAGTTTGAGAACAAGAAATAAACCCCATATTTGTCATTTTAAACTTTTGTAGGAGATGTTCTGGGTCTACAAATAGAATTATCTTCTTGCCCTGTGTCTTTGTCCTTAAACAGAGGCCACTTAAGGATAAATTTATACCCATATCATTTTCAAGTGATTATGATGCATGAGCCCAGTAAGGTGACACAGTTTTCCCCTGAAAGTTTTCAGCACCCCGTACGTCCCAGAGTGAATGAGGACTCACTTTCCTTCCCTTTGCCTTTTCCTTCCTCCACTTTGCTTTCCCTCATTCCATCTCAGTTTTTATGTACCACATATAACATTGATAAAAGGACATTCTGGTGGAAAACAATGGTTTGACTTCACTTCATATTTGCAAATAGATACCATATATGCTATAAAGGACCAGGGATGATTTGTGAAACTATGTATGTTATTTGCTAAATTATATCAGATTTCTGTCCAGATGAATGATGATATTTTAGAAGCAGCAAATATTTACTGAGTTTCCATTTGCATGGAACTAGCCAGGTATATTATTACATATTTCAGGGGTAACACGGCAGTCAGAATAAAATATCTTTAAAAAATATCTTTGACATTCTCCATTTTGCCATACCCATTAGAATTCAGTTTTGCTTTATTGTGTTCAGCTGTTTGAAATGTAGAACAAATGATAAATAAGAATGTACTCCATTATCTCTGCAAAACCTATTTTGCCAGTGGAATTTTGAAGCAGATTATGTAATACATTTTATTTTTACTTGTTAGTCATGATCTCGATGACATCTCAAGGAGCAGCGTCATAAAGTCATGCCTGGGAAATGAGGGGGTCTGACTTCAGAGCCTGTCACCTTGGGGGCTGGTCTCAGGCTGACTCAGCTGAGTGGGTTGGCTAAAGGGGGTTCCTTTCTTCCATGTCCTTGCAGCTACACCCTCAGGTGAAAGGGATGACCTTCCCAGAGAGAAGTGAGTTTTTTGGTCATGTCATGACTGGCTTGTAAAAATAAATGTGATCTTTTCCACTGGCCATACACTTTCTATAAATAGCCCGGGAAGAAAGTATGGGGCTTCAGAGCTGGCCAGAGTGGCCTTCACATGTTTCCATTCATAAATCCTACCCTTAAGTGCTTGCAGTTAAAAACCATTTAGCCTAATTCATCATGCCACTTCAGGGGAATCATTTCTAAGAATGCAGAATTGGGGGGATGGAGGTGATTTTTATTTTTTCTGATTTGGTGCTGAATCTGAGGGCTCCCAGCAATAAAGAACGGGGATTGTTACCTTCAAATCTCTTCTCAGTTTTATTTGGTTAATCTGCTCAAAGCTATAGTAGGAGACAGGTACAGTAGGAATTATCTCCATTTCGAGGTTCTACCAAGGCACAGAATGAAGTTTTCAAACTGGCATTAGAATGTGGGGATGGCTGTGTGCTCAGCTGAGTGTTTTTTGCTAGTTTGCATGGCTATGATGCCTGGCCAAGCACACAGACACTGATTGGAGATGTATGTGGATACAGGTATATAATTTATAATTGTAAAACAGTGAAGTGAGATGTGGTTGGTTATCCTTGAATTTAGATTATAAAAATCTTAAACAGAATGTTACCAGGTAAATAGTTTTTATCATCTTGGATTGTTCTTCATCTATTAACATCTACCATGCTGACTTTACCCTGTCAGTATCTTTTGAGTTGATTTCCACATTTGTTCATGTAATCCTTTTAATAATCATTGAGCACCTACTGCATAGAAGACATTGGTCAAGGATCCATCCATATTATTACAGTTTGGTTCTTTTCTCCTTTTGGTTAGCATAAGAGCAATGCATAGAATCTTATTTCAATTAACATGCTAACTTACCCAGAATCAATTTCTTTCCTTTCTCTCTCTTTTTTTTTTCTGTCTGCTCCTAGGCCTATGTGAATTTTATTATTAAAAATAATTTAAAATTTTAATTACATTGAGGGTGAAGGGATAGCAGGCATATGTACATAGAAAGGGTTGGAAATTTTATCATCACTACTAATAGAGATACTAATCACAACCACTTTTGGGGTGGTTAATAGTATTCATGTCATTATGAAGCAAGTTTCATCCAAAGTGCCTAGAGTGTGATGTCATTAAGTGTCTGAATTTCATAGATAACATACTTAAGTTTTAAAAGTATGAGCTTAAATCTCCAAAGATTAACTGACATTCTTTAACCTTTTCTTCTTTTAAGGTCATTGTATTGTAATCTATAAAACAAGTCTTAGAAAAAAAAATTGATCTAGAGTAAATTATAAAGAAAAAGTATCAGATGTGGAAAAGACAGGAAGAAGGCATGAGATGGGGAGAACAAGGAGGATTAGACTCAAAGAGTTACAATGGGACAGCAAGTTCAACTATGGACAATTTCTCCTGAGTTTTAAGTTTTGTCCCTAGAAAAGCATGTGAACTCGCATGGGGTTAGCACTCAAATGGACAGGCAAGGAATTCTATTTGGCAGCCTAATCACATCCTGTAGCTTTTGACCTGAGCACCAGTGCCAAGGTACATTTTGAGTAGTACATTTACCCCTAGCTTAATGTCCTTAATTTGTTTCCATAAAAATTAGGACGTAAGGCAAAAAGGCATTAGGGGATAGCACCAGCCAATTGTAAATCACCTTTCAAATCATCTCTTTAAAGGATTGCCAATATCCTCTGACATAAATTGCCTGACGAAAAGCAAACAAGCCTAGACAAACTGAAAAAAGAAGGCTTTCACTGGTTTAAGCTGAGCACTACTATATTCCAATGTGATAGGCCACACACCTTCCTGGTGAAGATTTTATTCCTTCTTCAATACTATGAATAGTTCTCTCTTAATTGTGAAAATGGATGTCAGTTCTTCTTAGTTACTATTCTAAAAATTGAATGCAAATTTTTGTTGTTGGTTTAAAAGGACAAATGTATTGTGTTTCTGATTTGCAGATTTCTAACCAGTTTGTGGGCTTTTTTCTTTTAGAAGAGCTTCTTAAGAGTCTGTGAGCAAGTTGCAGAATTAGAGTATTTATTTATAGGTCAGAGGCCAAGAATGCTCATTTGGCTGTTAACTCTGGCAGGATGTGAAAGCTTTGAATACATATGCAACAAAATGATCACTTATTTACTATTTAACTCAATGGAAAATAGCCTTTCATTTGAACTTTGGAAAACGTTCCCCAATGTATTGCGCACCTAAATGTTATGCATGATCCTTAATATTTTTTGTTCTTAACCTATCTCTGAAAGCTATTCCAAACATGGCATTCCTCAAGGAATATTTCTTGAATGTGCAAAATTATTCTTGAATGTGTAAAAGGGGCAGGCCACCTTTCTCATGCCTTACAGCTCCACCTAAAATATGCAATAAGCACTCAAGGAGGAGTGGAGGGGTCTGCAGATGGTTATTTAACCATGCTGGAGAAATGGCCCTACTCCTCCTCACAGCTCACCACAACATTGAGAAAGGACACCATGTAAATAAACCTTTGTTTCTAGATGAGGGGAGTACAGGGACACATTAGTTTCATTTTTTCTTTTAGTTCCACATCCAGTTAGAAAGCATAATCTGTTTTTAATACGCTGGATGCAAAAAAAAAAAAAGAAAATTAATAGGAAAACATTTTAAAGAAGTATTCTAATTTTATATTTTAAAAGTTTATAATAGCAATTTGTTTGTAAAAACAGGCCTTAGCACATAGATGAGAACCAGCGCTTTTTGGAAAGCCTCATTTTTGTCTTGGGAGTTTAATCACCCTGAGCTCTTACCCAAATGATAAAGACCTAGTAGGTCTTTAAAAATGTAAATAATGTATAGTTTAAAGAAAGGTAAAAAAAAAAAAAAACTTTTTAAAAAAGAAGGAAACAGGTCAGATATGTTATAGGTGTGTAACAAGTCTAAATTAAAAGTCTTTTAAAAATTCTAGTTAGAAACTTCATTAAATTCACTCTCCCAGCAAGGCTTAACACAGAACGTCTACTTTTCTACCAGGTTGATTTTCTTTTTTGGAGGCTATGAGCAAAATTATTGTAAGCCACTGAGTACCCAGGCAGTAAAGGAATGAAGCACAGTTCACTTTGATGAGGGTATAACCACAGCTAATGATGCAGCCAGGAAAACGTACAGCCCTGACACGCTCCTCGTTTCTTTGGAGTGGAAAAGGAGCGTAGAGCCCCCTGCCATCGTTACACACATCAGGCAAGGGCTATCTGCATTGCAGGGCTGGGGACGACCCCGTGGCTGCTCTTTTATCTGCATAAAGCATGTGGTAGCTCTGAACTCATTTCAGCCCTCTCCCAGGCCATTCCCACCACCCTGGAAGCTTTGCGTTCCACAACCTCAACCTTGAAGACAAAAGGTTTCTAAAAGGATTCCGTGTGTATTTAGGCCTTGTCAAACCATCTGCCTTACTAGGTTCATCCATTTCCAAACCAAGGATTTAAATAGGATTACTGTGCTCGGATTTACAAGAATGTACAACCAACAGGTTCCCTTTGGCAGTAAAGGGCATTAATTGAAGGCCATACTCCTTTTTTCCCTCAGGTCAGAGGTAGAGGGTAGATTTCACAGTGACCAAATAGAGACATTCTTATGTCAGTATTTTTTTTTTAAGTTCATTTAATGGTGATAATGGAGGGAGAAAGGAGTAAAAGATAATGCAGGTATGAAGAAACTGAAAGATCCCACTGCTTGCTAAATTAATTCTTCTTGGGCTACCTGACTCCAGCCATCACCTACATCCTAAACAGCTGTATTTAGCCAGGTAGAGAGGCTTCTCAGGATGTGTGAACTTCCACACAGGGACTGCAGTGTGGTTTGAAATCATTAATGTACTCTACCAGAGAAGCATTATTTAATCATAATTCCACATTACCTGATAAAATAATCTATAAAAGTAGATATCACTTTGGTCAATTCTGTGCATGTAGCTAACAAAATTGTGATTCATTTCTCTTGTATAGTTTGCTATGATTTGGGTTTTCTGAGACAATTGTTCCTTTATGATCTTGAACATGGAATTCTGTAAAATAATATAACTATGTATTTTTTGCTGAAAAACAAATGTATGAAATAAGAATAAATTATTTGTAAGCATAATGTTGAGGACTGTATTTATATGCCTTCAGCAAACAAATAATTCTTAAATTAATAGTAAGTGTGTATAATATTAATACACACAACAGGAGAAAACATCCTTTTTATAAAAATCAGCAGGTAGAGGGAAAGAATTTAAGTTTCTAATGTAAGCCCTGAAGAAGCACCCTTAGCATATTGTTACAATTTTAGTTAAATGAAAAGAGAAAATTCATGAGTTACTTTGAAACTGTATCGTCTAAGAAAATGCTTATACAACACAGATAATGAAGCTTTTCCTTTCTTCCCTATATTTCAAGGCACACGTGGTCCATGGACTTCTGGACCAATGTGGCCTGTCCCAGAACCCTGGTGATGTGTGTGGATTTCTGGTATCTCTGTCCCAAATAACCCTAGCAAAGGAGATCTACCTTCAGTTATTAAGGTCTGTGATATAACCTCAGGGAAGCCCAAATGTAACCCTGAGTGGACAGATGGAGTGGAGCTGAATAGAGTAAATCACAAAGGGAGGATTGGTCAATCTGTGCCTGAAGCCTACCTGCTTTTGGGTTTTTCCTCATGTGAGCCAGTAAATTTCCTTCGTTTTACAATCTAGTTTAAGTATTTATTGCTTATAGTCAGAAATATCTTAACTGATCTACAAGTTATGGCTGGTAACTCTCAGCCATCTATAACAGGATTTGCATAGCCCCTATCCCACCTTCACTCAGCCAGTCCCACATTTTAGGATCTGCATACTAGAAATTTGAAATACCTCATTTTTTAAAAAAGTTATTTATTTATTATGAGAGAGAGAAAGAGAGAGAATGCACAAGCAGGGCAGGGGGGAGGGGAGAGATAGAGAGAATCCCAAGCAGATTCCACACTTTCAGTGCAGAGCCCATTGTGGGGCTTGAACTCATGAACCATGAGATCATGACCTGAGCCAAAACCAAGAGTCAGATGCTTAACCAACAGAGCCACCCAGGCACTCCTGAAATACCTGATTTTTAAAGTACAGGTTTCTGTATCAGGACTTCATGCTGCCCAGGGGCCCTCCTGTGTTGCCTAAACTGCTTTCTCTCCTGTTCTCCACTGCAAGTATCTCATATCTCTGACCTTCTCACTCCCTCCCATTCCTCAAATTTCTTCCTACCCCTTCCCTTCAGGAACCACACTATTATTACACATTGTTCTCCTGCATGTTCAGCTGCTTCTACTCAATAGGGTTCTTCCTACGAACAGTTAAAAATGGACCACTAGTATCTCCCATCTTCTAAATAAAGAAGTCACCCTCTCTCCGCTATGTCACACTCTTAACAACCACCACCCTCTCTTCTCCTTCACAGCCAGGCTTTTTGCAAGAGTGGTATACATTCTCTTTGTTTTCATACCTCCCACTCACTCCTCACCCACTGCATTCTGGCTTCATTAATCTCATGAGAATGGTTCTTATATGATTTCCGGCAACCTCCTTCTTACTGATGGACATTTTTTAGACCCTATTTTCCATTCCCTTCCCCTGAAACTCTTCCCATGGTCTCTGTGCCCCCATATTCCCTGGATTCCTTCCTACCTCTTGGGCTACTCTTTCACAATTTCCTTTGCTGAATTCTCTTCCCCTGTTCACGCCTGAAGTCAATTTTCTCAAAGTGTGAGCCAGACCATCTATGTTAGTATACTTTAATGATTTGGTCAGCAGCTTGATTCTTCCACTTCCTGTCAGCTCTGACTCACAGCAGAGGTATTGTAATTCATGTTCTAGGAAGCTCAACCTTGAGCCTACTCCTCCAATCCCTCCAGTGAATTTGTAAGCCAACCAATGCCTGGTAATAAATCTCCTTCAGCCGAACCAGGTTGAGTGGTTCTGTTGTCTGCAGCTGAACCTTAGCTGATGCAGCAGGTAAGCAGAAAAAGATGGTGATCAAAAGTGCTGGCCATGGGAAGCCATAGTTCTTTTGGCAGATAGTCTGTTGGGCTTCTGGGTTTTTTTTACCTTTAATTTTCCTTGGAAGACAAAGCAGGTTCTGGATCAGGCAACTTCTTCAGAGGGTTTGGTTCTATTTAAAAGCAAAAGAGAAACATTAGGAAGAGAATTACCTTGAATTTTTTTTTTTGTCCTTAATGTTGACTTAAAACAGACTTAAATTGACTTAAAAGATAAACACAACATGAACATTTAGAATTTATGTCAGGTGAAAGAAATCTAAAATAAATCTCAATAATAAGTGGCATTCCCGTATCAGTGAAGTTTAATTTTCATATAGAGATTAAGCCCCTAATAACTAAAAAACCACCAATATAAACATTATACAGAATTGTAACATTGGATAGGAATTCTAGGCGACTGAGCCAGAACTTCAGGAGCTTGGTTTCCTCTTTCCCTGGACAAAGGTGCTTATTCTTATAATGCATCCCTCTGTTTCTTCTAGCAGTAACCTAAACTTCCTTTTAGGAAGGACCTCTCCCACTAAACTTTGGTGGGACTGCTCTCCCTGCTGGGGGTGGGTATATGACCCACAGTAGGCTTGCAAGCCCGGAGCTTCTCTAGGTTCTGAACTTTCCATATCTTGCCTGTATATGTCTTCATGCAATTTTGAGAACTATCCCATAGCCTTCAATAAAGAGTTTTCTTATTATTTTTTCCCTTTAAGTTAACCAGAAGGTTTCTATTTCCTGAAGGAAATCCTCAAAAGAGTATTGTCTAAGGACTTCCAGCTTCTGGTCTGGCATATAAGGAGCTTAGAAGTTATCACTCTATTTTAACAACAATTAAAAAGCTGAATAAGCTGAAAAATCAACAATTCTCCTTAGATCCATCAGAGAAGTGAGGTCATAGTGCTGTCCTCAAAATTGGAGAGACACACAGGTGGAAACACAGAGTTACAACTTACCACATTAGGAACCCACAATCAGAAACCTCTGCAGGAACCAGTACTGGGTTCCTGATACCTCATGTCTGCCTTTTAATAATAATAAAAAAAAGTTACAAGGCTCCAAAAAACAAACAAACAAAAAAACCACATGGTTTAAAGAGACACAGCAAATATCAAAACTAGACTCGGTTAAAGCAGGGGTGTTGGAATTATCAGACTGGAAATTTTAAACAATGATGCTAACAGCTCTAATGGAAAAAGGAGACAACATGTGAGACCAGATGGGTAATTGTAGGCAAAAAGATGGAAATTCTAAGAATAAAACATAAATGCTAGAAATCAAAACCATTGTGACAGAAATGAAAAATGCCTTTGATGGGCTTATTAGGAGACTAGACACAGCTTAGGGATCAATGAGCTTGAGGATACATCAATAGATGCTTCCAAAACTGAAAGACAAAGAGAAAGAAGACTGGAAAAGAAAAAAAAACCATAATATCCAAGAGCTGTGGGACAACTACAAAAGGTGTAAAATATGCATAATAGGAACAACAAGGAAAAGAAAAAGGTACAGAGTATATTGACAGACACAACACCCACTCAAAATTTATAACTTCAAAGGAAAGTAATTCTGCATACAGATAGGACATGACTTTTGAATCATTTGTAAATAATTTCTTTCCTCCTGTCTCAGAAGACCCCCATCAGCTTCTGACTGTCAAAATTTATTTTCTCAAGAGCAGAAGGAATTCCTTAAGAAAGGTGGGAATTTAAGATATCTGATTAGCTTTGCAATTTATAAGTAGTTTTTAAAATGATAGGTTTAACAGGGGCACCTGGGTGGCTCAGTTGGTTAATCATCCAACTCCTGACTTAGGCTCAGGTCATGATCTCACAGTTCATGAGTTCAAGCCCTGCATTGGACTCTGCACTGATAGTGTGGAGCCTGCTTGGGATTCTCTCTCTCTCTCTCTCTCTCTCTCTCTCTCTCTCTGCCCCTCCCCTGCTCTTTCTTTCAAAATATATTAAAAAATTTTAAAAATCATAGGCTTAACAAAAGAGATCCCATATCCTGCCTGCTTGCATAATTTCTATCCTTCTCATTTTGCTTGAACCTATGTAACTGTAAAAATATATGTGGAAAACTGAGAAGGTAAGGAGAAAGCATGTGAACATTTATCATACAAAATGTAATTTTCTAAGAGCTGCCTTATTAATTCAAGATGACTCGAGTGGATTTTTACTCCAGCTCTTAATTTAATGGTTCACTGTATTAGCTCATCCTTACTCACTATGAATCTGTTTTGATGGTAATCCGTAAATATCAATTTAGGGTTCTCTCATATTCTAACTTTAGTCACATAGAAATGTCATCAAGTACAAAAAGAAATGAGTTTAAGGAAAATTTTTTCTATAGATATACACATATAATACACCAAGTGTAAGTAAATGATGCTTATAGCTTACATATAAGGCAAGAAAAGGATGGATGTCCTCATTTTCGTTGTTTTGGTTTGATTTTTTGGCTTTCATTTGTGTTTTTTTGTTTTTATTTTATTTTATTTTTATTTGTTTTCATGTTTATTTTTGAGAGACAGAGAGATAGAGTCGAGCAGGGAAGAGGCAGAGAGGTGGAGACACAGAGTCTGAAGCAGGCTCTAGGCTCTGAGCTGTCAGCACAGAGCCCAACGTGTGGGCTCAAACCCACGAACCTTGATATCATGACCTGAGCCTAAGTTGGACACTTAACCAACTGAGCCACCCAGGTGCTTCATTTTTTTGTTTGTTTTGATTTTGGTGTTTACTTTTTGTCCTTTTTTAGCTCCTAGAGGAAGGGTCAAATATAAAAGATGGCCGGTGTGAAATCCTGACAGAAGTCCCTCATTTTGATCTCTAGTGTTACTATTTCTTGCCAAATGTAAAATTTGTTAATTTATAGGTGCCAATTTATCACAGAAACACATGAAGTGATCCACAACAAGTTGTATCCATGGTGCCTCCCTTCAATTTTATTAGATGTTATCTGGCTAACACAAATTTAAAAATAACAGTTAAAAGAACAAGTTAGGGGCTTTTCTTAGCAATAGGTGGCAGTTCTACATTGTCTCCCCATCCTACTGCTTCATAGAATCATTTTAGTCCTGGGGCTATCATTTGCTTCGTTGTGGCAGAGGGGGCTGTCCCCACAGGATGAGTCACAGTTGTTCTGTAAGTCAGATTCAAGTCTTCCTGAGCACAACAAAACTGGGCTTAGTATATGAATACCAGTGTACCTTTAAAAAAAATAAACCTTTTACTCCCTGTCCTTGCTGTCCAGTCCCATAAATAGTTCTAACAAGACGTATGTCAAGCCACAGTGCCACTTAGCTCCCTCCACAAGGGCTGATGACTACTCACAACCCCTCCTAAAAAATCCCAAAGAGGAAACAAGTGCCATCCTGAAAACTAGGGGCCACATCAGGAATCGCTGCCTAAGAATTTAGGACATTTTAGCTTCCAGCCTGGTTCTTGGGTCTGGCCCTCTGTCCCCACTGTCCACGCAGTGGCCATGGATCTGCATGACTGCAGTCAGGCAACCTCCCGGAGGCACAGCCTGAAGATCCTGAAGTTCCTTACAACTGGGAAGAAAATGCTGGACCCTCCATTTCGGGGGTGAGGGCAGTGGGGATTCTGCCCACCACCTCCAGAGAGTGGTATCTTAAGATGGGCACACAATACTCCCTCCTTCTCCCTCTCTCTCTCTCTCTCTCTCTCTCTCTCTCTCTCTCACGCACACACACACACATACACACGCCCAAACTCAAACTCCCTGGTCACTGCGAGATGGTGAGATGACCCCCATGCCTTAAAGGTCCCCAGAAAGGCCTCTTCCAGAACCCTGGAAGACAGATGGGAAAGGATTTCTGCAGGGTTCTGGAATACACTGAGCAGCCAGAGGGATTCGGCTGTTTTCCGGGCGCGCCCCGCCCCCAGCTCGAAAGGAGCGGGGCCTGGGTGGCACGTGGGAAACGGCGGCAGTGGCGCCAAAGGGCAGCGCAGGTGCTCCTGGGAGGCGCGGGGCTGGAGGATGTCAACGCTGGGGTTGGCGGTGCGCTCGGCCTGCGGGAGCGCTTTGTGCTCTATCCTCAGAGCATGGCACGGGTGGCAAGGCTGCGGGCCCCAGGGTGGGACCCAGGGAACTGGAGTACTGAAGGCGGAGGCAGGAGACACCACAACGTGGTCCTATCGTGGGCCTATCGGTGCTCCAACTCTGGCCTCCTTCCGTGATTGCAGCTACTTGCCTCTTGCATCATCAGACTTCTGCTGGGTTTGACTTCTCCCGCCAGTATTCCGCAGCCTTGTCATGTTAGGATGTGACTTGGCCCCTCTGGACCTCCATTTCGTCATCTGTAAAATGGGGTTGGAAATATCTTTTACTTACAGTAGCATGAGAAGTCAGTGAGTGAATGAAAGTGCCTGGCACAGGGTAACTGTTCAGTACATTTTAGCTAGTGTTACATTAGCTAAACATTTAAGTATCCGTAACATACTCAATCCACGAGAACCCTGGGGGCATGTGTGAGCTCTGGAAAAAAGTGGAATTGAATTAACTTTCTAGATCAGTGAGATCCAATAGAAATATAATGCAAACCTCACATGTAGGCGCGCCTGGGTAGCTCAGTCAGTTAAGCCTCTGACTTCAGCTCAGGTCATGATCTTACGGTTGGTGAGTTCCGTTGGTGAGTTCCGTTGGTGAGTTCCAGCCTGCATTGGGTTCTGTGCGGACAGGTCAGAGCCTGCAGACTGCTTCAGATTCTGTGTCTCCCTCTCTCTCTGTGTCCCTCCCCCACTGATGTCTGTCTCTCTCTTGCAAGAATAAAGAAAACAAAAAGAAAAATTTTTTTTCTAGTAGCCACGTTAAAATGGTTAAAAAAATCAGGTGAAATTAATTTTAGTAGTACATTTTAGTTAGCCCAATATATCCTAAATATTATCCCTTTACCAGCCACATTTCAAAACCTTCAATTTTTTAGATGCTGGATAGCATGGCTCAGACTGCTTGTCGCCACATGGATCTCAGCTCAAATGTCACCACCACCTTTGAGTATCTAAGTAGCCCGCTTGGCCTCCCCTTCCCCTGCCCACACACATTCACCACAGCTTCACCCTGTTTTATTTCACACACATCATTTATCACCATGTGAAATTACCTTGTTCATTGTTTCTTTCTCTCCACTAAGTCTAAGCTCTAAGACTGCAGAGATAGAACCTCAGCACCTGGCATGGTGCCTTGCATATTGCCGGCACCCATTTAATACTTGTTGAATGTACAAATCAATGAATTAACAAATTAATAAATGACTGGATGTGGTAGTACCTACCTACTCTACAGACAGAACCACCCAATTTTGAGTAAGATGATCTCCCTGCAATGCTAAAATAATATTATATTTGAGGGATTCAAAGGATGCACAATACTCACAGGGATATAAAACCAGAATTCTACCATTTTGACAATTACTGTTTATTGTGGCAATGGCAAGTGACTCAGCTACTACCTTTATATTTAGGTTTATAAACTCTCTCAAGTATCAGATGTTCTTCAATAGCCATGTTTAGTTTATGGATTATCTAAAATGTATGTTAACATACGTTTAAGATATTTAAAAAGTTTTAAAAATAAACATTAATATATAAAAATATTAAACAGTCCAAATAGTGAAGAGCCAGTCAACCATGGATAGGTTAACCTTCACTAAAAAGAGAGGAGATGGCCTAGCATAAGAGTATGTATATACCTCTGTTGAAACAATTCTACAATAGAGCTTTCCTGATAAAACTAAGCATTTGGGCAATGGGTCAATAACAATAGTTAAAACTTATTGACAGACGGGCTACTCAATTAAGGCAACAAATGTGTTGGTGGTTGCAGTCTTAATGGACTCATTTGCTATTATAAAATGGTTAGTGAAATAGTGTTTTCCAAACCTGGCTGCATAGTAGAATTACCTAGAGAGCTTTACAAGACAGCTGATTCCTAGGCTCTATCCTCAGAGATTCTAATTCAAACAATCTGTTGGGGCTTTGGAAACTGTCTTTAGAAAAGCTCTCTTGGTGTCTCCAATAATGAGCTGGTTTGGGAACCTTTGCAGCAGAATTGTCCAATTATCACCAGAGGCAGATTAACCAGGACAGCAAAGAGGCTCAATTTTCAAAGACAAGTCATCTGCACGAGTCCCTCCCAAAGCCCTGTATCTAATTCTGTGTTTGTAATTTTGCACTCTTTTTCTTAAAGAAGGCCCCCAAATTATAAAATGTTCATGCCCCACAAAACCTGGATCTCCTCCTGACCATAAACTATACTGTACATGGAAAACTACAGCCACACAGCAAATCTAGCTGTCTATTTTTGTAGAGCTCATAGCTAGGAATGGTTTTTACATTTTTTAATGGTTGGAAAAAATGAAAAAAAAAATCCCTCATGATATGTGAAAGTTATATGAAATTCAAATTTTTATTTCTATAGATAAACTTACATTGGCTCATAGCCTTGCATGCTCATTCATTTACAAATTTCCTGTGACAGTTGCAGTGGCAGAGTTGAGCAGTTGCCACAGAGATTGCATGGCCTGCAAAACTTAAAATATTTATTATTTGGCCTTCTACAGAAAAAGTTGGCCAATGCTAACCTATACCATCAAATGATAACATCATAGACACAACAGAAAATTGATTTAAAAGTGTTACTTTATTCAATATGAAAAGCATCATGGGGGAATTGTTTAACATAAACAATTTATAAACACTCCCAGTTGTAGAAGTGAGAGGTCTGTTTTGTGAAAATCTGTAAGTGACTAAATTCAGATGTGAATATCAAGGAACCATAGCATCTTATTCATCACTTAGAGTAAGCTATGTTTGGTCTATGGGTTTGGAGCAACGATTGGTGAGACCAAAGGATTTGTGAGGTGATTAAGGAAAGAATGATTGTAAGTAAAAACCTCCCCAGGTAGAAAATACAGGAAAAATCTTGCAGGATAGTTGCAAAGATGTATGCAGTTAGATTAAACACTAAATATAAAAATAGTATGTGTTCTGAGTTGTGGGAAAGTATAGTAAAATGTTGTTAACGTTACACTTCAAAGTTTAACTCTGAGGTGGGTCACTAGCCCAGTTAACCCAATACTTGAAACAGAGATAAAAACATTTGAACAGTAACGATTAGGTGAATTGGGCAAGAGCTGTGACAGATCATTGAATTCTGACAGCAAAGCAGATAAAAACTATTGATTTAACTGTTCACCTTCATAGAAGTATGACAAGAAACTTAGGAAGAGCTTTGAAAGTGACTCTGAAGATATGAGATGGAAGAAGAAAATCTGTCAAAGGACAGCCAGTGTGGAACCTCAGTTGTTGTGAATGCTGACTGCCCAGGAACCATGGATGGAACAGATTTCTCAATCAGGCAAACACCAAGTAGAAAATTAGACCAAAGGGCAAATCAATTGGGAAGATTAGTCAATGAGGATGTTATCAGGTTGGGGGGTCAATGATGAAGGCACAGTTTTTTATTAGTCAGTTGACTTTAGAGATCTCATGATTGGGATTATACAAAAAAGAACAAGAGATCTCCCTTAACTGACTCAGAGGCCCAGGACTTTGAAGATCCAAGGGATCTGTCACTCCAGGTTCTGATGGAATCTTAGCTGTTTAAAGGCAATTGGTTCTGTGTCTTTTGGAGACATCACAGACCTCTGTTCCAAAGATCCCAACCATAGTCCAACATTTCCATTTTCGTAAGAGAAGAGTCTTGAGAGCTGGAAGGTAAGAGAATTGTTGAGTCAATCTGAAGGATGAGTGATTTACCAGGCACAGACATAGGCAAAAAGAAGTAAAGGAACATCTTGGAGCATCTGCTATGTGCTGGCTGCTTTGCATACATTAGTTAACTCCACATCCCCTCAGTTAAATATCATTGATTCCACTTAACATCTGAGCAAACAGAGATGGTAAGTTTTGTAACAGGGAAAAACTTGGCATGTCTGACTCTATGTTGCTTCTCTTTCCCTCACTGCTGTGACCTATAGCTTAGAATCTTCTGCTTACAGCTCAGATTTGCATAAACTGCTTTTAACTCTAAATCTACCTCAACCAAGGAGATAAGGAAGCATGTACAGAAATGACTATCAGGGGCTCCTGGGTGCCTCAGTTGGTTGAGCCGACTTCGGCTCAGGTCATGATCTCATGGTTCGTGGGTTTGACCCCCCATGTCGGGCTCTGTGCTGACAGCTCAGAGCCTGGAGTCTGCTTCGGATTCTGTGTCTCCCTCTCTTTCTGCCCCTTCCCTGCTCGTGCTCTTCCTTTCTCTCTCTCAAAAATAAATAAACATTAAAAAAAATGAAATAAGAAAGAAATGACTATGATATGTTTAAGATTTACAGGACCAATATGACCAGATTCCTGTATGCAAAGATCACCTGACCAAGGACAAAGAAGTTACCTGACCTTCCTGGGACAGTTACAGGTATCAGTCACCTTTTGACTCCAACCCCATTCTGCTTCCCCCTTTTGCTAACATAAAAGAAGCCTGAATTTCTTGCCAAGGGAGATGGTTCTTTAGGACAATAGTCCACCATCTCCTTGGTTTGCTGGCTTTCTGAATAAAGTCACTTTCCTTACCCCAACAACTTGTCTCTTGATTTGTTGGCCTGTGGTGCGGCAAGCAGAATGAGCTTGGACCCAATGACAGTTTCATGCTTACGATCATCCAGCCAGTAACAGTAGACTTGAAATTCGAACACAAGTCTGACTGTCTGCCTGGCCCTGAGTCCATATTCTTTCCCACTCACCATCCTGCTCCTGGCAGGCTCTCCAAGCAGAAAAGAAGCAACAGGCAGAAAACCAGAACATCATAAATATGTTTTTCCACTTTCAGTGACCACCAAGACATTTCTTTAAGTTTACCAGAGTTATAAAAATAAAACTAAACTAATACCCTTAATCAATGAATAATACTGTCTCTAAGGTGGAAGGTCACATTACCCAGTGACCTTTCTTAAAACAATGTCAAATTTTAAATCTAGGAAATGTCCTCTCTTAGGTCCCTTTGAGACTTTACAGTATTGAAACACGCAAGTGGGCTCTAAAAATGGCCTCATATGCTAATACAAAGTCTTGCTGACTACAGATCGCCCCAGACAGGCAGGCAGTTCTTTTGACTCCTTGCTCCATCTGTGACTAGTTTCTTTGTCACCATATTCCAATTAGAAATGAGGTTGTAATTCTAAGTCTTCCCTCCCTAAGGGGTTTCTTTACATAGGCCATTATAGTAATGAGTTATCTGGTCTTCCCTTAGGTGATGGTCAGTGGTGAAAACACATTCAGTATATCGTTGGAGCAATTATTACAAGCTTCTTTAAAATTCGGTTAAAGAACATATGCTACCATTTAGAAGTCCTTTAGTAACTCATTGGATCAATTTGTAGATATTTCTATTCCTTCCAAAACTGCATCCTCAAATTTGTTAGAGCTTCAAGTATTTACATACCCCTCACCCCCCAAATTACAAACCACTCAAAAGAGGCTATAGGAGGAAACTACTATCATGTACGTAATGCTATCTAAAGAATCCTGGCCAGTCTAAATTTAGTAGATTTCTTTTGTAAACCTAGGCCTAATCTCAGATTAAACAGAACAAATGGTAGCTAAATAGATGGCCTCTTTAAATCTGTTTGCTTTACCACAGATGAACAAGCCAAGGCTTGCTTAATTTGTAGTTGAGAGATCTCTTCCCAACTTAGAAGCAGAAGGAAAAGAAAGACCAACCACCAACCTAAACAGAAATTCTGTAATTATAGGATTTTAGGTTTGGAGTCACTTCACTTAATCTTTGCATGACCCAGAATTCAACCCAGAAGATTAAAAGAACAGCATTTTCAATTCTATTCATGAAAATGAAGGACTTGGCTAGAGTTAATAAAGCTGAGAAAAAAAAAACACGTATAAGTTGTGAGCCAAAGCAACATAATCCTTACTCCAATGCAAAGTGAAAAAAATAATTTTAGTCACCCATGATTTCTGTTTCAAGAGGTAATACTTTTGCACATAGACTTGGAAAAAAGGACATAATATCCTGAAGGTGAATTGCTCCTGTGTGAGAGAACCATATTAAGATTCCACTGTTAGAGCAACCCCTGAAGCTTATCAGATCTAAATAAAAGATTGATGGTGATTCTGAGTTTAAAATTTAATGCCCAGCCTAGGTACTAAATTTTACATTATAAGAATGTTGGTGCGGCAGTACTGTAAATCAATAAAATCAATTATGCCCTCTTAGGGGATGGACTTTATAACATAAAAATTATTTACATATTGTGCTTCTTCAGAGAGCATTGTTTACTTATTTCACTCACTGTCACTTGTCATCATTTTCATTTTGATGTATTTAATGGGTAATATTTCATACATGCTACATTAGAAATCCTATTCTTCCAACAATGCCCTTTTTTCCCCTATAAATTCCTGATGGACATCATTTCGACCTATAAACATGATATACTGGATTTGCAGATACAATCTAATAACCTGATATACCCAAATTCAAGAAAACACTTCCTAGCTTTTAATTGTGTTTAATCGGATCCTCTTTCTGGAAAAAGGATATGAGACTGCTTTGTAAATAAATGGTGTCTGTTTATCCAACACCTTAGTTACTATGTAAGTCTTTTCCCAAACCCAGGTTACCAATTCACAGGAGCTTTATCTTTGGCTAAGACCATCTCTCAAGTGAGTTAAAGGCTTGTGAGAGAAGGTAAATGACCTTTCATGGGTTTAAAATGGGCTGTGAGAGTAGGACCTGTGTGTGAGTGTCACTCAGAGGCAAGCGTTGCAGTGTTTTCCTTCTCAAGATGTCATTAATGTTCCCACCGATCTCCCTTCCCCAATCTCCGGGAGGGAAAAAGGCATGTTACTAAATAATGCAAATGTAAGCATTGTAACAACATATGCCTCCAAATCATGTTTTTGTAAAATAATGACGTCAAGATTTTGATCATTTAGGCTGATCAGATACTTGGTGGTATTATCAAGAAATGAGAGATAACAGTGTGGAAAAGCATCACACTGTCTTAAGTAATTTAAAACACATTTCAAAATAAATGATGATAAGAACTTCTGGTTTATTAACCCAGAATTACAATTTGAGAAATACAAATTTCTAGGTCAACAGTGAAATAATTTATCATTTTGTTTACTTGACATGGAGAGTGGGATATATTTTAATCATTAGGAAGAAATTCTAATGATTTCCTGTTCCTAAATATATTGGATTAATGTCATAAATGCATCAGATTAGTTAGGAAGAAGGCCATTTGAAAGAATGTTAATCATTTTTATTCAAGATAAAGATATAAAGAGCACCAAGCAATTTTATTTAAGTTCTGAAATCAAGAATTTACTCAGAAAAGCTTTTCTGGGTTTTCATCAGCTAATATGATTATTCAATGTTTCTAGTATCAAGGTTAAGTTGTTTTTCTTTTCTCAGGCCATTTGTATCATTATCCCCTGTATAAAATCCCATATTTGCAAAATATATGACATATATGACATCTTTTTTTTTAATTTATAGGGTTTTAAACATTACAAAAGAGGTCAAAAGGAGCCCGAGGGGGGATCAACAGCAATACCCCGAATTCCAACTGACCTTATACAGAGAAGTTTTTGACTACCAAGTTGTCTTCCCAGCCATTGGTAATAGAAGCACACATTTATTCTAGTATACGATTATTATCTTTTAATTAGTTAATATAATATAATATATTGAGTTACGCCGATGTATTTCCTAAGATTGAATCATCTTTGCATGTGGTCACAGGTCATTATTATCCAAATCCACTTTTAGATTCAGTTTCCAATTATTTTATTTTGGATCTTTCTCTATAGACAGGGATATATTGTTTTCCTTTTTTTATATAGTTTATTCTTAAGCTTTCTTTCTACACATAAACATTTGTCAAAATCCTGAAATGTAATCATAAAGTTTTGCATCTTTTGCTCCCCTTCTTGCTTTGCTATTTTCCACCTTCTTTATCCTCATCACCCACATCAACCTTCCCTTTACCTCCATGCCTACATGACCATGTTAAAAATATATTGCACATCCTTCCATATTTTTTCTTCAAGTTGATCTAATCTTATAAATATAGATGTGTGTATATGTATGTTTTCAGTTTGTCCTCCTAGGCATTTTTCTTTTTTGAGGGGGGAGTAGTGGGAGTGGGGTAGGATACTTTTTAAATCTATGGGGGTTTTTTCATCACGTTTGGAAATTCACACACATACAAGTTCCAAGGAATAAAGAGCCCTCTGGCAAAAACTTTAAGCATACTAGGAAATAAGGCACCATGAATAAGACTCAGCAAAACAGGTACATATCAATAAAGGACTCCAAAGACCTCAGATATGAACATATCAGACACCAAATATAACTAATTTTGACAATTTTAAAGAAATACAAGACAAGCTGGATATATTTATATAGAGAGACAGGCAATAAGAAATCATTTTAAACTAACAAAGAGATTTAAGGACCATTTAAAACTTATAAGAATGAAAACTGTAATGACGAAATTAAAAACTCAATGGAAGGTTTCCATTTCTTTGTTTTTTTAATGTTTATTTATTTAGTTTTGAGAGAGAGAGAGAGAGAATGCACACAAGCAGGGGAGGGGCAGAGAGAGAGACAGAATCTGAAACAGAGAATCTGAAGCAGGCTCCAAGCTCCAGGTTCTGAGCTGTCAGCACAGAGCCTGATGCAGGGCTCAAACCTATGAACCTGGAGATCATGACCTGAGCCAAAGTCGGACACTTAAACAACCAAGCCACCCAGGTGCCCCAAGATTTCCATTTCTGACAATAGTGGTTACCGACGTATTTTAACCACTCTCCCACTGAAAATAACTAAAACTCCTGGTTAGATTAGGAAAAATATCTTAAAGGACCTCAAGGAGCTAACAAAACATTAAGATACAGCCAAGCCAAAATCTAAGTGTAAGTGGAAATATGAAAAATAAGCATAGTTATGAAGTCAGTATTTATTTATTCAAAATAATTTCTAAACGTACTTTAACTTTGTGCGGGAACATTGCCTCATAACCTCATGTCTTGGTTACCCTACAAACAAGGCCTCAACACTGAATGGCTGTCACCTATGCCATGGGGATACTCAACAAGTGGGCTGGTCTGGACAGGCATCAATTGGGAGGCACTTTCCTGCACATTGCAGAATGAGATCTGTCCCTCAAAAGTCTAGACCACAGACAGCCAACTCTGCTGGGCCAGCACAATGATGGGCTTGCAAACCCTTGGCGAATAATATCAAAGTAGGATTGGGTTGGGACGAGGACAGCAAATAATAATTGGAAAGGATAAGCTTAGCCTGTCATTCTTCCTATATGCCTTACCTACAACAAAGAGGGTGGGGGAGAGGGCATGATGCTCACCCTCAGTTCCAGGGGGGAGCCAGGCTACTGAAGTGAATTCAGACCTGTTGTCCTCCCTGTACTGCAGTTACTGTTTGACTGTTCTCTGTGCAACCTCCTTGTCTGAAGTTGATCGATGCACTGGGCTAAGTTCAATTACACACACATGGCCTAGTCTAACAATCTGTTATTGCTCAGGGCTCTGATAACACTTATTGCTGGTACTCCGGCATCAGTTAGGACGCTTCTAGCTTCAAGGAACAGGAAGTCCAGCTCAGAAGGACTTAACAGTAAGAGAGGATGTTTGGCTAAAAGTTCTAGAGAGGGTTCTCAGCTTAGGCACTAAAAATTGATTCTGACTGATGTAGGAAATAACACATTTGTTGAAAGGGTATTGGGTAAGTCAAAGGCTAGGTGGAACCACGGCCAAAATTACGCCACCGAACCAGTTTGATAAAGACAGTGCACTACCCTCTGACCCTGCATTCAGGACACTAAGTCCCCCTTCTGAAACTGTTGCCATAGGACACTGGATGTTACTACTGTCACCACAATTGCTGCTGACAGGATGAATTATCCAGCTTCTTCATATTGCTACCTTGTGATTCACAGCACCACACAGCACACTCTGATGGCCAAACAGAGAACAGAAGCCTGTGCCTCAGCCATGAAGTTGCCTGGAACTATGAATATCTGGCCATGAGTGTTCTTACACTGGGAAGCACCTCTGTCCACCTCTGTTCGGGGGAGAGAGATGCATGTGGTGGGAATATCCCCAAACATGGCTATTTGTTGACAAGAAGGTCCAGGCCTCACAACTAGATACCATATTCATTCAGAAGGAGGGAGAGCATGTGAACCCCAGAAATCCCACAAAAGTCCTGAGTTTCCAGCTAACTGAGTTCCCTTGTCCAGTCCCTATGGCCATAAGAATTCCATGAATTGCCAGAACCCACCATTTGGCTCCAGAGGTTGGGATTACTTTGACTGATTTAGGCCAGTTGGGGATCATCCTTGGAGCTGGGGGTGAGGGTAATCCCACATAAATAACATGATTTTTTCCAAAATAGGTTGCAGCTTAATGTATGTTGGGAAGAAAACACTCCTCCCTCTCCAATTCCCCTCACTGGCCTTGCAGAACTTATATTTTATGCCTTCTCTTATTAATTAAAAAAATTTATGTGTTAATTACCTCCCCAAATAGACAACAGGATTATGTGAACAACGATTAGTTCTATAATGTTAGAATTCCCTCAGTGCCTACATCTTATAGGCACTCAGTAAGTGATAATAAATTAAAGATTGGTTCTTCATTGATCCATTGTTGTTGATCAATTTATCAGGACCATTAAAGTAAAGTTGGATTGAATCAAATAATTAAATAACTAGACACTTCACCAGTTGTTTTAGTTTTTCACAGCTGGTCATTAAAATTTTACAAAAAATGAGAATAAAATATTTATCTTTCACTAACAGAGGCTATAGGGATTCCTTTTAGAGAGTTCTGAACTAGTTGGGAGAAAAGCATCATCTAAATATTAGCATTGTTCTTAGTTCTCTTACAGACATAAAATTGTCATAAAGGATATCATTTATGAGGTAGGTATTTATTGTGTTGCTTCTCAGTTTATGTTTTTGATTAATTTCTTTACCCCTTTCTTCATCCCTACCCCAGGCTACAAGACAGTTAATACGGTTGATTATTAGAAGAAATGTATTTCTTCAAAAGTGTGCCTTGCCCTGTTTAGTGACAAAATGAATCCCCTTTGGGTGAACTGATATAGTAATATACTTTATAATTACTATTCTTACTCTATTAACTATTCAGTAAATCTAAGTGCAATAAAATCTTTCAAGACCAACCTTGTCTAACTCCCTCATCATTCGCAAATGAGCACTTTAAAGAAATTGTTTTTGGAGTTTTTTGAACATCCATTGGGAGTTAAATAAGTAACTGACTTAACATAACTAACGTGGAAATTTGGCAAAAGCAAAGTTTTATGGATTGAGTGTCCATTTACATAAGGAGTTTATGGTGAATTAAAAAAAAAAAAAGTGTCTCAGAGACTTCTTCCTAAGTTTCCAGGGATCTGAGTAAGGACAACAGTTCCATGCCTCTAATATTAAGCAACAGTAACTAGAAAGTTGGACCTGCCATCTTAATTTTACACGATTGGTGTGGTGGAGTGCCTTGACACCCCCATCCTTCACTCCTCCTTGTACCTGCTGTCTTGACAATAGGACAGATAAAGTCCTTGCTCACAATACAATGACAGTCCTACAGTTAGGGTAACAGACAATGAACAGGTAAACAAATAAACAAAGATGCTAATTTAAGGTTTCAGTTAGAGTTCTGAAGAATATGAGGCTCCCCACAAAATTCAAACCTGATGTTCCCTCAGAAGCAAGAGGGAAGCAAGAGGCAAGGATATGAATCTCCAAATGTGTATAAATCTAGGCAAGACCCATGAGGAACCCTGGGCAGAGAGAAGGGATGGCTGTGACCCACTATGGGCAGACAAAAGGTAAAGCAGAAGAGGTCACTGTTGGGGCACAGGGGGGACAGAGCTGGGGGCTGTTTTCTCTCCCCTTCCACTGTTCTTGGCAAAGCATTGCCTGGCATGGTGCCACCTTGAGGCAAGTATCAGCTAGACACGGGTGGCAGGATGACATGAGGACAGTGCCAGAGCCTGGCCAGGGTGAGGAAGAGAACAATGGGCCATCCATCGTTTCCACAGCATGAGGGCTAGGGGATTACCAGCCAATCTAGGTAAAGGGCAGGACGGTGGTGGTGGTTCTCTGAGGGGCATTTGTGTAAAGCATATGGGAATGGGATAAGGGGTAGGAAAGCCCAGCCTGTGTCACTGGGGGCTCTTCTTAAACTCACCTGGAGGGAGTCACCTCCAAGTTTAAAGCTCAGCTTTGTTACTAAACACCTTGAGCAGGTCATTAACCACTTAGTTTCTTTACTGGTAAAATGGGGATAATAATAACACTTACCTCCAAGGTTATTATGAGGATTGAATGATTTAATATATGTAAAGCATTTAGAATTTATATGTATATAAGTATGTACATATATATGGCCCTGCAATCCCTTTCCAGATAGATACCCAAATCAGTTCTCACCCAGGTCCATAAAGGGGCAAAAATGAAGATATTCACTGTAAAGTTTTCATGGAAATTGGGAGCTGGGTGCATTCTGAGGGAGAATAAATGCACATTACAGAATGCTAGGAATCACTTGGAAGCAATGAACCAGAGGTATATATAGCAAATACATATGGATCTTTAAAACCCACTGTTGGTTGCAAAACATAAATAGAACAAGGTCTATTGCACGATACTATCGATACAAATTTAAAACATATACCAAACAACACCTGACATTTTACAATATTGCATTAAAATGGATGCCTATGTGGAAGGGAAGGGAATGAAAATGGAAACCAGGGCTGAATGGGAGACATACCCATGAAAGAAAGGTAATAGTAGTGTACCATGAACTAAGGTATATGATTGACTCACTGTTTTTTACCTGACACATAAACAAATGAAGAAAGAACAGAAGGGAGGGAGGGAGAGAGAGCAGAGGGAAAGAATAAGATAATTAGATAATGTCTGGGCTGCAAATGAGGTGGTTGCCACTAAATAGGGTGGTCAGGGAAGGCCTCTCTGAACAGGTGACATTTAGGCCAAAGCCTGAAAAGTGTGAAGCCTGTCATGTGATGGCCTGAGAATATGAATTACAAGCAAAGAACATGTGCTAAGACCCTGAAACAGAAATATAACATATTTGAAATATAGGGGGAAAAAGACAAGCGTTGTTGGAGCATAGTGAGCAAATAAAGGTGAGTTTTAATTTTAAAAGATGGTCTGGTAAAGACTTTTCTTCATACACTTGTCTATATATAGAGATAGTTTAGGACTATTAGTTTCACAGAATTGGTAATTCCCAAGGAGAAGGGAAGTCCTCTGTGGTCTTATGGTGATCTGGCTTGTGACAGGGAGGTAAGAGGTGAGCATCAGGCAACCAGAGAGGAGCAGAACCAAACTTTGCTACGACAGGTGTAGAGGAGTCAAATCCCACCCCTGGGAAGGCAGAAATTTTAGTGGGGGCCTAAAACCGAAGTCCTCCCCACCAAAGGCTGGACTGCTAAGTAAATATCTGGCTAAGCAGGACTTTTGCCATGGCACTATCCCTGGTGTGGTCTTGTGTCTGCCAATGCCCTCAACACTTCCTGGCAACAGTGCCTCCTTGGGACCACTGTGGACATATGTCCCCTCTGGGATTTGAATAGTGGTCTCCTTATGCTCTCCTTCCACACCTTCCCAGAGAGCATCCATTTCTTGGTTTCCTTCAAAAGAGCATCTGGTGTATCAGAAATACAAACCTCAGGTTTTCATTCTGTCTTCGGGTGTTAATCTCTCATCACCCTGCCAAATGCTGAACATATCCTGAAACAGCAAATAAGCAAAAAGCAAACAAACAAACAAACAAACAAACAAAAAACACTAAGAAGCTGTTTTTCACGAACAAGGAATCCTTGAGAACAGAGACCTAGCCTATCTTGATTTCCATCTATCCTCATGCTTAGAAAAATGCCAGGCCTGCAGTAGGTGCTCAATAAAATGGGTTGAATGTATTCATAAACACACACACACACACACACACACACACACACACTTAAAATGATGATACTGTTCCCACGGGAAAACCTCCAACCAAGATATCTCAAAATATCTTATTATCTCAAGATAACAAACAAAAATGCAGCTTCATTCAACACCAATTTCAGCTCATAAAGAATTGGTTTTCCTCCTTGGGGTTATAATGGGTAATGATAATGTTTATTGAGTACTATGTGCCAGACACTGAATTATCTCATTTAAAACCCAAGACAACCTTAGGAATTAAGAACTATCTTATTCTTACCCAAATGAAAAGGAAGCTTGGAGTTATATAGTAACCTTTAAGTGATGGCTAGATCTGGGTTTTTAATCCCAGGTCACCTGACCCCAGAATTGTTGGATAACTTCTGAAACTCTGATTAATTTTACAAACATAAAATGTATTAAAGTTGTATGTGAAACAACAACTACTCTTCTGAGTATTGTTTTTCTTTTCTAGACTAATCATTGGCATCCATAAATTTAAGCATGGTTTAAGGAACTGAAAGCTTTTCACAACATTGCAATGATTTAAAAAATAAGGTTACAGGACAGCTTGCAAATGAGCAGCAAAGAAAGAATAGAAGTGAAATCTTCTAAGTCATAGGCTGTTCTTTGCACTGTGAGTCCATGTTTGCTTTAATTTTAGTTTCCAGCTTTGAAATTTCTTCCCCCTTCCCCCCCCGCCATTTTTCCTTCTTTTTCTTTGTTCTAGTGGTTTAATTAATTTTAGGGATCATAAAACAATGTCTGAGCATTGTGACAATTTTGCTGCAGTAAACATTCTTTGTCTGAGCATGAGTTCCGTAGAAATTATAGCCTGAAGCAAAATTTACATTCTAAAGCTTTGCTGGAAGAATGCAAACTCCTTTAAAGAAGCAAGAGTGAAGGGGAACAGGGCCATGAGGCAAGAAGGAGGTGAAGGAAAGTTGCTAAACTGGCTTCCACTTCACTACAAACACAACTGGTTGCTCAGTCGTGTGGGAAGTTTCCAGAGAAGCCACATGGAAACATTTCTCAGAAGAGTCCTTTGGGGGAGAGGAAGGAGAAGAATTTATCTATGGCTCTCTCTCTCATCCTTTACCTCTCAGTGGTTAAAATTTGCATCACTGGGTATGAAAGTCCAGAACTTCTGGCATTGTTTTCTGGCTCCCTTTGCAGTCACAAAGAAGGGGCAGTGGCATCCACCATCCTATTAGCAGACACAGCCAGGGGCATTCCTTTTCTGCAGCCTCCTGGGCCCTATCAAGCCAGTGTGCTCCTGGCAGTTCTGTTGTATCTTGGACTTCAGTGGTGACAGGGGGACTAGGGGTAGAAGAAGAGAGGCCTATAGTGTGAGGCACAAGGTAGGTGATAATTGGGCTGTGCCATGGGTGACCTGGGAGAACTGGAGCCCAACTGGCTGAGCAGAAACTTAAAACAGTATGGCTTCCACAGCAATGGCCCAGAAGGTGATCCTCCTGGAGAATCATTAGTAGCACTGAGTAGCCCAAAATGCTCAGTCTGTCAGAACATTCTCACACATGTCTACTTATGCACATACAGAGATTTCCCCTGGGTTTACATCTACAAGTGAACTGGCTGGATCACTGGGAATCTTCAACTGTACCAGATATTATCATATTATACTGCTAAACAACAGCCTTAAATAATTACTTGTTACTGATTTGGTCTGATTTTTTTTCCTTTCCTATAGATGCGTCTAAAATTCATCTATTTCTAGGCTGTCTGGGTGGCTCAGTTGGTTAAGTGTCTGACTCTTGATTGACTCAGGTCATGATCTCAGGGGTTTGTGAGATTGAGCCCTGCATCAGGCTCTGGGATAATAGTGTGGAGCCTACTTGGGATTCTCTCTCTCTCTCTCTCTCTCTCTCTCTCTCTCTTTCTCTCTCTTTCTGCCCCTCCCTTGCTCATGCCCATGCATGCACTCTTTTTCTCAAAATAAGTAAATGAACATTTAAAAAAAAATAAAACCCATCTATTATTTCATAAATACACTCAGGGGGGAGGAGGAGGAGAACACTGAAGATCCCTATCACAATTTCCTCCTTATTATACTACTAATAGGCATCTCTTGCCAAATTTACAGGGAAATAGAAAATATGAATTACATGGTATCTGTGAGGTATTTTGAACGTTTTGAAGAGAGAGGCTACTTAAACCCACATTCATTTTAAAACCAAAATTTCCCATTGTTTCCAGGAGAGGGCACAAATTCATCTTATGTGTATTCTGACTGCTCTTCACCAGCCTCCCTAACTTCACCCGGCATGCACACACACATGCACATTCACACGCATACACACCCTAACTCCTATTTTGCAATCACCCAATAGATAAACCACTTATATTATCATTTCAAGACCTATGAAAGGCAACCTTTGGCAGGCTCCGTACCCTGCTGCAAGATCCAGAATGTTCACTGGAGCTTCCTAATGTCGCTGTGTAGGGCTGTGTCCACTGGGGACAGGAGGGGAATGAGGAAGGAGGGTCTTACAAATTAAACACATCTGGCTTTAAGTTATATTATTTTATTTTATTATTTATTTTTTACTATATTATATTTCCTCATTTCCTATGGCATAGGTGTCCCAAGAGTAGCGATAGGAGTGGTCTCAAGCAATAAGGGCATACATTGTAGAGAATTAAAAAACATTTTTTTTTTTTAGTGTTTGTTTATTTTTGAGAGAGAGAGAAAGGGGGGTGGAGGGGCAGAGAGAGAAGGAGATACAGAATCCAAAGCAGGCTTCAGGCTCTGAGCTGTCAGCACAGAGATCGACATGGGGCTCGAACTCATGAACCGCGAGAACGTGACCTGAACCAAAGTTGGACACTTAACCAAATAACCACCCAGGCACCCCGAGAATTTTAAAACAACAATAAAAGAGACTAAAAGTTGGTCTGCTTTTTAAAAAACAAACATACTAAAAAAGCACACTGGCAATTCTACACAAAGTCAGATACAATGTAAAATACTCTTCCCTCCCTCCCCAAAATCTTTTGTTGGTCTAAGTTCTAAACAATTTCTGCAGTTACTATTCACTTTTATAATAAATAAAATTAGCATATTTTATCCTTTATTTAGCGTTGTCTTCTACATAGAAGTTAACTCACAGGAGCCCTGGCATAAATGGACTCATCTACAGGTGTGTGTTTGAGAGTTAAGTTCCTTATGGTTCAGAATCATTCATGCTTGCTTTGGGCACACTGTATGTCTTCAACTCAGATGGAACTATCTGCTTCTGCATTTATTTATTTTTTTAAATGTTTTTTTAATGTTTATTTATTTTTTAGAGAGAGAGAGACAGAACGTGAGCAGGGGAGGAGCAGAGAGAGAGAGGGAGACACAGAGTCCACAGAATCCCAAGTAGGCTCGAGGCTCTGAGATGTCAGCACAGAGCCTGATGTGGAACTCAAACCCACAAATTGTGGAATCACGACCTGAGCTGAAATCAGACGCTTAAATGACTAAGCCACCCAGGTGCCCCTATCTGCTTCTGCATTTTTTTTTTATTTTTTATTTTTAAAAAAAAATTTTTAACGTTTTTATTTATTTTTGGGACAGAGAGAGACAGAGCATGAACAGGGGAGGGGCAGAGAGAGAGAGGGAGACACAGAATTGGAAGCAGGCGCCAGGCTCCGAGCCATCAGCCCAGAGCCTGAGGTGGGGCTCGAACCCACGGACCGCGAGATCATGACCTGAGCTGAAGTCGGACACTTAACCTACTGAGCCACCCAGGCGCCCCTGCTTCTGCATTTAAACGCTAGATCTGAAAGAAGTCATGGCAGTAGTAATTATAACAGAACTTTTGCTACTTCAATTCTCTCTCTTCAGTCTTCTCCTTCTATGTGGCCACTTGGAGCTTTTATTTGTGATTAAAATTTAAAACAATGCTAACTGCAAGCTATAATATTTTTTTTTTTTTGGTGAGTGCAAGTTTTCATATAAGAAATATTTTTACTGTATTTGAATAGCATCTTTAAGATTTAAAATTGATTCCTTTTCATCATTTTTTTATTTGTTAACAAATTACTCTTAACATGTAATGTTATTACTCATTTCCGTGGCAGACTAATATGTAAGAATATGCTTTTTCCCTTTCATTTGAAAAAAAGTAATGTTAACTTGAAAATATGAATCCATTACCTTTCCCTCTTTTTTGCTCCTGTACTAAGTCATTTTATTACTTATTTATTTTTATTGGCATGATTATATAGTCAAAGTCCAATAAAAGAAAAATCTCACTGTTTTTTTCTGTCTGTTATTATGATTATTCATTTCATTTCAGTATTATTATTGGAAATAATGTTGTATGGAGAAGGGTCAGTTGCACAATGATCTGCCCTGTATGTCAGATACAGGAGGTGCACTGCTGCTTCCCAGAGTGCTAAGACTACTTTGTAGATCCACAGAGCCAGACCTGGAGAGTTGCCCAACCCAAAGAGACTGCCCCCTGCTGCTCGGGTAGGAATCTGCCACTAGGCTAATGCAGGGAGATTAACCCTCATCTTACCTTGCCTTTTCTTTTATTCAAAGATGTATATTTAACTAAAATGTCACCTCGATGAGGACTAGAACTTTGTCTGGTTCAGCACTGGTACCAGGAGCAGAGCAGGCAGTCAAAACATTTTTGTTGAATGAAAGTACCACATGTGGTGTTACTCTGCACACGTTGGAATGTGCACACCTTTGTATTTCTGAGTGTTTCTGGCACAAGATAGGAACTCCATCAAGAGCAGATACCATGTATTCCACTTCTTTGCATCCTCCAGCCCCCATCCCTAACTCCCAGCAGTGCCAGAGACTCTATAATTGCAGACTGACTAATCAATTGACTATAGGGCCAGGACCCAAAACACTATTCTGAAGAAATTAAGAATGGCCAAGGAGTTCAAGTTCAATAAAATAAAGTAGCATTTTATTCTTTTCTTATCATCTCATCTTATCACAGTGATTACCTTATCACTTTCTTTGGGGGGCAAGGTTACTCATTAGAAATAAAATTCTCAACTTATTAAAAGACACTGTAATTGCACTGATGTCTGCCAAATTTTTTTGTAAGTTTATTCACTTATTTTGAGAGAGACAGAGACGGTGCAGGCTGGGGAGGGCAGAGACAGACAGAGAGACAGAGAGAGACAGAAAGAGAGAGTATCCCAAGCAGGCTCTGCACTGCCAGGCAGAATCCAGCACAGGTCTTGACCCATGAAGTCATGAGATCATGACCTGAGCCGAAACCAAGAGTCACATGCTTAACCGACTAAGCCACCCAAGCACCCTGGTCTCTGCCAAATTTTAATAATTTATTTCTCATTCATGTAACAGATGCCCAGATATACACCTAACTATGTGTCAGAGTTTCTAAAAGTTATACTCAAAGCAGTAAATGAGGGACAATGTAATTTTTAAACAATCTGAGCAGATCAAATAAGGTGTTCTTTCAAAGATAAGTAATATAGAATGTTAGCCTTGGATACCCTAAAGCTTACATAGTCCAGCCTCAGTATGCGAATGAAGCCAACAAGAATGTAAGACTTTTGTCTGGACTCACAGTACAGGGGTAGAGCCAGGGTCAGCGCAAGCAACCCTTATTTTTACCCCAGGTCCTCCTCCCAAATGACAGAGCTTCTAAAGTCCAAGAAAATGGCTCTATACTTGTTTATTATATCAATTTGCTTGAAGTATTTAAGAGTTACGACTGTTTATAGTGGTCATTGACTAAACAATGAAAAAGACCATTATAAAGAAACTTTACATTGGTAGATAACAATATACTGATTAATGAAGATTTGAAGTTACCTTTAAGAACCTCTTATTATAGCACATATATTTATGGAGTAGAATTAATAGATAACTCGATCTTGGGGTCATGAGTTCAAGCCCCACATTGGGCATGGAGAGTACTTTTAAAAACTGGTAATAAATATTTATTAAGCGTCTATATGTACATAACACATAGTTGTTTTCTAGAGACTACTGAATGAATAAATAATAGCATACACTTACATAAAACTCACTGTATGCCAGTATCTGTTCTAAATGCTTTGCATTCATTAATGCATTGAATTTCACAACAACCTGCTATTACCGCCATCCCCATTTTACAGATGAGGAAATTGAGGTGTAAAGAACTTCCTAATCTGATCATCTGGCTTCATAGGCTGTGCAAACTATGATCTACTTTTCATTTTAAGAAACATAAACATAGGAAAAAGTTAATGGTAGTGCAGGTTAAAAAAAAAAAACAGTTAAGGAAAACTATAATGTCCACAAGGCAGTTCATAAGAGCTGAGTAAATGATAAGCCAGAGCTCTTTGGGTGCAAGTGGCACACACTAAATTGGAAGTAACTTAAGTTATTTCAAAATCTATTTACTTTCTGTCCATATTAGTTTTGCAGACTAAATTGTGTCCCCTTCCTCAAAATTCATATACTGAAGTCCTAACACCAAGTACTTCAGAATGTGACTCTATCTGGGGACAGGGCCTTCAAAGAGATAATTAAGGTAAGATGAAGCTGTATGGGTGGGTCCAATCCAATCTGATTGGTGTCCTTCTAAGAAGAGGAGAGTAGGACACAGACAACAAAGAGGGAAGACCCTGTGAAGACACAGGGAGAAGATGGCCAAAGAGAGAAGCCTCAGAAGACACTAACTCGGCCAACATTTTCATCTTGGACTTCTTAGCTTCCAGAACCATGAGAAAATAAATTTCTATTGTTTAAGCCACTGAATCTTTGTGGTGGCAGCCCTAGAAAACTGATATGGAAGGATACTGGGTAGTTTATAGAATTAGAGAAAGAGTTACAGGAACCAGTCAAAGCCAGTAACCTCACAGATTAGAACAGGGCCTCAATGCATCCAGGACACTCACATGGACACACAATCAACCTCTGTCCCTTCCTTCCTCTGTCTCTCTCTCTCTCTGTCTTTCTCTCACACTCTCTTCCATTCATTCTTTCGTATTTCAATAGTCTTTCTCTATGTGGAGGAGCAACATGGCTTCCAACTCTGCTTTTCTCTCCCAGCCTCAGAATATAAAAATGCCAAGGATGGATTCAATTGGTCCAGTTTGTGTCACATGTCTAACCCTAAACCAATCAGTTAATTCTCCTTTCAGTATGGTGTTTCTACGACTCTGGCCTGGCCTCTGTTGCTGAGTCTGGAGCTGCTTCTGGTTCACTTTCTGAGCATAAGGCCAGCTTCTGCTGGGGTGGGAGAAAGGTAGTCATTTGGCTGCTAAGAGAAGGGGAAGGAATCTGTGATCTGACCGCTCCTGCAGAAGAGTTTGCACAAACTTCCTGTTTGTAGCTGTGCCTCTTACCCCCTCTTTCAGAAGAATCTGTGCCTCCAATTCCAGGACCTTTCCAGGGTCCTGTGCCCCGGACTGGCTTCCTTCTTCACAGTTCCTCATCTTCAGATAATTATGTTTCAGTTTTCACAACTCTGATGGCTTAGTCTCCACTCATCTAGCCCCTGTCCATGTTCCAAAAAGAGTGGACATGGACTCCACCCATTCCCTCTGTTCTTGTGGACCTTGGCCTTTTCCACTTCTTTGCTGTCATTTTAGTGGCATTTTGGAAGGGATCAAAGAAAAGTGTGTGTTTTTAAACTTTAGTGTTTAAACAGAAGTCTGTGCTGGGGCTTTTCAAATATTCCTCCTCTCTGAACATGCCACAGAGACTGCCTTCACCCCTGGGAGTAGAGGTGGTGGCACAGGGGCAGAGGAGAGAAGGGGAAGAGAAGCATGGACAGGCTCTGGCTCCCACCCCTGTATCAAGCACCCCTATATACCTCTGGTTTTTCTGTTTCATGTTTTGAGCCTCAAAGATTTTATTTGAACAAAAAGCCTGTAACTAAAAATGGAAAACCTTAAAAACCACTGCACAACACCAGGCTGCCGCCTACATATTTTATAGAATTATAATCGTAGTCTACATAAAGTTTTGTATTCTCGTTTTGTTTATTTATTTTACATCAGATTGTATTATAAACCTGTCTTATATTTCTGTAGCTTTTTCATAATTAGTTTCTCAACCCAATGCCTGGCACATAGTAGGTCCTCAGTAAATAATGATTGAATGAATGGATGAGTTGTAGTATTTAACAGCTGCTGTCTCTAAATATTTTTGTTATTATAGTCATAGCTTCTGTTGAGTTCATGCATTCATTCCCCCTGCGCATATTTGTTGAATAGCTACTTAGTGCTGCACACTGGTGGAGGGTGCTGAGGATACAACAATAAATAGATAGACATAGTCCTTTCCATGCAGTCCAAAAGGGGAATCTGACAAGTGAGTTGACAGTCACAATGCAAAAGCATAAAACCTATGAGAAACAAAAAGGACCATTAGAGCACACAGTAGTGGCCTCTAACTTAGACATGAAAGTCTGAGAACTCTCTCTGGAGGAAGAGACTATGGAAAATCATAAAATAAACAGGACATGTCAGTGCAGAGGGGAATATAAATACTCTATGCAGAGGATGGAGCAGGTGCACAGGCTGGGCACAGAGGAGACTGTGGCACATCCCAGGACCTGCAAAAGGCTCAGCAAGATAGGGGGACAGAGTACACATAGGTGTGAGTCCAGAGATGAGAGAGGCAGGCAGAAGCCAGAGAATGGAACATCTTATGGACCCCTACATTTGGCCTGTATTCTGATGGCAATGGGGAGCAATTAAACAATCTTGAGATAAACCCATCTGAGTGTCGGATCTACAGATCCTATAGGGCATGTAAGCTGTGATGAGTCTGCAACTCATCCCTAAGAGTAATGAAGGCCATCAAAGGGTTTGACTAAGGTAACAATATTTGCAGTTCAAGAAAAAAAAATTACAATGTAAAGAATAGATGGACGGAAAAGGCAAGACTGTAAGGAAGGCCACTTAGGACTAGCAGAAAATATAAGACAATGATAGTGGGGATAAAGAGAGGCAAATGGGTTTAAGGCACATGTAGAAGCAATGAATAAACCTTGGTGGTTGGATGTGGGAAGTGAAGGAGACGAGAAAAGGTTTGATGACACCAGATTTCTGGTTTGGGCAATGTGTGGATTGTGGTACCATTTAAGACAGAGACTACAGGACAGAGGAAGCCAATGGGTTCAGTTGGACACATTGGGTTTAAGGTGCCTGAGGGACATACAGATGGAATTGTTTGGAAAATAAGCAGAAATGTAATTCAGAAGCATGGGAGAGACAGTTGCACTGTGGATGGGGATCTCACCATGGAAGTGGTAACTGACGTGGAACTGAAGAAGAACAGTGATGTCCCTCAAGGAGAAATGTAGAGGAGAAGGAGGAGGCATGTAGTCAGACGCCCAAAGCATACTGATAGTTAAGGATGAGCATAGAAGGACAAGCCTGCTGAGGAGATAAGGAAGAGCAGTCCAAGATGTTGGATGAAATCCAAGGACATGCTGGGTTACAGGAGCCAAGAGAAGACAGTGAAGGAGGAGTAGTTAGTGTGTCAGCATGATATGGACAACCAAATGGCAAATTTGATAAGGCAGATCCAAGTAGAATGATGAGACAAGCCAGGTTGCAGAGGATAAGAATTTCAGACAAAGTATGCATGGCTTTCAAGAAGTATGGCTGAAAGGAGAAGAGAGAGGGCCTAGTTGGAAGGGAAAAAGAAGGCAAGAGACTCAAGTGAGTCTGAATGCTACCAGTGGCTCCCTAATAGCACCTATTAAAAAAATGGGTGAAATAGGTGATGGGGATTAAGGAGGGCACTTGTTGTGATGAGCATTGGCTGTTGACCAGAAGTGTCGAATCACTATACTGTACACCTAAAACTATTACACTGTATGTTAACTAACTGGAATTTAAATAAACACTTAAAAAAAGAAAAACTTCCTGATCTACTTACTCTTCAGGGCTCTCCAAATTTGGCTCAACCAGCTTTATTTCTTATTATTCTCCTACCATAAATCACTCTGTGCTTCAGCCAAACAGGTTAGTCACTGTTCCCCCAAGTAAAATGCACGGTTCACCAGATCCATTTCTTGGTTTATATTATTTCCTCCACCCAAAATGGCACTGTCGTCTCTCCAGGTACAACCTTACCCCCCTGTACTGCCCATCTCTGGCTCTTGGAAACCCCACTACTCTCCAACCTGATTCTGCAGGGCTCAATGCTTGTCCCATTCTCATACCCCTCCTCATCTTCTGTACCTAAGTTATTCGGATGTTTCTTTTATGCCCCTACTTGACTGTAGATTTCTTGAAAGCATGGCTTGTAGCTTACTTAGCATTTTGTAAACTTGTTTTATGCAGTAGAGTTCAACAACCATGAATGAATGAAAGTTTTAATGAACTCCATAGAAGTGTTTCTTTATCATATCCAGTTGACGACCTGGCAAGAGGCAACCCTACTGTAGTCCTGTTCTGAGTTCTTGCATTTTCATTAAATAGTAACTCTCTGGGCACATACTACGTGCCAGGCATATAATGTATTTAAGGTGCCTGAGGGACATTCCAGTGAAGTTGTTTGCAAAATAAGCAGAAATGTAGTTCGGAAGCATAGGAGAGACGGCTGGGCTATAGGTGGGGGTGTGGGTATCCTCAGCACAGAAGTGGTAAGCAATGTGGAACCAAAGAGGAAAAGTGAGATCCCTCACTTAGGGAAAGATGTGGAGGAGAGAGAGGAGGCTAGTATCATCACTCCATTTTATAAGTGAGTAAACTCAGGCTAAGAGAGGTTAAGTAACCTGCCCAAGGTCACATAGCCAAAGAATGATTGAACCAAGACTCCAAATTAAGACACCACCCTGACCTTGCTGACTTCTCTCTGCTCTTGTTGCTGACTTAAAGAATGGAGAAAAATAATTTTAGGAAACGCCCTAACAATGTTCTCAGTAACTGTCCTACAGAAGATTGTAAAACATGTTACTTTAGGAAGCCCTTTCAGACCAGTAGAAAAGTCAGTAGATTCTGTCATTTTTCCTTTAAAATTCAGTAATAAGTAACTAGCATAAATAATAACAACCTCCAAAAAATAGCCAGGTAGAATACAGTCAGTGAAAGATTAAGGTATTGGAAGATGAGAGAGGAGATAAGCAGCCAGATAGGAGAAATATTCACTTTTCTTGGCTTTTATTTGGCAACACTTAATATTTAATAAATTCTGAGTGTTCAACTCCCTGGAATGATTCTAAGAACGAATTTCTTGCAAAAATTACATGTGTCAGTGAGTTTCCTAGGAACATTCTTTCATGGTGACACAAAATTAGGTGGCCTTAGTTCTTTGACCTTGTAAAAATGACTCTTTGCTTACATGATTTTTCTAGCAGAGAAACATCAAGCATAACAACTTATCACTGCCTGGAATGAGAACCCTGCCCTCATTCCTAGGTAATGATCCAGGAGTTGGATTGTATTTTCTTATTTTCACAAACATGTTGCATTATGGCTTTTTCCATTCATCTAGTAACATTACTCATTATCTCTTGACAATGATCATTTAACAACTCATTTGTTTTTCTTTGGGATTCCATTTCTGATGAGATATTCATTATAATAAAATTAAAATGTAGCTTAATTTTTACTAATGGACTGTGGCATTCTCATATTAGAAAAAAATTCTATCTGTATGGCATTATAAAGACAGTGAGTTCCAAGAATATTCTGAACAAAATCAGAAACATCCAGTAATAGTCTTTACTTTGGCCAGATTCCCAGTAATGTCATTGTGACTTTTCCCCAAATAGTCTCTTAGAATGCTGGTTTCTTGTCTTTTAAAGATGAGCAGTCCATCCTTGTTTGATGTGAAAGATGTCTCTTTTGGCCTAACTCCCTTTCTCCTCTCTGACCACCTGTCTTCCATCAAAAAGTGCTCCATGAAACACTTCTTAAAATAAAAGTGAGGGGCGCCTGGCTGGCCCAGTTGGTAGAGCATGTGACGCTTGATCGCGGGGTCACGAGTTTGAGCCCCACATCAGGCATAGAGATTACTTAGAAAATAATAAAAGTGAAATTGAGGGCAGCTGGTTGGCTCAGTTGGATAAGCGTCCGACTTTGGCTCAGGTCATGATCTCACAGTTCATGGGTTTGAGCCCTGCATCAGGCTCTGTGCTGACAGATCAGAGCCTGGAGCCTGCTTCAGATTCTGTCTCCCTCTCTCTGCCCCTCCCCCACTCACGCTCTGTCTCTTTCTCTCTCTTTTAAAAAAATAAAATAAAATGTTAAAAAAAATTTTTAAGTGTGAAATTAAAATAACTGTGTTTTGACATTCAACCCCCAACCCCCGAATTCTGGATCAAGCCTACAGAATCAGTTTCAATCACGACAGTTTTGTGGGGTTTTTAAAAATATTTTTAATGTTTATTTATTTTTGAGAGGGGGAGAGGAGCAGAAAGATAGGGAGACACAGAATCCGAAACAGGCTCCATGCTCTGAGCTGTCAGCACAGAGCCCAGCACAGGGCTTGAACTCACAAACTGTGAGATCATGACCTGAGCTGAAGTCAGATGCTTAACTGACTGAGCCACCCAGGCACCCCCAACCACAACAGTTTTATAACATTCAGCAAATCCTTTTAGATCCACTAGCATCTAAAAGTTTTGTAATGGATTTACTGTTTTTTCCTTTCTACTTAATGAAAATGTTAGAATTTGGTTAAAATAATTTAGTTAAATAGGGGATTTCAAAGAGGAACCTAGCTTTCAGAGGCACTCGATGTCACATTTTTGGAGGTGCTCAATGTCACATTTTCAGCTGTGCAGCACCTGTGCTTTATCCTTAGCTTTGGGCCCCAGGGTACTAGGTGGAGTGCATCCCAGCCACAACGGGGTGGGGCCAAGGCAGGGATGAAAATGTGACAATGACCTGGTGGAAGCAACATGGTTTATCTCAGCCATGCTATATGGTATGTAGTGTGCCTGTATCATTCTGGGGTCAGGTACACCTGAATTCAAAGCCCAAAGAATCACTCCATGACCTTGGGATTGCCTCACCCCACACAAATCCCTGTTTTCTTATTCATAAAATGGAAAAACTTTTGTATCCAGCAGGTCTAGTCAGCAGACAGAAACCATACCAGTTATTGAGCAATGAGAATGTAATATAAAAAACTATTAACCAGGGGAGCCTGGGTGGCTCAGTTCATTAAGCATCCGACACTTGATTTTAGCTCAGATCATGATTTTACAGACTGTGAGATCGAGCCCTGCATCAGGCTCAGCACTGACAGTGTGGAGCCTGCTTGGGATTCTCTCTCTCTCTCTCTCTCTCTCTCTCTCTCTGCTTCTCTCAAAATAAATAAAAAACATTAAAAATTGTTTCAAAATAAAATAAAAAAAACTATTACCTAGGTATAAAGTTGTTAACTAAGTGACTGAAAAGTAAACAAAGACACTAAGAAATCATAGCAGTAGCACCTGTGGGAAGTAGCTACCTCCCCTAGAGGTGGGTAAGAGAAGAACTTGGAGGAGGGACCAAGACCCTGGAGGATAGGGTACCAGTGGGCTGGTGCTGGTGTCTCTGAGAAGGTGCAATGAGGCTGCTCCGATGTGTGAGGGGGAATCTGCAAAATGGGTTCAGACTCCTCCAGGAAGGAACTGCCTCTGCGGAGATGAGCGAGCACTGCTGATGTGGAACAGGGGAACAGGAAGTAGATATAAGCCCCCAGGGAAGGAGCAAGTTCCTTCTCCCTCCTCTGGTCTTATGATGTCCCTCTGGTTTCCCCATTGGCAGCGTCCAACAAGGAGCAACTGGTTATGCAGAAATGTGGTCTGTAGAGTCCCAGAGAGACCCAGCACCACAAAGCAGAGAATAGAACAGTGGACTGGAACTGAAAGACAAAAACCTAGAACTAGTACAAATTCCAGGTATTAAGCACCCACTCCATGCCAGGCACAATGCCAAGTGCTTTACATACATTATCTTATTTGTCTTAACCACTTAATGAAGTGTCCTCATTTCACAGATGTGTAAGAAAGGAAGCCAGATTTATCTGACTTCTTTACTCTTCTGCTGTATATAACAAGACTTTGTCTAAACCCTGTCTCGGTAGATGTCCTTTCCACCTTCACCCTCCTTCTCTGCTCTAACATATTCAATATTCTCAGAGTCTGGTGGTTCCTGGGGAGAGGTGAGGGAAGTGGAGAGTCAGGCAAATTTATAGAGGAGCTAAGGGGAGGAAGTGGACCCGCTTTGTGGTTCAGAAGTACATAATGTGGCCCTGACAACAGGCAGATGGGAAGAAAGAGCAAGAGAGCTTTAAGGGAATTTGCCTTGTGGGAAAGAGATGACTGAGCTAATGGCTGAGATACCATTAGCTCATTGGGGAGCATTGGAGCTGGTCACTGAAGCTTTGGCAACTGGCATGACCCAAGAGGGTTGCCAGGGTGGAGGGTACAAATGAAGGGCTGTAAAGCTGGGGCAGGTGGGGAGGGCGGCTTCTGAGAGGACCTCAAAGGGAAGAAGCATTTTCCTTTATGTCTTGAGGTATCATTGCAGCCTGGCAGGGATCTGCTCTGGGGCAGTGGGGTGAGACAGCCATCCCTGGCTCCCAGAGCTGAACAAAGAATTCCAAGGTTAGTGAGAGCAGGTGAGATGAGAAGTGGCATCTTCCTGAATTTTCAAGGTTTCAGTGAGGATAGCAAAGACTTTTATAACAGCAATAGTACATTTTGGAACAACCAGCAGCCATGTCACCTCAAACAGCCCTAGAAAAAGGACAAATCTATAGACAGGATTGTTGGGGTCAGAGCCACAAGGCTGAGTAAATAACATATTCCATGTTCCTTGGGCCAAGTTCCCTGGCAACAAACTCAGATGAGACTTGCTTGCAGGTGGTTCACTGAAGGCTGTAGTCAGTGACAGTCCCTATAGAGAAATGAGGGAAGCAAGACTGGGCAGAGGGAGAGATTGAACTGCAAAGCAGATGCGACAGAGGACGAGTTGAGTTCATCTTCAGTGGGAACTGGGATAGTTCTAGAGTAGTCCCAAGTGGGGACTGATCTTCTGACTCCCTCACAGACCAGCCACTGGGTGCAGTCCCTAGTAAGGGGTTATAAATCTTGTCCTGTGGGAAATTCCTGACAGATGCCAACTGGGAGCCCATAGCAGTTGATGTCCCAGCAGCAGGGGGAACAAATGACTTGGTCCTAAATGAGAGATCAAGGAGGCCCATCACAGCATCTGCTGCACATCCATCAATGAAAAAAGTACCTACTGGGACACCTGGGTGGCTCAGTCAGTTAAACGTCCAACTCTTGATTTCAGCTCAGGTCATGATCTCACTTTGTGAGATCAAGCCCCCTTGTCAGGCTCTGTGCTGACAGCACTGAGTATCTCCCTCTCTCTCTCTGTCCCTCCCCGACTTGTGTGTGGGGTCTCTTCCTAAATAAATAAACATTAAAAAAAAAAAAGAAAAAATCTACTGAATAACTATTATTGGTCAGCCCTTTGCTAGGCACTGGAAACACATCAGGGATCGAGACACAAAAAATATCTGGCCTCATGGGATAAAAGGTATATTTACTAAACTTTTCTTTGCCTCAGTGAACCTCACCTCGAACTATGGATAATAATAGCAAGCTTTCAGTTAGTATGAGATATAGTTATTATTATTTAAAAATTTTTTTTAATGTTTATTTTTGAGAGAGAGAGAGAGAGAGAGAGAGAGACAGACACAGAGACAGAGACAGAGCGTGAGAAGGGGAGGGGCAGAGAGAGAGGGAGACACAGAATCCAAAGCAGGCTCCAGACTCCGAGCTGTCAGCACAGAGCCTGACACCCACAGGGCTTGAACCCACAAACTGTGAGATCATGACCTGAGCTGAAGTCAGAAGCCTAACCTAAGCCACCCAGGCGCCCCATCGTTATTATTATTTATAATGTCTACGCTACATGTTTGAGGACTGCCTGGAGGACAAGCAGGGCAATCAACTCCTCTGCTATCACTGCCACAGGCATGGATCTGCAGAAAGGAGGAGCCCTAAGAGAGAAAGAGTTGTAACACTGGGCCTGCCCCAGAAGCAGGAATAAGCTGCCCCTGAAGGAAAGGCATGATTTTCAGAAGTTCCTTGTGTATTTTGACGGCCAGCGCAGTCCCGAGGAACTCATAGCGTGACAGAACTTCAAGAAAAAGTGGAGACACCCAGGCTGACTGACTAAAATGCCTGTGGCCGAATAAGTACCTCCTCCCCTCCCAGAATACCATGCCTGCCCAGGCCAGAAGCTCTTGGGAGAGCAGCTGTGGGAAAATCATCAGGCAATCAACTCAAGCTCATGTCCATCTCTCTACCTTGGTGCTCCCCCCCATCTCCCTGTATGTGGGCTTTGAACTGGGACTTGAAAAGGGCACTGCATCTAGGAATTTCCCTTGGCTCCATGGCTCCATAGACTGGGCTTTACAATCGCAAATAGCTGTGCCCCACCCCCAGCCCAGGCTTACCTGTTGGCTGGGTACACACCACCTGACCCCCATTTGTCAGGTAAGAGGAACCAGATGGCAGAAATGGCAGTGAAGGGTACTGTCCTCACACAGAGTCCCTGCCAGAGACATGGGAAGAAACACCACTTTTTAAAGGGTTTGTTTTTTTCAGCTGCATGGGCAGTGTTTGTTCTTTGGAGGGCATTGGGGACTGCAGCAACAGCATTGTGCTCTGAGCACCTCAGCCTTGACAGCCACAGAAACATCACAGGAAGCCACAGCAAAGGGGGAAAAGGCTACAAGTCCTGAGTGCTACCCAAAAGAAATGTTTCACATGTATACATGAGACTCCTTGCTGAAATCTCCAGGGACTCTCAGAATAATTTGGGAGGAAGCTGACATTTCCTCCCATAATTTGGGAGGGACTCATGTTCTCATATAGCAGGTGGAGGTAAAAACAGAGGAATACTAGTTTGTATGGTCTTGTGACACTGTTTATCCCTCCCATCTGCCTCCCAGCACTACCATCATCCTGCGTGGGGCCTGGGCCTTAAAAGTTATATACAGGTAATTGATACTTGTTGCTTTGTCCATTCCCTCTACTGGAAACCATAGCACAATTTCCTTCAGAGAGATTACCAACTCCTCTCTCGGTTCATAAAATGATGGTGGTGTTGTTTGTACCATTGGCTTGAGATATGGGCACGTGACTCATCCTAGCCAATTAGAAAGAATATGACTTTTCTTTTAGTAGCAATGGTTGGTTTGGGGATGGGTACATGATCCAAAAGAGTCAATAAAACTCATTGAGGTTTTTGCTGGGAATCCTAGGAAAAGGAAAATTACTTCTGTCTAATAGACTTGAATGAGGTCTGCTGCTGTTGGAAGCATCTTGTGACCACAAGGGACAGTAATGTTTGAAAACTGAGCCAACATTGAGAAGAACAGAGGTGAGAGAGTGACTGGGGTCCAGCGACACCTTTGAGCCTAGATCTATCTTTGGATTTTTCAGTTAAGAGAGACAATGTGTTGTGTTTTCGCTTAAAGCCACTTGGGTTGTTTTTCACTTACAACCAAGAAAGTCAAGAGAGATGGAATCTATAAGCCAAGCAGCACAGGATTGGGAACATAAAGGACATGCGAGTTAATTTTAGTTCCCCTTTTCTCCTTTTACTTGATCCTCACTGCAACTATTATATGTAAGTAGGGGTGATAGTTTTATTGTCCTATTCAAACAGTGATAAAATCATACCCTTGATATGTTAAATGACTTGTTCAAGGTCTTTTGGCTAATAGGTGATTGAGCTCAGGGTCGGTGACCTTCAGATTTGGGACACAGGAAAAGTCAACAAGATCAGTACACCAAAACATGATAATCAGACCGATTTACTGATATTGTCTTGAGGATACTTTTAGAAAATCATTTGATCCTACAAGCATTTTCTATTTATATCTCTCAATGTCATTTTATTCTGCTATTGGGCATATTTTCAATTCCATACAACTTTTCATATTAATGGAGAGAAAAAAATGCCTGTAAGAAACAAATTCAGTTGATCAATAAGAATTTATTGGGGCGCCTGGGTGGCTTAGTCAGTTAAGGGTCCGACTTCGGCTCAGGTCATGATCTCATGGCTCGTGAGTTCAAGCCCTGTGTCTGGCTCTGTGCTGACAGTGCAGGGCCTGGAGCCTGCCTCAGATTCTGTGTCTCCTTCTCTCCCTACCCCTCCTCTCCTTGCGCTCTCTCTCTCTCTCTCTCTCTCAAAAATAAAATAAACGTAAAAAAAGAGAATTTATTAAGTGCTTAGACACTCTTCCATCACCCTCTTATCCAACTCCATTTCTTCAGCTCCAGAGCTGTCCACTGAGCTCCCCACCTGAAACATATGTTCCATAAAAGCAAGGGCTGGGGTGCGTAGGTGGCTCAGTCATTTAAACATCCGACCTCCACTCAGGTTGTGATCTTGCAGTCTGTGCTGAAAGCTCAGAGCCTGGAGCCTGTTTCAGATTCTGTGTCTCCCTCTCTCTCTGACCCTGCCCTGATTATGCTGTCTTTCTCTCAAAAATGAACAATAAACAAAAAAAAATTTTTAAAACAAGGGCTTTTTGTCTTCTTTACCATATTCTCAATCCCTAGGTCTTGGTACATAGTAGGAGCTCAACAAATACTTGATAAGTGAATAAATGAGACCATGCCTTGGAGAAGGGGAAGAGAAGGGAAGTGATGACAGTTGACTTGCTGGAGGATTTACCCAAAATTAACTGAGAAAAATCTGGAAGTGATGGAGTTTAGAGTCAATAGGCAAGATGAGGCTTTCTGCCATATAGGGCTTAAGAGATGGTTTAATTTCAGCTGTAGAGTAATAGAGAAAGTTCCATTTCTGTGAGACTTAGATCTATCACTGTAAGATTCACATGTGCTGCACAATTAATTAAATGAATGAATGTTCTTATTCATGCTAACACTACTCAATTCAAAATTAGTACCTGTTTTAATGGGTAAGATTTTATTAATGATTTAAGCAATAGGACTAGTGTCCTAATTGGATATATGACATTTGACCAAACTAAATATAAAAATATTTTTGATTTCTTTAAAACATATTGTAAAAGTTTTTAGAAATAAGCCACTGATTTTTTAAAAATCTGTTCTGAAAATATAATTAAGTTGTTTCTCTTGATTTTCAAAAATATTTTTCATTTTTTATAACTCTGAGCTCTTTTATCATTACTTGGATAAATAAAATATAAAATTAAGATAATATAATTTTGTTTAATTAAAAAAAAAACAAACTTGAATGTAACCTGATCAGAAAGGTCCTTTCCAGGAGGAAGGGTACAATCTCCAGTTGATTGCTATTTTGATATTTTAACTGATCTGAGGTCTCTCTTTTTCTTTATCCTTACTTTTGGGCTGTCAGAGGTGGGAGGTAGAGGCTCTACCCATTGAGAATGTTTGGAAGCATAACTCTCCTCACCAGACAATAAAAGGATAAACAAAGCAAAGGGAGGAAGGAAAGCAGGGAGGGAAGTTCTCACAGCAAGGGGAAGTAATAAGCATTTGCTAAAGTCAAATGCGCTCTTTGGGGAACCTGGCTGGCTTGATCTTGGGTGATAAGTTCAAGCCCCACAGTGGGTATGGAGATTGCTTAAATAATTAAAACAAAAAAAAAAGCAGTGTTTACTTAATCATTTGCAAGTGAGAACCTATTTGACTATCCTGTATACCAGGCCAATTTATTTTTAAATCTAATCAATCACCTAGATCAGAGCTGTCCAATAGCTGTAGTTATTGGGCACTCCAAATATGACTAGTCACCTGAGGAACTGAGTTTTTAAACTTCAATTCATTTTAATTAATATAAATTTAAATTAAAATAGTAGCATGTGGCTAGTGACAGTACAGATCTAGATAATTAGTTAAATTTTACTAAGCATTCTAATTTATTGTTTCTTCGAAAACATTAAAGGAATCACAGTTACGTTTCTAAATTAATTAACATAATGGAGTGAGTATTTGGGACACATAAAGACCCAATGTCAAAAAAAGTAGAAAAGAGGCAACAGTTAGAGATGATGTCCTCATCACCTTCTTAGCTTTTCATTGTGTCTGGTGTTCTCCTATTTCCTTGGCTTTTTGGAAGCCAAGAAGCAAGTTTCTCCTGTTTCTCTAGTGTTTTTTGCAGACAGAAAAAAAAAAAAGGCCAATCACCAGATCTTCATCTGAAATACTACATACCTAGACACTTACTGATTCAGTTATTTGTTTGCTTGTCTGTTTTTGCTCTGAAGAGTTCAGTTGACTATTGGCTCTGGTTTTTTAAACATTTTCTTGGTAGTAATAATTTTGAACGCAGGGAGTTATTTGCCTGGTATGTTGTTCATTAAAATACTGTGGGCTGCCTAAGTTCTCAGAACCTCTATCTGATGCTATCTGATGAGAGGCAACCTGCAGAAAGGTTCAGTCAAAGTGCACTAGGGTCATTAATTATTCTTGAAATAATCACTTGGTTTTCTAGGTTTTCTTTTTAAATTCATTTTTCATGCTCAGTCTTTCTTTTCCTCTGCTGCAGGTCTTTTGTTGGTGGTAGTGATGTGAGATGGTTTGGTTTTGGTTTTATTTTGTTTTAAGAGAATGGGAAATGCAATCCAAAGATGCCCCTAGATTTTTAGCCCAGGAAGAACCATGACATGAGCGATCTAGAAGACATAGGTGATGCAAGACGCCTACTGTGTATATAATTCTATACCTGACTGTTGGTAGGTGTCTGCTATGGGACCAGAGTGCAAAAAGGATTCAGAGCCTTAGGATTCCTAAGAAATGCATCATTAGAAACGTACACTTCCTACATACCCTTCCAGTGGAGTAGCACTTCCAGTGTTTTGTCTCACCCAAAATAATGACCTCTTTGATAAAACTGGGAAGCACACAGGTCTGCACTCATGTAAGTGTCACAAAGTTAATTTCTTGATATCTGCAGTCTTCACTGGGGGCAGCAGTGAAACGTTTCTCCTCCCACTCTATTCCCACCTATACTAAGAGCTTGAGAATCAAGTTTCCTCTGAGGATAAAACTCTAAAATCTACCCTTATGGCAGCCATGGGAGTGTACCATGTAGATCTCCCTTCACGAGAGAACCTGCTGTAAGGACTGTCATTAGCTGGCAGCCTCCAGCTGCCATACCTTCAGGATCTGCTGTGGGATGGGTGCCAAGACCACCTCTACCCAGGCTGCTCCTGGATAATGGCTGAGCAAGGTGGGAGGACCAGAGTCATGCCATTCCTACCCAACACAAGTCTCCTGTAATAGGCTCCTTGCTGGAGCTCCTCATTGCCCTGGCCGATGATGCACAGTGGTTTGAAGCTTTTCCAAGACAATCCCCCTTATTTTGCTGACTCTGTTCACAGGTATCAGACCTACAGTGCAGTCTGAGGGTTTCTGCCTACTCACATTTCCTCTTCCCTTTTTCCCCCACAGGCAATTCCCCAAATATGTCTCTTGCACACCTAAGTCTGAATTGATGTCTGCTTCTTAGAGGACCAACACAATACAAAATGAATGAGATTAATTATTTGAAGAAACAACATTAAACGGCATTCTCGACTGTGAAGATATGAACCAAGTCTGTTCTACTCTAAGGCCTAGTGCAGACTGGGCACAAAGCAGGCTCTCAATAACTTGAAAAGGAAGGAAAGACAGGGGGAGGGAGAGAAGAAAGATTTTGGATTACTGAGATTAAAATCTAATCAAGCTTTAGTAAAGAGTAAAAAAAAAACAACGCTATAGCATTAGAAGGAAAAACTAGCAGACAGAAGAGGATGGTCAGTTTAGAATTTAGAAAACGGAACTCCACAGGGTGAAAATATGTTAGTGTATCTCCAGCACCATCTATGGAAGACATGTGTACACACACAGACGCATATACACATTCACACCTGCATCCACATCTACACACGCATAAATGATAACATGCAGGAAGTCATATGTAAAGTACACATATTTATATTCCTGTTATTTTCCTCAGTATTCTCAATATGTACAAATAATACCTAAATATACCACAATGGTAAATGGAAAATGAAACAAAAAAAAATCCCTAAATGCTTCCAATGGAAACATTACCAATTGAGAAAACAGAGACAAAGGCCAGCTCCAGGCTGGGCCTCTGTTGCTACGACTTCCCACTTGTGCAATTACTCCTACCCACTGGGTTAGGATACGCCTGTCATTAGCATCTGGCAAATATCCCTCAGTTTCTTAACAGCAGCAATTGCAGTGTCCCTCAGAAAAGGCTCTGGACTCCATCAAGAGATGTAATCCTATTAAATTCCATCAAACAAGTCTCATGTTAATTTTTAAAATTAATAACCATTTAATACCCACAATAAATATATGTTGATGTTCAAGCATTTGGGCTTTATTGAAAATTTACTGAACATGATGTTTGTCCACATATATCTTCTTTTGCAATTATCTTAATGAAAAAATATGTATTCGGAGTCTACTTGTTTCTTAGGAAGTATGTTTTTGTTGGGGTTATTTCAAAAGCATTTACAGGAATGTAAAATGTTCTTAGAATTTTAAGGGCAAAGGACCCAGGGTTTATATGTGAAACTAGTTTTATTAATATCATGCATTTAGGACTGTGTCCATAGCCATCATTTTGTATATATATAAAATATATTTATATGTATATCTACATATAAATTTATAAATATATATAAACTTATACATACTATAATATATAATTTATAATGTAAATAAATTATATCTACAATGCATAAATTACATGCATAAATTCTCTCTATATAATTGTTATATATAATTTTATATATTTATTAAAAAATTTTTTAATGTTTATTTCTGAGAGAGAAAGAGAGAGAGCACAAGGGGGGGAGGTGCAGAGACAGAGAGAGGGAGACATAGAATCCGAAGCAGGCCCCAGGTTCTGAGCTGTCAGCACAGAGCCTGACATAGGGCTTGAACTCACAAACCATGAGATCGTGACCTAAGCCCAAGTAGGAAGCTTAACCGAATGAGCCACCAAGGCGCCCCCAATTTTATCTATTTTTAAAATTATATATGAATCTTTTACAGAAATCCTTAAATTTTAACTTAATTTTAGTTCTTTAAACCTTAAATTCTTTAGAGAATTTTTTTTTAAGTTTATTTATTTTGAGAGAGAGAGCACATGCATGGGAGGGACAGAGAGAGAGAGCGCGCACATCCCAGCCAGGCTCAGTGCCATCAGCACAGAGCTGGATTTGGGGCTCAATCTCTCCACCGTGAGATCATGACCTGAGCCAAAATCAAGAATTGGTCACTTAACCGATTGAGCCACCCAGGCACCCCTAGAGAAATTCTTAAAAGAAAACTGCAAAGGTATGCCTTTTTGAATTTTGCTGTTGGTTTTCTCTTAAATTCAAACGCTAAAGAGTCTCTTAATGGCTCAGGCTCATAGTTCTAATGCCTTTGTAGGTGATATTTATTTGGATAATGTCTTTTTATATAGCTATTTTATTTTTCTTTTCTTTTTTTTTTTAAATTTTTTTTTTCAACGTTTATTTATTTTTGGGACAGAGAGAGACAGAGCATGAACGGGGGAGGGGTAGAGAGAGAGGGAGACACAGAATCAGAATCAGGCTCCAGGCTCTGAGCCATCAGCCCAGAGCCTGACGCGGGGCTCGAACTCGCGGACCGCGAGATCGTGACCTGGCTGAAGTCGGACGCTTAACCGACTGCGCCACCCAGGCGCCCCATCAAGCTAGTTTTTTAATTAAAACTTGCCTTTTGTATCTTTTTTTATACCCAAGTCTCTTTATAATGTGGTAGAATCCTCGGTTCTCAAAAGAGTCTTTTTCAAATTCTTTAGGTCCATCTCCATGTGGAAGGTGGGTGGCTGTTGCTCTGAGGCGTTCACCTAAGGCTGGTTCCTCTTTCCCTAGGAAATCATTTGCTTACACACTGTTGCCAGAGGGGAAAAAAGCGGGGGTGGGGGTGGGGGTGGAGGGTGGGTGGAGTAGAAGGATCTTTTCCCCAATATGTCCAGTAGGAAAGTCCTGGGAGAGCTCCCTGATTTTAACAGTTCTTGGTTGCATGCTCCATCCAGGGTCTGGAGGAGCATTGAATGAAATTAGTGATTCTGGGTGGATAAACAGCATACATCTGTCCACCATACCCAACATCTCCAAGTGCATGGGTCCCAAGATGCAGTTCCTGGTGTATTAATTAAGTACTCAGTAAAAGTTAGGGATGATGATGAAGTTCCTCTGTTGGATAAAGTTCCACTCCAAACCAACAAAGAGCAGGAGACTTTGCCCAACATGGGCAGGTGAGTGGAGCTGGTTTCATTCAACACACATTGCATTGCCTTAGCACCCTTATACATGAAGACTCACTTGGGGTTGTTTTCCTCAGGAAGGGGTTGCAAGGAGAGAGGCTAATTGAACTTTGTAGATCCTTGTCATGGGCATTAATCATATTTGTGTGTGCCCATTATATTTTTAATAACCTTTAATGTTGGGGGAAATTTCTACATTATATGGCCCTTTCCCCCACAAACAGTTGAATTCATAGCCTCTCTTGCACCTGAAACACAGTCATGTGACATAGACATTACCATGCATATACACTTGCATGAGACTTTGGATTTAAGAAATAAACTTAAGGAAAGAGGGTCTGTGATGAGCTTTCCTTCTGTAGGTGGCAGCATAGTTATCTCGCCTTTGGGGTACGAGTGTTGCAAAGGTGAGTTTCCCAGGGCAGAAATGCATCTGATGTGCTCACAGTCATCAGAATTGCAATAAGTTAGAGTACTTGCATTTATTGCTTAGTCTTGGTAGCAGCAATGGCAACTGATTTCTCAATGGGCCATTTTGGAAGCCAGGCTTTGGTCATTAGCCTTGACATAATTTCTTCAATTCTCTTAAAGGTAATGTAAACTACCTTCTATTTAAAAATGCATCCATCCTTTTTATGGCTTGAGCTAGCCAGAATGGACTCAGTTGTTTGTAGCTAAAAAGCCTAACCAACACAATTTGCCTCCAATGTTTTATTCTTGGGAAGAAGTGGGGAGGTCTACTTCATAGCTTATGTTGACAAATATCAAAAAACATTAAACCTATATTTAATTCTAAAAAGCCTCCTTCACAAGAATATTTACTGATGGGTCTGTGCACAAGAATTCAAAGATTATGGGGAGTTCCTAAATGTTGATAGTATCCAAAAAGGTGAATTCAGAAGAGGCACTTGCATCACTAAAGTATTAATATCATAAGTCTATACTTCTATATTTTCTTAGACAAAGGAAGTGGGGAAATTCCAGTTTGGTGGTTTTGCAGAACTACAGATGTTATGGAAATATCATGAACATTGCATTGTCACTAGGACTGCATAAAAGAATTTTCACACAAATTGCTTTCCAGATACTTTTCATTTCTTTTATACATTTGTAGCACTTACAAAGCTAGAGCTCCATGTGGTACAGCTGGAGGGTCACTTTTAAGGAAGCACAGACTATTCCCAAGTTCTAGATGTGGGTTGTGCCTCAAAGAACAACAGGAGGGATCCAAGGATAGAGTCCAGCCCCTCATTCTCTCCTCTCTCACCCTCCCCCCTTCAGTCTAATGACTGCCCTGGATTGTTGTTCATGCATCTTTCAAGATAATTGGAGAGTGCCCATATCTGAGATTAACTATACTGGAAAAAGCCACTTAAAATTTACTTGACACAGGCTCCAAATTTTCATAGTAGATACTGAAAAATTGTTCAGGAGTTTATCTTCAAAAATGGAACAGAAAATTCAACATTTCCTTTATATTTGCAACTGTGTGCCAATTCTCATAATGAACGAAGAATGAATAAATGTGGGGGTTTTTTGAGTATAATTTTCCCTGCAAAATGCATTCTAGCAAAATACAAACATCTTTTCTTTCACTCTTGACTTTCAGAGCACTATAATGTAGTGAAAATCACTTTTGAAAACTTATCATAGGGCTTCTTCATTTTTCTCATGGGCTTCTCTTTGATACTTGGGCATTAAAAAATCATTCTTTTTTGAAGGGGCTGTTGGTCAGCAATCTTCTTTAGCTCTTTCCTTCAGTTGTCCACTGGAGTAACTCATCCAGGGCTTTATTTGTCAAAAAAGCCCATCATTCTCCTACTTCTTACATCACTTGCATCCATTTTATAAAATTCTGAATCTTTTACAAAATCAATATTGCACCGTGGATTGAATGTGCATTGTATTTACATTGCATTTTCAGATGTTTACAAGGTTGATGAATTGACCAGAGACTAACTAACAAAGATGTTAACATACTGGGCCTACCTAGATGCTAATATTGGGCAGCAAGGAATGTTTGAGAGGGGACTAATTTTGTAAGTGGTCGGTTCATTGGTGAATATTTCCATATTTCCATGACTTTGATTCTCTGTGCAACCTAGTGAACTGCAGAGATTGGGTAATATATACTTTGGATAATAAGAGTCACTTCCCCTACCACTCTGCTTTTCTTTCTAGAATCTGCCACGGGGCTTTTGTCCTTTCTACCTCTCCCCTTTCCTACTGCCTGGAGTTCTTTGGTTCCCTGCCCATTATGCCAATTCTGCATGGTGAAAGTCTAGAAATTGGTCTCACAGAAATGGACCTTATACACACTTTCAAAGTCCACTTGGGTCTGTCTCAATTTTAACACATTAGGCTTCTTAGGACATTTAAAGATTATAATTTTGGTCAGAATTCTAGTTCCAAGTCAAATATGTGTTTCTAAAAGCAAATAATATGGCCTTTGGTAAACTTTTAAAATCATATGGTAACATCAATGTCTTCCTATGTGTCTCAACAACAACAGAATCATCAGTGTTGGAACCCTGACTCTTTAGTGAAGATATGAACACAGTTATCATTCTATAAATTAAGAAAAGAAAATACAGTTGCATATTTATGTTCAAATAGCTTTCTATTTATTGAGACATGTTTAATACTTTGTCTTTGAATTTTAAATTTTGAAAACTTAGCTTAGTCCTAGGAATGAAGTATTTTCTGGCTAGGATGACTTCAAATCATTACCAGAAAGTGAATTGAGCAATATTTTCACATTATAATTTAAAACTTTGACTTTTTAACAAAATATCATCTAAAACACTTATGCTGTTGGATAGCATATTCTTGAAATGTGTGCAAAATAAACAATCATTTATTTTCCTCTTTGCTGTTTTAAAGCAATTTTTATTGGGTTGAGGGTGTAGGTTTCAGGATATAATGTAGTTTGCCAAATTCTGTAACCCCCCCCTCCTTTTTTTAAGGTCATACAGGGTGTGGTGCCTTTAGAGAATTTTTTAAAAGTTGTAGTTCTTGGTGTTTTTTTCCTTCACTTTTTCAAAAATAGTAAGATAATCTAAACACCACTGGGAAGTTTTGGTTCCTGCTATTGGCTCCTGGGTTCCGCCAGTATTAAAAGTCATATTATTCTCTGTAGCTAGCTTTTACTTATTTTCTTGTTAGGTGTGTTTACATTCTTAACATTGTAAGCTCAGTACTAGAAATGAAGGCTTGATAAGTAATATTTTAATGACTATTATTATTATTTTGCTTAGCAAGGTGAAAATAATTTAGAGGGCAAATGAGGCATCTAAATTCAGCTATATCACTGGTGTTGTATATAAGCCAATTTGACAATAAATTATATTAAAAAATAAATTCAGCTACATCCTTCTTGTGGTGGTATGGTTGTGGAAAATCTTAATGGATCCATTCTGTTCTTGTTTTCTTTTATTAATCCCTAGTTATTGGAAAGTACGTAACAAAATAAAAGGTTTAAAATTATTTTTCTCTAATTAAATAAAGGAAAGCCTTGGTTCCTCCACAAGGCTGTAATTATTCTTAGAAAAACAAATTCTCTATGTATCTTAACTGGTCAATGCTACAGAAATAAATTGTTGGAAAAGATCTTTTAAGGACAGAGAGATGCCAGCAAAGAAACACCATTTTCAGAACAGAGCACAGGATGGTGAGATCTGATGATTTGGGTTCTGTCTTCATTATCTGCCATAGTTAATGACGGTTCACTCACAAATCGCTTGGCTGAAAATGCACTTTGAAATCCCAGCACAGAAACTGTCTCCCTATTCTCATACACTAGTAAAAACAGAGAAGAATCTATTGAGAGTGTGTGTTTAAAGTAAGAGGATAAAGGCAGGAGTTAAAATGTGATTGAATCCCTCTTGTGCTTCCCCCCTTTCTGGCCTTAGATCTGGATGCTTGAAGGCAGCAGAAATAAAGAGGGAACCCCAGTTTCCCAGCAATCAGCAAGAGCTAACACCTTTTTTTTTTTTTTTTTTTTTTTTAATAAGCAACTAGGGAATAACACTCCACATAGGAAGCCATGACCCCCTCTCTGTTTATCATCTGTGGATCCCGAGGCCACGTCCCGCTAGGGTACCACTCGGCAGGGGGTTCCCCTGTCCTCCTTCTTCCCAAGGCCCTGCGAGCGGGATGTCACAGGGGCCGTGTGTCCTGGGGTGTCAGGGAGGAGACGCCCGCCCTGCCCCAGGAGAGGAGGCGGCTTGCCCTCGGAGCCGCCCCCTCCCGCCGCCGGAGAACAAACGGGATATTCAGCAGTGGCCTGTGGCTGCCAGAGCAACTCCTCTGGGGAAATTAAGCGTCGAGTCAGCCTGCACCGTAATCGTCTTTAAAAGCACCCCCACCCGCCTGCCGAGCACACCCGGATACCTGGGCTGCCCCGCGGCTGCGTGTCTGTGTGTGTGTGCGTGTGCGCGCGCGCGCGCGTGTATGTGTGTGTGTGTGTGTGTGTGAGAGAGAGAGAGAGAGAGAGAGAGAGAGAGAGAGAGAGGTGGGGGGGAGAGAGAGAGAGAAAGAAAGGCGGGGGGAGCAGCAGCCGGGGCGTGTGCGGCGTGCGAGCCTGTGTTTCTGCCCGAGTGTGCCGGAGTGTGAGCCTGGGGGGGGGGGGGTGGTGCGAGCCGGTGTGTGTACCGGCGTGCGCGCCGGGGTGGGAACGAGCCGCGTGCGTCTACACCGGCCATGAGGGGCGCGGGCGCCTGGGCCGCGCTCTGCCTGTTGCTGGCCGCCGCCGCGCAGCTGTCGCGGCAGCAGCCCCCGGAGAGGTAACGCGACCCCCACCCGGGCTCCCTCCCTTCCTACCTTCCTCCCGCTCTCCTGCAGCCAAGCCCGCAGCTTCCCTGCAGCCGCGTCGGGGCGCCCAGGGAACCAGCGCGCGACCCCGCGCTCACCCGGGCTCTGGCGTCCCCCGTCCCCGCGCCGGCTGTCCCCGGGCCGGGTCCCGAGCCCCCCAGCTCCGCCTGCCCGCGGTCCTGCCGCTGGCCGGGCCACCACGTGGCGGGGGCTGGAGCTGACCTGCGCCTCTTCTTCCCTAGTGCTTATGCGGGCGGAGGGAGGCACTGGGGCCCAAGTCTGTGGACTTTGCTTTTTTACTTCTGTTTTCCTCTCCCGGGCGGCTTGGCCCAGAGACATGAAGCCTTGGGGAAAACGAGTCGCGCGCCGCGCGCGGGCAACCGCACGCCACCTCCATCAGAAAGTTAACTCTTCGCCACCTCCATCAGAGCTGAGGGAGGGCCCTGATCCTGGACTGGGGGACCCACTTTTGGCATCCCCTCTTCCACCTCCATCACCAGCCACCTCCGTTTGTAAATGGGAGGCCCTGCCAATGGTCAATGAAATTCAGAAAAGGAGAGAAGTAGGCATCTCTCCACATCTAGGAAATTAAAACTTTTTAATGTTAACCAATTGCTTGTTTATCCATTTACCATTTTCCTATAAGCTCTTACCACTATGTGGAGGATTTGCTTATGGATGGATGGATAAATAGATGTTGTGTTACTAGGATGGAGACAGATGACAACTGGACTGAATGTTTTATTAGGCTATAATTTAAATATTCTAAAAGCTAGCAAGTATTTCAAATCCCGTATATAGTGCAGGCATTTATTAATCAATATTAACTTTATCCATATTTAATAGGCTACACCTTTCTGAAGTTGACGTTGGATTGTTAGACCCACTTTCAAATTAAGTGTCCTTCTTTTATTTTCCCAGACCTGTTTTCACATGTGGCGGCATTCTTACTGGAGAGTCTGGATTTATTGGCAGCGAAGGTTTTCCTGGAGTGTACCCTCCAAACAGCAAATGTACTTGGAAAATCACAGTAAGCATTTTTTTTAAGGGTATTCTCCTGGAAGTGGGTATTGGAAACAGTGGAAGCCTGCTGCATTTTCCCTCTGGCGTAAGGATCTAGGTAAGGGGTGTGTGCCTGAAATAGTGAAATGTTGGATTTACCTCAACTATGTGGGAGATTTTTATTAATAGAACTAGTGGCATCCTGTGTTAGTGATTAGAAAGGGCACAAGATAACTGTTGAAGGAATAAATTCTTAAAGCAGATGTGTTTCTGAAAACTCATCCTGACTCAGTTGAGTTTCATAGATTGAAAATTAAGGCTGTTTTCAAAGGCCTGTTGTAATGACTTTTGGAATCCATTTGTTGCCTGTGCCCTGCATAAATGTCTCCTACTGGAGAACAGAAGATCAAAGGTAATGCTCATCCCTGACTACTTTATACCAATTATGAGTAAAAGGGAAAAGAAAATGAAAAAAAAAAATCCCACTTAATGTTCCTGATTTAAAACCACCACTAATGGCAATCTGAGAATAGAGAATAATAATAATTGTGGAATAGGGCAGTAAAGTCTAAATATCAAACAAAGGCTAATAAAATGCCCATGCTGGTTAGTAATGGCATAGATTATGCCAAGTCAAGATAAGCAGTCAGATTTACAGACAGCCATCTTAAAAAAAAATAGTCTGGATTTAGAATCAGCTAGATTGAGTCATCTTTCCAGTCAGTATGATGGTGAGTCTTTTTCATTTTTTCGTTGTTGGGAAGTTGTTTAGTAATTGAACACATTGGTTCACTGAGACCTTTATTCAGTCAGATTGTGCCACAGGCTGATTATAATTTTTAAAGTAGCTCCCTCTTACTGAGCACTTACTGTTTCCTAGACACTATGCCAAGTAGTTAACTCACATACTCTCACTGAATCCTTGAAATCACTCTGAAAAATAACTCTTCTGTACCCATTTTATAGATAGGAAACTGAGGCCTAGAACAATTATATAAGTTGACTTGATCAAACATTTGGTAAGTTCAGCTTTGCATAAAGTGAAACCTATTTTGTAATGGGTCATTTTTTTTTTTAATTTTTTTTTTCCAACGTTTATTTATTTTTGGGAGAGAGACAGAGCATGAACGGGGGAGGGGCAGAGAGAGAGGGAGACACAGAATCGGAAACAGGCTCCAGGCTCTGAGCCATCAGCCCAGAGCCTGACGCGGGGCTCGAACTCCCGGACCGCGAGATCGTGACCTGGCTGAAGTCGGACGCTTAACCGACTGCGCCACCCAGGTGCCCCTGTAATGGGTCATTTTTAACAAGGTCATTTGACAGGCAATATGAGGGGTCCACTGCCTTAATATAAAACTTGGCTCCTGTATGTGTTGATGCTCCCCTATAAAATATTGACTGTCTGATGAACTGGTACATATTTCATTATGTTACTGCAACACATGAGGCCAGGAGAGAATGAGTCATAAGAAGTAGCTTTGAAATAGTGATATTAGTGTGAACGTGAATAAGGCTTCAAAATAAACACGGAACTTGGTTTTCTTTTTTTTTTTTTTTTAATTTTTTTTTCAACGTTTATTTATTTTTGGGACAGAGAGAGACAGAGCATGAATGGGGGAGGGGCAGAGAGAGAGGGAGACACAGAATCGGAAACAGGCTCCAGGCTCTGAGCCATCAGCCCAGAGCCCGACGCGGGGCTCGAACTCACGGACCGCGAGATTGTGACCTGGCTGAAGTCGGACGCTTAACCGACTGCGCCACCCAGGCGCCCCTGGTTTTCATATTATAGTTGTGTTTCAGTTGTAATTTAATGGCTTTAAGTTATACATGATCCAAGGAAATTAATGGCCGGGAGGCATCATGTGCCTAACAAGTAGAAATTCATGGTTGGCTATATATGGGGTATTATGGGCATAGTTGGTATGGCATCAAATGTCGATGGGAGGAGGGTGTCCAGTGAAAGTTTTCCTTGGTAAAGCAGTGGTGTGCTTCAGCAGAGGCCTGACTACCATATTCTTATGTGGGAGGAGGGGAAGTATAATGGATGTTCTGTTTGGATGCAATGTAAAAATTAGGTGTATGGGCCCACCAGTCAGTCTTCCCTGGATTCACATTGTCATTCTATCACTGATAAATTGTGTGACCAGGATTTATCTTTCTTAAACCTCGGGATTGTAGGGCACCTGGGTGACTCTGTGCGTTAATTGCCTGACTTCGGCTCTGCTCATGATCTCAAAGTTCGTGAGATCGAGCTATGTATCGCGCTCTGTGCTGACAGCTCAGAGCCTGGAGCCTGCTTCGGATTGTGTGTCTCCCTCTCTCTCTCTGTCCCTCCCCAACTCACACTCTGTCTCTTAAAAAATAAATGAACATTAAAAAAAAAAAACCCAAACACCTCAGGATTGTTGTGAAATTAAAACCAATTAGTGCACGTAAAGGCCTTTGGCTCAGTGCCTGAGATATAATAAGTGCTTAATAAATGTTACCCATCACTGTTATCATTTTCATTATCATTATTGTTTGGTATTGACTTCTCCTTCCTTCTGACTTATAGTCGATATGGCAGATCACTCTTACCCACTTACTTCATTGGTTAAGCTGGGCTTGGCATCAGCTCAAAACAACTCAGACTTCTATGGAACAATCTACTATATCTATATATCTATATCTATATATCTATATCTATATCTATATTCTATATCTATATCTATATATCTATATCTAGGAAGACCTTATTTCTGCGGTTGGGTTCTATAATCATACTGAAGGTATTCTGTGTGAGTCAGGACTAGGTTAGCTTCCAGTAACAGAGACCCCTAATAACAAAGGCTCAAACAGAAGTTTGGTTCTCTCTCACATAAAGGAATCTAGAGGTAGGCAATGCAGGGTTGGTGTGGCGGCTTCAAACCTTTAGGTACTCAGTATCTTTGTCTCTCCCTGTTAGGCCATACTTAGATGCGTGTTCAAGTTCCAGCCATCATGTTTCTGTTCTAGCCAAAATAAAGGAAGAAAAACAAGGGCATGTATCCTCCCTTTAAGGACATTGTGCATAATTACATGCAGCTCTCTTCTTACATCTCATTGGCTGGTTTTTAGTTACATGGCACTTCTAGCTGCAAGAAAACTGAGAAATGAAGTCTTCATTTCAGGCATCCAGGTGCTCTACTAAAATTCAAAAGTTTTCTTTTGAGTAAAAGTTTTCTATCAACTGTGGAAAGAAGGGAAAACAAGCAGACGACAAGCAGTCTCTGTGACATATTTATTTGTGGTTTTCTCAGGCTGCCTGAACTCATGTTCATGAAGTTGACTAACAAATGCCAGCCTTTTTTGGCAGAAGAAAAAAAAATTTTTTTTAGAAAGTATAGGTAATGTAGAAAAAAGGATTACACAACTTGATTTTCTACTTAAAAAAAGCTTAATAGTTTTCACTCTTAGCCAGTTGAGTTTATTCTATTCCAAGGGGCCTGTGTCTTTTGTGTTTGCATATGAGTAGCTACCAAGAACTTCCAGAGAAGCCCAGCACATTCTCCTGGATATAATTACTGCCTCTGCTATTCCCAAAGGCCCTGAGTACTCTCAAGGTCTTAGTTTGACAACATTTTTATTTCTTCATATTTCACAGAGAATAGCACTAATTCGTTTGTAAAAATCTTCTCACTTCTTCTTCATAGTCCTCTAGTTTGTCGGAGTAGCAGAAGAGGACTTCAAGCTCCTGTACATCCTAGGGAACATAAAAAGAGGAGGACCATGATACTGCTAAAATTAGTAATCCTGAGGTCTCTCATTCATTCAACAGATGTGTTTTGAGTGCTGGATACTATTTGGACTATGGCAGCAAACAATGCAGCCAAACTCCTTGCCCTCCCTCATGCAGCTAGCATTCTAGTTTGGGGAGATAAGCAATTAATATTTAAATAAACAAGTAAATAATAAGATATTAAGCAGTGAGAAATGCATTGTAAATATAAAATAGGGGTGCCTGGGTGCTCAGTCAGTTGAGCATCTGAACTCTTGATTTTGGCATGGGTCATGATCTCATGGTGAGATAGACCCCCTTGTCGGGCTCTATGCTGAGCTTGGAGCCTGCTTGGGATTCTCTGTCTCTCTCTCTCTGTCCCTCTTCCCCTCTTGCATGTACTTTCTCTTTCTCACTCTCTCTCTAAAATTAAAAAAAAAATAGATACTACTCCACATCCATTAGGATGGCTATTATAAAAAAATAGAAAATAGCAAGTCTTGTTGGCAAGATGTAGAGAAATTGGAACCTTTGTGCATTGGTGGTGGGAATGTAAAATGATACAGCTGCTGTGGAAAACAGTATGACACTTTCTCAAAAAATTAAACCTAAAAAAAAGCAGAATGAAACCTATAAATACAGAGAACACACTGATGGTTGCCAGAGGGGAGGTGGGTGGAGGGATGGGCAAAATGGGTGAAGGCGAGTGGGGGATACAGGCTTCCAGTTATGGAATACATAAGTCATGGGGATGAAAGGTACCACATAGGGAATACAGTCAGTGGTACTGTAATAACGTTGTATGGTGACAGATGGTAGCTATACTTGTGAGCACAGCATAGGGTGTAGAGTTGTCCAGTCACTATGTTGTACACTTGAAACTAATGTAACATTTGGGTGTCATTGATACTTCCATAAAAAAGAAAAACAAACATAGAATTATCATATTATCTAGCAATTCCATTTCTGGGTATATACCCCAAAGAAGTGCAAGCAGGGACTTGAGCAGATACCTATATATCCATGTTCATGGCAGCATTATTCGCAGTAGCCAAAAGGTGGGAGTAACCCAAGTATCTATCCACAGATGAACAAATAAGTAAAATGTGGTGTAGACATACAAAGGAACACTATTCAGCCTTAAAAAGGGAATTCTGACACATGCCACAATATGGATGAACCTTGAAGACATTGTGCTAAGTTAAGTAAACCATCACAAAAGAACAAATAGTGCATGATTCTGTTTATATGAGGTATCTAGAGTAGTCAGATTCATAGAGTCAGAATGGTGGTTCTCAGGGGCTGCTGGGTGGGGAGTTAATGTTTAATGGGTACAGAGTTTCACTTAGGGAAGATGAAAAAGTTTTGGAGATGGATGGTGGTGGCGATGGTTGCGCAACAATGAAAGGTCATTCTGGCTGCTGTATAGAATGAGTTGTGGGGAGTTAAGAATGGAACAGGAAGACCAATTAGGAAGCTAATGTGGCATCTAGGAGAGAGGAGATAGTGGACTAGACAAGGGCAGTAACAAAGAAGATGAAACATGGACTCTTCTGCCTAAAGCAGTTGGCTTAGCAGTTCTGAATGCAGTTAGGATGTAGTGGCACCAGCCAAGAGGCTGGATATACCAGGCTCAGGACCCTTGGTTGGCAGCTGCTCCAGACAGGGCTGAGCTCTGGTGTGGCCTCAGGGAAGGTGGTCTGTTAAAGGCTTTCCCAAAGCCGGAGGAGGATCAGTCCATTTTCCTGCTCCTGCAGTCAGTAAACCAAGAATGGAGTTTCTACTGGCTAATTCAATATAAATTTTATTAAAAGGGGCACCTGGGTGGCTCAGTTGGTTAAGCATCCAACTCTTGATTTTGGCTCAGGTCGTGATCTCACGGTTTGTGAGATCGAGCCCCTCATTGGGTTCTTCGCTGATGGTATTGAGCCTACTTGGGATTCTCTTTCTCCCTCTCTCTGCCCACCCCCCTGCTCATGTGTGTGTGCATGTGCATACCCCCTCTCTCTCAAAATAACTTAAAAAAAATTAAAAAAATAAATTTATTGAAACATCACAGAGATGCCTCAAAATGGGAGTCTCGAGTGGTCCTAAAAGTCTAGTTCCTATAGTTGAAGAGGAATATTCTGCCTCTTGCTCCTTACCTTCCTCTCATCGTGGTTCTTCCAGACTGGAGATGTGTTCCCGCAAAGTGGCTCTCCCCACCAAATTGTTTTCATTGAACAACATCTTAGTAGGAGATTGAAGAGAGTCTAATGGTAGTATCTGTTTACTTTAAGAAAGTTGAATACTGCCTGTCACAACCAAACTTTCTAGCCAATTGTAATAGACTTTTCAGTATGGAAATACAGCTTACAGATTAGAGATTTAGATTTGTCCTTAAATTATAGTACTTTAAAATTTTCATAGCTAGTTCTTGGATAGCTGCACTGTCCCAAACACTGTCTACATTGGCTATTTAAGTTAATTAGCCAAATTAATTTCAAAATTCAGTATCTAAATCACATTAGCCATATTTTTTTTTTGTTTATTTTATCTTGAGAGACAGAGAGAGAGAGAGAGAGAGAGAGAGAATATCCCAAGCAGGCTACACGCTGACAGCTCAGAACCCAACCCAACATTCAATCCCACAACCCTGGGATCATGACCTGAGCCAAAACCAAGAGTTGAATGCTTAACTGACTGAGCCACCCAGGTGCCCCCACATTAGCCATATTTCAATTGTTCAGTAGCCACATATAGATAGTGGCTACCATATTGAGCAGTATATAATACAAATATTTCCCTCAACACAAAAACTTCTTTGGATAGTGAGGTTAATTTTACTCACGTAAAGGTATGTTCAGGACAGGGGTGCTCCGTGCTGCTTCATTGTGCTTCTGCTTTGCAAGTGGAGAAGCTGACACTTGTTCTATGGAGAGTTGAAATTGTGACTGGAACTCAAGCCTCTTGACTCAGCTGCATCTTTCTGGCTGCAACTCTTGGTGACCTCAACTAGTCTTAGGTTTTACTAATTAGTCTTACTGAATATGTTCTCAAAAGTGTACAGTTAGAGATTAAGCCAGAGAATTAGAGGGTTATGAAATTGTTAAATATTTTGTAATCCGTGATGGGGTAGAAGGTTTCTTAGTTTCCTGTGAGAGTTGATTTTTGGAACTGGAAGTTAAGGGGCATCTGTATAAAAAAATACTTATTTGACATAGGTGGTGGGGACAGGAGTTAGTTAAGTAGGATTTGAGAGCTAATGTACATAAAACTTTGGAAAATGGTGGTTGGTTCCTCTAAGGAGGTTTGGGTTGAGTCAAAGTTCAGCTGAATTGATTTAAGGATGAGAACCAGTAACTCCACCTGTAGCCAGCCCTGTAACAGGAAACAAAGCTCTGAGTATTAACACTACGTGGACCCTCTATCGCAGTGGTCCTCCTGCTAGGTGCATGTGTGCATCGGGATCAGACGGTGCGGGAGACAGTAAGAGATCTCTGAGATCCCTAAACGAAGCAGAAAAGAGTGGACCATTGTGAACAAGAACACAGCCCGTGTGATGAAGTTCACTGCTGCGTTGACAAGACATTTTTGAAGAGCGCACCAGGTACGGTGCTAGAGATATACAGATGAATATGTATGAGATGCAAACGTGGGGGGGCTGCCTGTGAAGACGTGTTCCCCAGGCTCCAAGTGAGAGTGAGGCTCCACAGGTAGCTCTGACACAAAAATCTCCATTCCGTTAATGGTTTCATTATAAATTCATTGCAAACTTGGCAAATCACCAATACTTTTTCTGTTCCTTGATCTTTTCATCCATAACTTGTTCATTTTATAATCCCATAGTAGAGTTACAGATTCGTACTGATGGTTTGACACAGTTTTTGAATTAAAAAAAATAGACGTTAGTAGCAAAATAATACCTTGTGAAAGCAACTATTCAGAGTTTGACTTGGGCTATATATGTTATGGCTGGTTAAGTGGAACCAGCTGAATCTTTGTTTATAGCAACTATGCAAATTAGAGGAAACTGGAAGCCTAGAACCTTCTGGGAAATCTCCTTGAATAGATACGTAGGAATTGTTATTTTAAATTGGTTCCCAAAGTTAAAACTAAATGTGGCATCTGAGTGTGTTAGGCAGTTGCCGTCCTTATCTAACAGAAACAGCAGTTGGTATGTAGATACAGGTGAAAATGATTTGTGCTTAGATTTAAAGCTGGGCATGATTTACAAAAGTTTTTAAAATCAGATACTTCATATTATGTTGTCCTGTTGTTATAAATCAGCATTAGAATTCCAAAGTACTTGTTTATTATTTATATCTCTTCTTTATTTCCAATTTTAGTATACGTGCTGCCAACGGAACACTTTATTTCAAAAAAAATTTTTTTAAGGTATTGAAATTAGCCAATTATTGAAGGTTTCAGTTATTATTGAAGGTTTCAGTTATTATTTTCAGCAGAAATCTGGCTTGGGAAAAATCAGCAAACGTTTGAGGAGTTTAAAATTTGGCAGTGGAGGTTCCTTTAACTCTGAATTAAATAATGTGGGAGTGTCAGAAGGTCACAGACCTTTGCCAGAAATGGGAGAACAATTATAGCAATGAATAGAATCACTTCCATTTAAACTAGAAGTGTGTGGCAAAATTTTCTTTAGCTAATTCATGCAGAAGAAAAAGCATAAATCATATGTTGAAGATCTTCAGGCTCCCAGGTAATCCATGTACTGTCATTTTGATAACTATTCTTTCTTTTGAACTGGAATTAAATATACTGATGTGGAAATGGTGGGGTTCGGAGCAAATAGTCAAGAAAAAATTTTTGAGATGTCTTTGGTGCAAAAAGGTGGTTTTATTAAAGCACGGGGACAGACCTTGCACAGAAAGAGCTGCACTGGCGTAGTGACAGGTGACTGATTATATACTTTCATGTTGGGAGGGTGTTAGGGATAGCATAGGTCTCTAAGGAATTTGGAAGCAAGATTTCCAGGACCTTGAGGGGCTAGTTGTCAGGAAAAGGTCATTTACTACTGTCTAGTAAAAGCCTAGTCATGAGACCCTTCAGATGTGTATCAGTGGGCCATATGCTTGGAGGATGATTGCTAAACTCTGTCCTGGTAGAGATAAAGGAAGTTTCCAAAGGAATTTTTATATGTTAACGTAGATTTACAGGATCCCGGGGGTTGGGATAATGTTAAGCTAAGATTGCCTTTTGCCTTTAGCAAAGTGTCATCATCGAGGTGGTTGAGTTCCTAGAGGAAGGTCACTCTGACTGTCTCAAGGACTTGTCAATGGGCTATAAGTTATAAGAAAATTTAATTTATTCCTTTTGCCTTTGATCAATACTAGTTATTTTATAGATTGTAGATATAAAATAATAATTTGTGGTTTTCAGCATACCTTCAAATACATTGTGTCATTGTATTTCATTCCCATCCAATTCTCTGATGTCAGTGACATACGTATCAGTATGCCCATTTCACATGTAGGGAAACTGAGGTCTAAAGAACTCATAACTTGGCAGTATTGTCATTCCTGCACAGGTATGAAAAGACTAGCACAAAATTTTTCAGCTTACTAATACAAAGGCACTATCACAAGCTTACTTAGCAAATAAATTAACATTCACCTGATGCTTATTAAACATCTGCTGTGAACTAAGCCTTGGTTGGGCCCTGGGGTAAAAAAGACAAGGCAAAGTTTCTGTCCTCAAGGAGTTTATAAACTGGTGGGGAGTTAGAGAAAATCAGTAGCAGTTATGTGTGTAAATAGCTACGATGCTCACTGTAAGTAGTTTTAAGTATTGATAATGTGGAATAAGTCTTATTTACATTTTTAAAAGATTATTGAATGTCTTAGATTATTATTGCTTTAGGCAAAGAGTGAAAGATGTTAGGACCTATTTTATATCTGTGCTTCTCTAAGACTTGAGAAATTGGTACTGTGTCCTTTGTTTGACATCATAGGGCCCTTTTACAACACCTGCTTTATATTTTCAAATATGTCTGATAAATAATCATATAAAGACATTCCTATACCATTGTCTTGGGGGTAGTTTTGCTAACTACATTTTAATGTGTGTTAAAGTCATCATACTGAATCTATCCTCCAAAAGCCTGATTAAATTTAAATGGATTTCACATTTTTAAAGAAATGATAGGTTAAAAATGTAGTTGGGATTTATATTTTCCCAATAACCTGCATATGGCTTCGTGAGAAGAAAGTCAGCAGTGGTGGGGCATGGGGTTGTGTGAAAATTGAAACAAATAATGATGTTCTACTAAGATCAGTGCTGGGTATATAATTTGAGAAAACAAATAGTGTATTTAGACAGGAACTCAACATTTAAGTCACTTAATTATACCTAAGAGTATAGCAAGAGGTTCTAAAATTGCTTTAACTATTATTTGCCTGGCATAACCACAGCAGGACAGATAGGGGAATGGAATTTTGGCCTTAAGCACATATTTCCTGGCTTTAAACTACATGTAGAATTTAGAATTATATAGAGACTTAAATTCCAATCTTAACTATGGGTTTTTTTTTTTTTTATGTATGCATATATTTGTTGGACTAGGCCTGGTTATTTCAGCTGCCTTGAATAGTAATTTAACCTGGTGCTTGACTTAATATTATTTACATCTAATTCCTTAGTAAAGATGGGAATAATTAACAGAGAATGTCTGCATACCCAAGCTTGAGGACCATATGAATGGGATAAGAGCACTATAGCTGTTTTTTGTTTGGGTTTTTTAATTAAGAGAGTATAATTCAGATACTTTGTGATTCTTAGGGCACTTACACTGTCCCGATTAGGTTTCAGTTGATAAGACATTGGAAGAACTGAAACATTTCCCTTGCTCCCTTAAATCTTCCTGGGAAGCAAGGAGAACACAAATCCCAAATAAATAAGCAAGGAGGTGACATTTTCCCATTGGGACCTCAGTCCAGTTTTTCTAAATTTGTTTAGTTTTCTGCTTTTTTTAAAAGGGCTTCTGTTGCTTGTTTTTGTTTTGTTTTTCTTTGCTCGTTCACATGAAAATCAAATGTTTTTATTGATTGAAAACCTAATGTTATAAATGTGCTTATTTGTACTGCCTGCAGTTTTTAGTGCTGGGCTAAAGCAGAGCCTTAGAAAGGGCTTAATGAGTAGAAGGAAAATGAGACACCATGAAAACGAAGTCTTCATGTTTTTCTGAAAAAGATTGTCCTTACTAACATATTAGTGACCAAAAAGTCATTCTTTCCTGAACTATCACTTTAATAATGGAGCACAAAAATAGCACACTTAAAACCTCTCTGTCAAAAAGCAGTATAAATTGAGAAGGCATTTAACAGAGGTAAAACACCCGGAAAGGGTCTTAAAGAATGTATTATTAAGAAGACTGATGGAATCACTTTCACATTCCTTGCCCACCTCCAGAATTCAATTTATGATGTGAAATTATGGGCAAATTAGAATTGTTCCATAAATTTGCAGATTCCTCAAAATCTATCAAGAATTAACAATACCAAAAAAAAAAAAAAGAGAGAGAGAGGTGTCATTTGTTGGCTTCTCTTTGCTGGAGACCAGAGAAGCGTATAGGGGAGCTCCTAATTTTAAGGGTTCTCTTTTTCCCCACATTGTTCTGCCTAGTTAGGAAAGTGTTCCTGTGAATAGTTGCTGTCCCATGTTCCTGGCACAGTGAAGTTTCATATGTATAGATTATTACTTTTTCATCTTATGAAAAATGTAACCACTACCTTTATCTTACACGGTTTCACCTTATAATTTAGCAACTTTAACAACAGTGGCAATAGCTCTTTTGGGTATACTTGAATGTCTTACTCTAGGAACTTTGGAGAAAAGAAGTGTTTTCTTCAGATATATTATTTGTTAAATCATGATAGTCAATGTTGGCAAGTCTTTGGAAAACCAGTATAAACATCTAAAAATAAATGGAACACCCATAGAGAAGTGGGGAGTTGGAATTAAAACAGCACAAGCCCTGCCACTAAATATCACCTCTCTTTCATCCCCTCACCCCCAAGACACTCCTGAGCACTGCATATAATAAAATAGTGTTTCCCAAAATGTGGAGGGAGGGAGAGACTTTTTAGTCAGAGATGGGCTGTTCTGTGGATAAGGCTGACAAGAAGGGCACAGGGAAGCCAGTGGAGATAATTTTTCTGCTTATGCCTCCTAAAAATGAATTGATTCGAGTCTGATTGCTAGACACAGACCTTCTAAAAGCCCTAGGCTGGGATTTACCTTCTCTGAAAAAAATCATAATTTATTCTTTAAAACCATTTTTAAAGTGTCTACCAGAGACCAGGTGCTGGGTTGGGCACAAAAGACTGCAATGGAAAGAAATCCATATCCCTGAATGAGAGGGGAGGAGACAAGGAGGCTCTTACTAGTGAGGGAGATGTCCCCAAAATGAATGACAATGACACAGGGTGGTAAGTTTCATATCAAGGGTTGTATATGTGGCATTACTCAGTGACTAGAAGAATGGGCATTGGAAAGTCATACTGATACACTGTTCAGCTATTTACTAGGTATGTGATATACATTCCAGAACTTTCCAAAGTTGTTTATCATGGTCAGACCTGGCCTGTAAGGGTAATGTGAGGATTGAAGGAGATAGTAGATGAAAGGTTCTTGGCACAGTGCTTGGTGCAAGCATGCACTCAATAAATGGTGGTGATGGTGATTTTTTTTTTTTAACCTCTCTTCCAGGGCTGTAGTAAGGCATAAAAGGGTGGTGTTTGTGTAGAACTTGTCTACAAGCCAGTGCATTTCATGCTGGATGGTAATCCCTTTGGGGCATGGCTAGCTCCCATTGGAAATACCCACTCCTACTCACTATGTCCTTTCTTCACTTAAAATATGATCTTTCATAAGACTGTCCACAGAAATACTTCCAAACCTTCCCTGCTTTTCCTCAAGCCATGTCCCCTCAACCAAACACCTCCCGCCCAGCACCAACCAAAAGTGCCCCTTAACTTTTGAAACTAGGATATTTAGAAACAGAGAAAGGATTGTCAGTTAAAAATTGCAAATAATTTTGTATGTTTAGAGATAGGGACTTTAATTAACCTTTGAAACCTCAAATCACCAGAATAGTCCCCATTATTCACTTATTCCTAATAGAGACACCTCATGTTAGAGTGGTTAAGAGTATAGTTCCTGGAGCCAGACTGCCTGGATTCAAATACCAACCAGCTCCACTATTGTGGTGGTAAGTCTTTAAAGATGACCCCCCCCCAATATCATATCTCACAATATCATACCTTCACAATACTTCCTGGTATTCATGCCTTTTTCTAGTACCTCCAAATACTGAATCTGGGTTGGCCCTATGAAACAAACAGAGTAGGGCAGAAGTGATACTACATGACTTCTGGGACCAGGGTGTAAGAAATCTTAAAGCTTTTGCCTTAGTCTCTTAAAACATGCACTCTGGGGGAAGCTAGCTGCCATGTAAGGACCACCATGCTGTGAGGAAGCCCAAGCCAACCATGTAGAGAGGCTTCATGGAGAGGGAGAGAAAGAGGAGAGAGAGGACAGAGATGCCCAGACAGCCCCCACTTATTCTAGTCTTCCTGGCTGAGGTGCCAGACCCTGGAGTAAAAAAGTCATCTTGGAGAACCAGCCCAGTTATGCCTTCAGGTGACTCAAGCCCTAGCTGATAACTGATGATAGTTACATGAGATAATTCAAGCAAGAACAACCCAGCTGGGGCCAGTGATCTTACAGAACCATAAGAAATAAGAGCATATTGGGGTGCCTGGATGGCTTAGTCGGTTAAACATCCGACTCTTAATTTTGTGTCTCAGGTCATGATCTCATGATTCGTGAGCTTGAGCCCCATGTCCAGCTCTGTGCTGACAGCATGAAGTCTGCCCGGGATTCTCTCTCTCCCTCTGACTCTTCCTCTCTCTCTGCCCCTCCCCGGCTTGTGCTCACTCTCTCTCTCAAAATGAATTAAAAAAAAAAAAAAAACGTACATTGTTTTAAGCCACTGACTTTTGTGGTGGTTTTTATGTAGCAATAGATTACCAAAACAGTTACTTACTAGCTGTATGGCCTTGAGTTTATTAATCTTTCTGTGCCCCAGTTTCCTCATCTAATAAAATGTGGCTAAGAATATCCCTTACCTCATAGGATCACTTTGGGGATTTAGTTACTGAATGTACAGTATTAAGGTGACTTCATAGAGAAAGAACCAGGGAAGTAAAGATCCTGACCCAACTCCCTTCCCTATTTGCAATTCCTGTTGGGGCTTCCCATGGCTACAAGCAACTGAAGGATAATTGTTGATGATTTCATTCAGATCAACCACCCAGAAAGGAGAGTAGGGTGGAAATAGGAGGAGAATGGACTTGGAGGGGCAAATAGAAGATATTTGACACAAAGAGCTCTATCAGCATTCACCAGAGAAGTGGAACCAGTAGGAGATATATATGCATATACATGCAGGCATATACACATAGAAAGATATACATGTGTACTTAGAAATACACATGCACACATGTACAGACATACATATACATACATAAAGAGATTTGTTTCAAGAATAGGCTTATGCGATTGTGAAGGCTGGCAAGTCTGAAATTTGTGGAGAACCTGTTAGGCAGGAGGAGCTGATTCTACAGTGTTGAGACAGAGTTTCTTCTGAGATACCTCAGTTTTGCTGTTAAGGCCATTCAACTGATTGGATGAGGCCCACCCACATTATCAAGATAATCTCCTTAAAGTGAACTGATTGTAGATCACATTTATGAAATGCCTTCATGGCAATACCTAGATCAGTGTTTGAATAACCGGATGTTACAGCTTATCCAAGTTGACAATGTGAAACTAACTATCACAGAGCCACTGAAGGGTCTGGAGCAGGGGAGTGACAAGGGTCACCCTGGATGCTGTGTTGAGAACAGAGATTGGGGTGCAGGGGTGACAGTAGTGAAACTAGTTAGGAGGCCATCGATGTAGTTAGATGAGAGATGATGATGGTTTGGACCAGCATGGGAGCCAAGGAGGTGGTGAGGGATAGTCAGTTTCTGGATGTACTTTAAAATAGAGCCAAAAAAGAATTGCTGGTGGACAAAATGTGGGGAGGAAGAAAAAGAGGAACCAGGGATGGCTTCACAGTTACTGACCCATGCAAAGTGGAAGGATGGAGGTGCGATTCATCAACCATGACAGGGAGGCCAGGGCAAAGCAGATTTGGTGGGGGAGGTCAGATGTTCTGTTTTGACACGTTAAGCTGAGGTGTACATCAGATCCCACGGTGAAATGCCATTCCAAATACTACTCATCCAGCAGAGAGAACAGGTGGCAGGTAACAGTTTACTCCCTATTCTTCAATAAGTGCTTTAGGAAGTAACAAAAAATAGAAACATGATCAAATGGCGGCAGGTGAGGTTCAAGAGACTGGGTGCAGACATGACTATGTTTAGGTGTGGTGGCAGCTGAAGATAAAGGTGCTTACGCAAGTGTTTGAAATAAAAAATAGTATGTAGTAAACCAACAATCAGTGTTTTACTTCACTGTTAATGTCAGTAAAGACATTTCTTTTATTGCAAATACATCTGCTCTGGTGTATTATAGCAATAAATCCTGTTTCTTGCAAGCCTAAAGCTATCATTCAGAGCCAAATGCCACTATTTTACGTTGAAAATAAAGTATGGGAATCTTTGGGTTTGAATTGTACAAAGGGTTTGGTTGCTTGAGAGTTTGGCATACTCCCAACACTGGATGTTTTTCTTTACTTTTCAGAAAAATAAATCAATAACTTGTTATTGGGCATATTTTCTTTTTTTAAAAAAAAATTTTTTTAACATTTATTTATTTTGAGACAGAGAGAGACAGAGCATGAACGGGGGAGGGGCAGAGAGAGAGACACAGAACTGGAAGCAGGCTCCAGGCTCTGAGCCATCAGCCCAGAGCCTGACGCGGGGCTCGAACTCACGGTCCGTGAGATCGTGACCTGAGCTGAAGTCGGACGCTCAACCGACTGAGCCACCCAGGCGATATTGGGCATATTTTCAAGCCACACCTAAATGCTGGGGCAGAACATGAAAAATACTTTCTGGAGTTAAATGTTATCAGACACAGAATCAGGAATCCATTCACTGCTATTGCCCAGATTGAAACAGTCAGCTTTCTAGGTCTTGAGTGTGATATGTCCATCAGCCTAACATTTTACAGAGTGCTGCAGTTGATAATGAGAAATCACCTCATTTTTCTGGGTCCTCATTTGATTCGACTACCCAGAACTATGTGACAAAGCCAGCAAACACTTGCTGCCTTTCTTGACATCCTATTATTCTTAGTTAGACTTTTCTAACTTGTAGTACTAAAAATAAAAAATAAAACTGACTGCTGTTGGGACTACTATTCCAATGTATTGGCATACTTTGGAATCATCCTCTTGTTTATGTGAAAAAAAAATTTTTTTTTAACGTTTATTTATTTTTGAGACAGAGAGAGACAGAGCATGAACGGGGGAGGGTCACAGAGAGAGGGAGACACAGAATCTGAAACAGGCTCCAGGCTCCGAGCTGTCAGCACAGAGCCCGATGCAGGGCTCGAACCCACGGACCGTGAGATCATGACCTGAGCCGAAGTCGGACGCCCAACCGACTGAGCCACCTAGGCGCCCCTATGTGAAAATAGTTTTAATTGTAAGATAGTAAATTTAATTTTGGACTTTTTTAAAAATATTTTTTTAATAGTCCACAAACCGTGAGACCATGACGTGAGCAGAATTTGGAAGCCTAACCAGCTGAGCCACCCAGGCACCCCTAAGTTTAGACTTTTAAAAACAGGCCTAAAATTGACAAAATTATGTATATTCCCAATATCCATTAAATGGTCTATGAGCAGTGTGCCTGGCTGGCTCAGTAGGAGGCGCACACAACTCTTGGTTTTGGGGTCATAAGTTTGAGCCCCATGTTGGGTGTAGAGATTACTTAAATAAACAAAACTTAAAAAAAAAAAAAAAAGACTGGCGCCTGGGTGGCTCAGTTGGTTGAGCATCCGACTTTGGCTCAGGTCATCTTACCACTTGTGAGTTCGAGCCCTGCGTTGGGCTCTGTGCTGACAGCTCAGAGCTTGGAGCCTGCTTTGGATTTTGTGTCTCCCTCTCCCTCTGCCCCTCTCCTGCTCATACTGTCTCTTTCTGTCAAAAATAAATAAACGTTAAAAAAAATTTTAAAAAAGAAAGAAATGGAAGAAATGAATGAATGAATGAACGCAGTTACCTTTGTCCTTTCCTTAAAGCCTAGCACATGACTTGACACATAGTAGGTACTTGATAAATATTTGATTAATTTATTGAAAAAAATGGGTTTGGGGCGCCTGGGTGACTCAGTCGGTTAAGCATCCAACTTCAGGTCAGGTCATGATCTTGCGGTTTGTGAGTTTGAGCCCCACATCAGGCTCTGTGCTGACAGCTCAGAGCCTGGAGCCTGCTTCAGATTCTGTTTCTCCCTGTCTCTCTGCCTCTCCCCCACTTGTGCTCTGTCTCTCTGTCTCTCTCTCTCAAAAAAAAAAAGTGAATAAATAAAAAAAAATGGGATTGCTTTTCTGGGAAAAACAAAAGAATTATCATTGTTCCTTTGTGGTCCTTGCCCCCGCCCCCTCAAGTAACTTACATTCATTTGTGAAGAGTTTGCAGCCTTTGCACTTGTGAGTTTTACCAGTGATAGGTTTTCATCAACCATTGTGCTTCATTTTTCTCACTTGTGTGGCATACTTTGCTGAGCCGGGGCCAAGAACCAACCACACGTCATAGCCCTCCATGACAATTAAGCTTTAGCTCCTTTGGGAAACTATCAAGTTACCCACTGTTATCTTCTACTTTTATGTATATGTGGAGTGGCTGTTATTTCTAATTAAGGATACAGTTGATATTAATAAGATAAAATGGATATGGCATATAAAAAATTATGCGATTTTTATGATAGATCACAGAGTGATTTCAAACTTTTCCCAAATAGCAGGTTTCAAGTTTGCACAATGATGCGGATGACACTTAGCTAGTAGCTTTGTTGTGATAGATAATGCTTGTAATTTTAGCCAGCATTTACTGAGCATTAAGAGGCAAACACGGTTCTAAGTACAATAAATTGTTAGATATATGTTTCTGCCACCTGCAGGGCACTCTGTATTTATGCTTGTTTTAGTTTTGGGTTTTTTCTTTTTAGGCATACTTTACATATAATGCACAAATCTTAAATATGCAATTCAATGTCTTTTTTTTTTTTTTTAATTTTTTTTTTCAACGTTTATTTATTTTTGGGACAGAAAGAGACAGAGCATGAACAGGGGAGGGGCAGAGAGAGAGGGAGACACAGAATCGGAAACAGGCTCCAGGCTCCGAGCCATCAGCCCAGAGCCTGACACGGGGCTCGAACTCACGGACCGCGAGATCGTGACCTGGCTGAAGTCGGACGCTTAACCGACTGCGCCACCCAGGCGCCCCTGCAATTCAATGTCTTTGACAAATTCAAACACCTGTCTAAATGACACCTTCATCAAAATAAATGTTTTCAGCACCCAGAACCTTCCTTCCCTCTTACTCCTTTGCAGCCAATTCCCCATCCTTCCAAGAGGCAAGTAGCATAGATTAGCAATTTTTCCAATTCTAGGACTTCATAAAAACAATAATATGGAATGTGCTTTTTTCCTTCACAGTTTACTCACTGTGATGTTTTTGAATTTATCCACATTATTGTATTAGTAGTTTGTTCCTTTTATTGCTAATTATTATTCTACTATGTGAATATACCAATTTATTTATCCATTCTCCTATTGTGGACATTTGTGCTTTTTTTCAAATTTGGGCTATTATGAATAAAGCTGCTACAAACCTTCTCGTATAAGGCTTTTTTATGCATGTATGTTTTCTTTTCTCCTGGAAGGATACCTGAGAGTGGAATTGCTGACTCATGGGATAGGTGTATGTTTAACTTTGTAAGAAATTACCAGATCAGTTTTCAACGTGATGACCATTTTACCCTCCCACCAGTAATGGTAGGAAGTTATGTTTGCTCCGCATCCTGGCATTTGGTGTCATCAGCCTTTCTAATTTTGGCTGTTCTAGCAGGTGTGTAGTTAATGTCTTATTGTGATTCTACTTTGCATTTCCCTGTTGGCTAATGAGGTTGAATGCTTTTCACATGCACATTGGTCTATCTTTGTGAAGTGTCCATTCAAGTCTTTTGCCCATGTTTTTTATTGGAGTATTTTGTCTTTTATCATCAAGCTGTATGAGTTCTTTATTCTGAATATAAGTTCTTTGTCAGATGTATGTATTGCAAATATTTTCTTCCCATCTGTGGTTTATCTACTCATTTTGTTAATGGTATCCTTCGATGCACAGAAATTTAAAAATTGTTGAAGTCCAGTGGGTCAGTTTGTACTCTTGTAGTTAGTACTTTCTTGTTGTCCAGGATAATAAAGTATTCTTCTATATTTTCTTCCAGAAGTTTGTAGGTTTAGCATTTACATGTATGTCTGTGATCTGTCTCAAATGAATTTGTGTGTAGTGTGAGGTGGGAGTCAACATTTGTATTTTTCTGTGTGGATTTCCAGTTTTTCCAACATCCTTTGTTGAAAAGACTGACCTTTTACCCATTGAAGTGCTTTGCCACCTTTGCCAAAAATTGATTGACCATATAAGTGGGGCTCTATTTCTGGACCCTCTATTCTAGACTATTGATCTGTTTGCCTTCTTGACTGTTTTGCCATTGCCATTCGCTCATTGCCATTGCCAAACTTTATTAGTAGTTAGGTTTCAGGGAGTCAAAAGTTATGCGTGGATTTTCAACTGCACAGGGAGTCGGGGGCCCTAACCTTGTTGTTCAAGAGTCAACTGTATATCATGAGTTAACATGCTGATTGCATAATATTCATATTTGTAGTTATTTCTAAAGCTTTCCTATATGTTTTAATTGTTGCTCTTTCATACTGCCCTCCGAAAAACAGTGAGAGGCCTTCCATCCTTAGCAGGGTGTTGTTTCTTTTTATAATTTGCAGAATTGTTGCTATGGAGAAATTAAAGTGAGAAGCCCATGTTCCTAGCCAATGGATTCTTTAGGAGATGCTGTTGTCAGCTCACTGTTATTTTGTAGAGTAACCTCGTTAAACAAGCTTGTTAGGGGTGCCTGGCCTCTCCTCCTTGGCATGAAATGGGTGTATAAAACCAGATTGTGCAGGGTGACTTAGATACTTATCTTTACTTCACGTTAAGTTTTGATGCTTTTCTTTGTCTTTTAAAAGTGTTTTAGGATTGACAGTTTACAAAACAGGCAAAAGATTTCAACAGACATTTCAGCAAAGAAGATACATGAGTGGCCAATAAGCACACGAAGAGATGTTCAGACATTAAGGAAACGCAGCTCAAAAGCACAATGAGATAGCACTTCACCTCCACTAGGATGACTATCATAAATACAAATAAACAAACAGATAATAATGGTTAAGGGTTGTTAAGGATGTAGAGAAATTGCACCTCTTGTACATTAATGGTAGGAATGTAAACTAGCGTAGCCACTTTGGAAAACATAGTCTTTTTTTTTTTTTTCAACGTTTTTTTAATTTATTTTTGGGACAGAGAGAGACAGAGCATGAACGGGGGAGGCGCAGAGAGAGAGGGAGACACAGAATCGGAAACAGGCTCCAGGCTCCGAGCCATTTGCCCAGAGCCTGACGCGGGGCTCGAACTCACAGACCGCGAGATCGTGACCTGGCTGAAGTCGGACGCTTAACCGACTGCGCCACCCAGGTGCCCCAAAAACATAGTCTTTTAAAGTTAAACATTTACCATATGACCCAGCAGTTGCACTCTTAGTGCAAGAAAAATGAACATACACATCCCCATAAAAGTTTGCACAAAGGTGTTCATAAAAGCATCACTAATAATAGCCAAAAAGTGGATATGTATATATCCACCAATTGATGAATGGATAAATAATAGTGATATATCCATACAATGAAATATTAATGATCCATTTAAAAAAACACAAGATAATGCCTCCCTTCAACATCCTCCATCACTTCAGGCAGCTGAGGGCTTTGAGGAAAGGGTGCGTGGTGAAACTTGGGTTCTCTTATTTTATGAGCAATCTCAAGATTTGCAGTTGAAGAAACAAGGACAGACAGGGATACCATGGAGGAAGTGCCAGGCATGTTTGAACATAATTACCTCTCCCTCCCCATAATGTTTCGAGCCATCTGTGCCACTTATGTGCATTCTGGACTAGTGAGTTCATTCTGAGCCTCTCCAATTTACTCTTTCCTATCCACTAGTGTCTTTTTTGTGTGATTTTTTTCCCTAAATGTGTTGTTGTCACAGAACATTTAATTTAAATGTCACACCATCTGAGCAAAATGACTCACTGTCTTTTCTCTTGCTGACTAAACTCTCCTCTGGGAATCCTGAGGTTTTTCTCAAATAGAACGTTTATCCACTTTTCTTTTGGTTTTAATTTCATTTACATTTTTCTTTTTTTTGAAAAGCTTTCTTGGGGTGGTCTGAGTGGAGGAGAATTTGTAAACAAAGTTAGCTAGGTTGTTGGTAGGTTTGGGACAGAGAGTGGTGGAAAGAATGGAGGTGCCTCCTTTGTTTATGCTACTAACCACCATCCCCAGGACATGCCCTTTGGGTTGTGGCTTCTGGCATCTCTGAGCCCTTCACACACTCTCTTTCTTACCCTTTCCTTGTGGCTACGCATTTGTGAGACATCTGGCTAGTATAAGAGTCTTCTGTGGCCTCAGACTGTTTTCTCTTGTAAAAGTTTTTCCATGTTCTCTTTGCTGACAGAACTACACCTTTTAAAACCTTCCCTCCTCAAACCATCATTCTAACTGCGCTTTGATACTGAAATACATGCCTCTAATATCTTAAACTTGACATATTCAAAACCAAACTTACGCCCTCAGTCCTTCCTCACTGCTTTCCTCTAAAACAAAACAACATGAAACCTCTCTTTCCACTGCCATTCTAATGTGAATGGTGCCTGGGGGCTTGAAATCTTGAGGTCGGTGTTGTTGAGGCACCTGTCTGTTCCCCTCCCCTTTTTAATGTTTATTTATTTTTGAGAGAGAGAGAGAGCACAGGAGTGCAAGCACAAGCTGGGGAGGGGCAGAGAGAGAGGGGAACAGAGGAACCCAAGCAGGCTCTGTGCTGACAGCAGTGAATCCAGTGTGGGGCTCGAACTTGTGAGCTGCGAGATCATGACCTGAGCCAATATCAGACACTTAACTGAGTGAGCCACCCAGGCGCCCCAACTGAGGCTTCTCTTACGTGCCCCCACTCATCTCATCTCCACCACTTTAAGTGAACCCAGCTTCTCCTTGCAAATGTTCATGGTGAAATTAAAACAGCAATGAGATCTCATTGTTTTGCCCGCCTGATTGATAACTATTGGCAGCAGCAGTGTAGTTGAGGGTGTGAAAAATGGGGATGGGAATAAATTCAGTTTTTCTTGGCAATATGCTGTTATAATCTATAATTCCTATTTTCCTTGACTTAGCAAATAACATTTCTAGGAATTTATTCAACAGAAATATTCTCTTAAACATAGGATGGTTTATATAATTGTGCTCATAACAGCATTATTTATATTAATAAAAAATGAGAAACATACTAAATATAGAAAAAGATGTGATTGTTCCTATAAATTATGGTACAGGTGTACATTAGAATAGCATAAAGTCATTAAAAATGGTAATATAGCTGTCTTGCAGTTATTTTGAATCCTCTAGCATCAGGCATAATTGTTGGTATTATAGGTGCTTAACAGAATCTGGCTTTTATTTTTTAAATATGCTCTTACCTATAATTTTACAATGTTTTAAAAAAATTTTTTTAATGTATATTTTTGAGAGAGACAGAGCACAAGTGGGGGAGGGGCAGAGAGAGATGGGAGTTACAGAATCCGAAGCAGGTTCCAGGCTCTGAATTGTCAGCACAGAGCCTGACACAGGGCTCGAACTCCCCAACCACGAGATCATGACCTGAGCCGAAGTCGGACGCTTAACCGACTGAGCCACCCAGGAGCCCCTAATTTTACAATGCTATACCTTATATACTCTTGTAAATAACCTAGGAACATAGTGTTATATTATTCTTATTATTTTTTAATAAAAATCATCATAGTGACTTCTGGTTAAGCGTGGTGGGTTAAACACATGTGTTTATTTCTGTCCTTTCTCAAAATCCCACCAAAATTACAGTAAGGAAATTTAAAAGTTTAAACCCACAAAGACAAAAGGGACCTGGAATGGAATTAACAGAAGAGAGATACCAATAAAATTTTGGAAGATAAAAAAGCAGATGGTCAGTGGTAACTGGATTGGCAGAGAGAAGAGGGGAAAGTCAATGTATCTGCCAGAGGGGAGGGGCAGTACCCAAGAGAAGCAAGCTGATCTGTGCCCCGCATTTCTTGGAAGGCCCCAGAGCAGGGGTGGTTGGAGTTATGTTTGAAAACCTTTTAAGAGCAAGGTTCCCTCCTTTGCTCCAAGCAGTAAGAGGGCAGTCTCCTTTCCCATCACAGCAGGGCTTGTTCTCTGAGAACCAGAGGGGCTCTGGACTTTAACTGCAAAGCCAGCAGATAGGGCCAGGCCGAGGTATGGCACTGAAAACAGGTTAATGAAATTATGTCTACACACTGAATGGTGAGGCCCTCCCAACCACCTTTCTCCCTGCTCCTCCCAAAAAAACAGCAGCAAGGTTTTAAACCTCAGGCAAGACATTGAAAGATTTTAGAGAAAACAAAGAGCCCTTCAGATAGGACCTCCAGATAATTTGGGAGACCCAGTGAAAAAGCCAGCCTGTCCCCAGTCACATTATGGGGACAAGCCCTGCCATAGAGCTTCCAGTCAGCCTCACTTCAGCTCTGAATATGAATAGTCAGGGGTTGCTGGACCTTTGTGGAAAGCCTCTAACATGAAAGGGTGGAGCCCCAAACACGAAAAACAAACATACAAACAAAAATAAGGAAGCAGAGACAAAACACAGGGCAGAAGAAAATTTTAAAATGATTATTATCCTTAGATCAGAAGAGGTATTGTGTGTGTAAAAATAAAACAATGCCAAGAAAAAAAGAAAAAGAAAGAAAATAAGATAAAAACACAGTTGGAAAATAGTAAGTGGAAATGGAAAACATTGATAAACTTGAAGAAGATACCTCAGAAAAGAGAACAAAAGGAGGGGAGATGAACTATTGGAGAGGAAAGATAAGAAAATTAGAGGATCTATTCAGGAAGCCCCATCTGACTAATGAGAGTTCTAGGGGAAAAGAATGGAGAATATGAAGGGGAGGGAATAAAGAGATACTACTCAGCACAGTGAATGGAAAAAGACAAACACCAAGGCACATTTTTGTTCAACTTAGATGAGAAAATCCTACAAGCTTCTAGAGGAGGGGAAAATCACATAGAAAGGGAAAAGAACAACATCAGCCTATTAGAAACTAGAAGGCAGTGGAATGATGTCCTAAAAATTCTGATGAAACGGGTGCCTGGGTAGGTTAGTCAGTTAAGTGTCTGACTCTTGGTTTCAGCTCAGGTCATAATCTCACAGTTCGTGGGTTTGAGCCCCACATCTGGCTCTGCTGATGGCATGGAACCTGCTTGAGATTCTGTCTCCCTCTCTCTCTGCCTCTCCCCTGCGCGTGCGCTCTCTCTCTCTCTGAAAAAAAAAAAAAAAAACAACAACATTTAAAAAAAAATTTTTTTTTAATCTGATGAAACTTATTTTAAAGCTACAATTCCAAACCCTACCAAACTGGTGGATAGATGTAAGCACAGAATAAAGGTGTTTTTAGAAACGCAAGATCTTTAACTTTTTCTCAGTGTTGACCCTTTGTAAGAAAACTATAAGAGGATGAGCTCCAACAAAATGAGGGAATAAAGTAACCAAGAAAAAAGATTTAGCAGCCCTGTGGGGATTTCCTGAGTTGGAGGAAGCCAAGTCCTGGCCTCCTAGCCTTGTGAGAGGCCAGTGAAGACTGGACAGAGAGAGGGCAGGAGGGTGGAGGGCTCTAGGATGGATGTTTCCAGGAAGAAAATGGAAGTGACAAGATACCAGTGCCTGGCCATTGTCAAGAGGGGTTTTAGAGAGAGCTACAGAGAAAACTAAGGAAATTCAAAGAACAAAGCAACTATTAGCCTTAGGAAAAACAAAGAATTGTACAATTAGTCCAGTAGTGAATAATTTTATGTAGTCATAGTAATGGAAATCCTGACTTGATTTAATCAGATTTTGACGGGCGCATCAGGGCAATAATAGGCAGCAAAGACATAAAGTTTAAAAAGGATAAATCAAGAAATAGCAGCACAAGCTTTTATTAAGCAAGGAGATAGATGCCGAACAAAACAGTTGAGTTAAATTGGTTGCCTCTGAGGAGTGGGAATCAGGGATTGGCGAGCACTCATTTTTTTTTTTAGAATCTTATAGTGCTATTTTAGATTATAAACTATAGACATGATTTTTTTTTATTATAAGAATTGGGTTTAAAAACAATTTTAGTTCTCTTTTGTAGCAGCCTAATGCTACTATGTAAACTCTGTTTCTTGCTCATTCAGGACAACCCTGGCTGCTCACATTTGCATCTATTCTGTTTTAAATGTGTTTATTACCTTACTATGATTCTTCTCATCCCAGAAGGGAAGGGCTTTCTGTTTCATTCCTATTAAAATAGTTTAATTTTGTGTTCCTGATCCATTACAGATTTCTCAGAAACAAATGACAGATTATAAAAGTATTTTCCTAAAAATATCATTTTAGAGGTTTCCTTTGGGCATTGCATAGAAATCAGTTCCAGCCTATAAAAGCTTTCCAAAAAAGTCATAGTCGTGTCATTAGGAAGAAAACAAGGGTGCTGTATGACAAAAAGGCCCCTAGCTAACAGAGGTACCCCCTGGCTTTTATGTCTGTTATCCTTAAGCCAGTGTGTCCCAGGTGCTTAGGGAAGGGCTGCTTTTTCTTCAAGATTCTCCACCAATCATGTTTATTTTCTTCTGGGTCAACTCATGTTGACAACTCCTAGAACACTGAAAGAATATCCTAACGTGACTCCAGTTCTTTGTTTCATTTTTTGAAAGTGTGAAGAAATTGGCAAGATTTAATTTCTGTGACTTATCTGCAATGTTCTGTCACAAAACACACTAAGAAAAAAAAGGAATAGATATCCTTACTTATAAAAAATTATAGGGGGCCTGGGTGGCTCAGTTGGTTAAGCGTTTGACTTTGGCTCAGGTCATGATCTTGTGGTTAAGGAGCTCAAGCCCCACATAAGGGCTCTGTGCTGACAACTTAGATCGGCTTCAGAACCTCTGTCTCCCTCTCTCTGCCCCTTCACTGTCATGTGCTCTCTCTCTCTCTCTGTCTCTCTCAAAATTAAACATTTAAAAAATGAATTAAATAAAATAAAAGATTATAATCCTGTATACACTAACTGGGATTATAACAAAGCAGACCACTTGGGATGGGCGTTTTTACAAACTTTTGGTGCCGTGTCTCACGTGTCTTAGTGGAGCCCCAGCTTGCCCCAGAGAGGCACTTACTGCCAGGTTTTAGGTCACATGGACTTTTGGAGTTTATGTTTTATCCTAGCTGGATATACGTTGCTGTGCCAGCAGCTGATATTTAATGACTGTTTGATGATTTGCAGAAGAAATGATCAAATGACATAGGAAATCTCCAAACTAATCACAGATCTAACATATGTGAAATGAAGGTAGAAGACTTTTTTCCCCCATCTCCATCCTTACTTTCTTTGCACTTTTTTGATGCCTGGCCCAGGAATGCATGTAGGTTCAGTTAGTCAGACACGTAAATCAGAGTGGAACAATTCTACCCTGCGAAAGCTTCACGTTCACTGCAAGACAGGGAAGACGCCACAGACCCTGGGAGACCCTCTGGGCCCTGTATATGCTAAAGGGGCCACCAAAAGCAAGGAGAGAACAGTAGAATAGTGGGTTCTGAGAGATGAAAAAGGAAAGATAACGCCCCCGCCCCACCGAGTCTAGACACTGGTTGAGGGAGGGAGGTGGGATCCTAAAGAAGGTAGTATGGCCAAGACTTTGAAATTGGGGCGGTGGTTGATAGTCTGAGATGGGGAGAAAGGATTCCAGGTGGGAATATACACGTGATCTCATAGAAGTGGGAAAGGAAAAGGACTGGGTGTATTTGAGGATGGGGGGATTCTCACCCAAGATACGAAGAGCTGGGGGGAAGAGGAGACCAGCATGTCCGACTCAGGTGGGCCTTGCACACCATTATTTTCAGGACTTTGGACTTTATTCCATCCTTTTATTCATTCAGCAGCTACTCATTTAGTTAATCTACAGTTTTGGGGGTGTAGTGGGGCAGCTACCAACTTCAGTGGAGAGGCCTACATGCCTTAAGGCCAGGGTGGCCTTATGTCCTCATTTGTCCTGGGCAGTTCCAATATATATCTGTCATTTAGGACATCTCACACGATTTACCATTTGCCCTGGATTTTTCATTGTTTTAAAAGAAATATTACTACTAATAGTTGTTTTAAAATCATCCAGGATGGGTGTGGTAGAGCTCTTTGAATTTGCATCTTCTGCTGTGGTCTTGTCTAAAAGTGTATCATGCACATGGGGCGCCTGGGTGGCTCAGTCATTTAAGCATCCGACTCTTGGTTGGCGCAGATCACGAGCTCACAGTTCATGGGATCGAGCCCTGCATGGGGCTCTGTGCTGACAGCGCGGAGCTTGCCTGGGATTCTCTCTCTCCCTCTCTGTCCGTCCGTGCTGACGGCACAGAGCTTGCTTGGGATTCTCTCTCCCTCTCTCTCTGTCCCTCCCCCACTTGTGCTTGCTCGCTCTCTCTCTGTCTCTCTCAAAATAAATAGTCATTAAAAAAAAATGTGTCATGCACATAGTGCCCAGTGTTCTGTTGTCAACACCTGGTTAAACGTGAAAGACAACTGTGTCTTTGCCCAACACAACTAACACCTTCCAAGGACAGCATTTAAGATGCACACTAATCACATGAGGTAGCTCTGGCATTAGCCACAAGGTTCAGCTACTCCTTCCTGTCTTTGTGGGAGAGGGGACAAGTATTTGATGCTGCTGTTCCCGTCAGCCATGTGATACCAGGGCTGTGGTTTGTGCCCTGGCCAGGGAGACACCGGAAGTTACCAGGCTACCAGTTGGCTGATTCAGTAGACAACAAGGGAAGTATAGGCTTGTTGTACAGAAATACATGCTGGGAAATGGAAGCTGAGCTGTCTTGCTGTGGAGTAGTCTGAGTGCTCTTGGCTACAGTGGTTTTGTTACTTACTGCTTGGTGTAAATTTATAGCTCTTTGTTTTATAAATATTCATTGTATGGTAGTGCTTTTTAAAATTTTATTGTTTGGTGATGCTTTTTTATTTTGTAGTAAACCCTTTCAGGAACGAACAGCTCAAGAGCACACGTTTAATGAAAATGAAATAGTGAATTTCTAGTTTTCAAGAAAGTTGACGATGAATGCATAACGTGCTCAAAAGATTTGTCATCACTTACATCCATGGTAGGGTCCCCGTGACATCAGCCACAGGAAAACTAGAAGATGTACATCTGTGCAAGGGAACACAGTATTGCCCCCTTATCTGCAGTTTTGCTTTCCACGGCTTCAGCTACCCACAGTCAGTGGCCCAGAAACAGTTGGTAGCAACCTAACGCTGTGTCATAGTGCTCGCATCACTCACTGGATTTCATCTCTCATGTAGGCGTTTTATCATTGCATATCATCATAGGAAGAAAATGGGTGAATGCAATACAATAAGATATTTTGAGAGAGAAAGAGCACATTCACATAACTCGTATTGCAGTATATTGTTATAATGGTTCTATTTTCTTATTAGTGTTTGTTGTTAATCTCTTAGTGTGCCTAATTTGTACATTAAACTTTATCATAGGGTTTTCTGTAGAAGAAAAAACATCATATATATAAGCTTCTGTACTATCTGAGGTTTCAGGCATCCACTGGGGGTCTTGGAACATATTCCCCATGGACAAGGGGGGTTACTATACTCTACATTTAAACTTTATCTCCTCCCCCAACCAAAACCTAAACCACAACTCTTTGCTTAATTGCTTGTCTCCCCATCCTGGCTGCAACTACCTCAGGGTTCCCATTGCTCTGGATTCTGCTTTGTTGTTCCTTCAAGTGTTTCCCATCTGTGTTCTCTTGGCAGGCTTGAGTTCAGTAACCTTCACAGTGCTAAATGGGCCCACCGCAGCCCTGATCTCCCCTCTGACATTTTCTTCCTCACCCTTGGGCAGCATTTGCAAAAGAGGCATAATCTGAAGCCCAGCCTCTTGTTCATTTCAGAGCCATGTCCTCAGCTAAAAGATCCTATTTCTTTTCTCAGCTCAAGAAGTACTCATGGCTGCTGATCACCTTCTTACCCCAACTGACCAGCTGCAGATAAAGGAGTCAAAGGATCATGGTAGTGGTGGTGGAGGTACTGGTTACACTTTTAAAGGGGCCATTGAAATTGCAGATGTACCTCAGTGATGCTGTATTTACCACTTGTGCTATTACTCCAAATTGCCTATTGCCACCCTGCTATTCACACAGCCTGAGATCGTCCACTCCTTTGGTGGCTGTATTACAGTGTTAATTCATACAGAGCTTATATGCAGCAAAAACAACAAGGATATCTCCATAGTCACCTGTCACAGCACTGCTGGGTAAGGACAACAGGTGACTGTCACTATCCATTCATTAATCAGGGTTATTAACACAAAGTACAAAGCTATAACAACAACCCCCCAAATCTCAGTGGCCTAAGCCAACAAATGTTTAATTTCTTACTCACTTCACAGTCCAGTGCAGCTGGATGGCCGTCCTGGGCAGTTCTCCTTTGAGCATTAACTCCTCTGTGGCTCTGCTGTCTCTTAGAACCTTCCTGTTTCCTCTGTTGAATTCCCTCCTTAGAGCAAAAAGAGAACTCTAGGATTGCACCAGACATTCAATGGCTGGGCCTAGAGGTGGGGACATCACTTCTACCTACATGCCATTGACCAAGACCCAGTCAGAGGCTCCAACCTAACTGCAGTAGAGGCTGGGAAATGCTGACTTCCTCTGTGCCCACATGGAGGAAACACGATTGGTGAGCATCTCTTCAGTCTCTGCCACAGGCCATGGAAAACACAGTTGGGTAGAAGTCAGATCTGGGCTTTGCCACTGATTCGCTGGGTGGCTTTAAGTAAGTCACTATAACCACTCTGAGCTGTTTGTAACCTCTCACGGGGGCCCTAGTGCTGCCTACCTTGTACCAGTGAGTTTGCATTATTATGTACATGTATGTGCTAGTAATAGGGGTTGTGACTTGCACAGTTTTTTTTTAATTAAGATTATAAGGATCCCAGTTATTTATTCAATAACTACTTTTTGAACGCCTCTGATAGCCAGGCATTGGACTAGCCACCAACAAGCTCTGATCCCTGGATCTTACATTCTGATGGAGAAACATACGATAAATAATCTATAAAGAAATAACATGGCTAGGTGAGCTACATGATCTAAAGCAACTGAAGGGCTTAGCGTAGACCTCTCTGGAAAGGTAACACTTGAGCTGAGACCTAAAGGATGATGCAGATAATGAATATCAGGGAGGAGAGTGTGCCAAGCAGAGAGACCAACCTGTGCAAAGACTCTGAGGTGGAAAACTAGTTTGGAGGGTTCCTTGAACTGCCAAACTGTTGTACGAGACGGAAAGATTAGGTCAGAGAGAGAGAGTTAGGGGCAACCTCTCTGTGTCTCTGTTTCCTCACCTGTAACCTCCAAAATGGGCTAGTAATGTTAACTTCATAGGGTTGCTGTAAAAGATTAAATGAAATAATGTGTCAAGTGCTTAGGAAAGTATCTGGCATGTGATATATGCTAAGTGTGTGGCCATAGATGGTGAGTGAGGATTTTATTCCAAGCACAGTGGGAAAGTTTTAGTTTACAGCAGAGGAGTCTATAACCTAATGTCCACTAGTGCTGGTAGTCTGGGCTTGAGTTGGGGGTTTCCTTCCTTCTTCCAGACATGAGAGTATAAAGGGTTTTTGTGTGTGTGTGTGAAATTACTAATCCTCCCCCACCAAATGTTCAAAACATCACCTGATTTCCATTAATCCCTCTTCAAATATTTAAATATATACAGGGTATTTAAATATATACAGAATATACATGAATATGAAAAATCTTAAAAAAAATTTTTTTTTAATGTTTATTCACTTTTGAGAGAGAGAGAGTGAGCTGGTGAGGGGTAGAGAGAGGGAGACACAGAATCTGAAGCAGGCACCAGGCTCTGAGCTGTCAGCACAGAGCCCAATGTGGGGCTCGAACTCACATGATCACGCAAGATCATGATTTGAGCTGAAGTTGGATACCTAACTGACTGAGCCACCCAGGCACCCCCGTGAATAAGATTTTTTAAGATTCTGATTTATACCCCTCTTGAATATAGCCAAATATTTGTGCATAGTTTGCACGTAAGTTTCTTTGAATTACATTTAGGGGTGTATGTGAGATGACACTGAGCTGCTGTGCCTCTTGAACTTTGTGTAAATAAAAATGTGGCCTTGTATTTTAGAGCATGCTTCCCAAAGGTCTGTTTTTGGAAGAGGAAAATCTCAGAAGATTAAAACGATGGCTTTAAAAAAAAATCAGACATGCTTCAGAAACAGATTTTTGCTCACATTAGTAAATAAAGTGTTAGAAGAAAAGCTACAGGTAAAAAAGAGTTACCATTTCTACAGAAATCTACTCCTTACAAAAGAAGCTGCCCTTATATTTGCGTTTTGCTCATAGTATCCTGAAAATGCAGACCATCAGCTTAAAATATAGTTCCCCTGTTCATTCTCTGGAAGCAGCTCTGGCATGAGCATCAGGAGACTTGGCACATTTGCCTGTGACAGTAAGGACATCCCAGGGGCTGCAGGGTGAGCTGAGGTCATTGTCGCAGCACAAGGCTGTGGCCCACACAGGACTCAGCTGTTGACAGGAAAAAACATGAATATACAATTGTTTTTCTACAGGCAGATAATGAATCCCCTGGTCAATATAATCTCATAAAACAGCAGCTTTGTCTCCATCACCACCAAAAAAGCATCTTAATGGAGTTTCTGCATTAAGTGTTAGCATTACAGGAGATTTGAAATATAAGGTTTCCCAAAAGATATGCATCTTCTTTTTTTTTGTAAAGAATGACCTAGAAAGGAAAGCAGCCTTCTGGAACTCTGCTGCTGCTGGTGGGGGTAGGAGTTATTAGGACATAAGAGGCGGAGCCGCCAAGCAGGTGCCTTGTCCAGGTTTGTGCAAAGAAGCTGGTGTTCCATTTAGCACCTGATGGATTTATTCATTTAGCAAACCTTCATGATGCCCCTCCGCTCAGGCCACGCGCTGCGCTGTCTAGAGGCTGGGATGCAGCAGTGACCAAGGCAGGAGGGAGTCTTGCCTCCTTGAGCTCCATCTTCCAGGGAAAACAGACAGTGAAGGAGTAGGTGGGTTGAGCCACCCCATGCTCAGGCACCTGAAGGGGAGGCTGCTAACTGGGCAGAGCCCATCTTGGGAGGCAGAGCTGGGAGTCTGGGAGTGCGTACCTCCAAGAAGAGGAGACCTCGAAATGAGACCCTCAGCATGAGCGAGAGAAGGGCAGATGTGGGAAAGTATTCTAGGCCGAAGGAATAGTTTGTGAAGGGTGTCTGTGTTTTTGTTTTTGTTTTTATTTCCCCTTTGTCTTCTTCCTCACCCAGAAAACTCAAGGATGCCCAGGCTGGAGAATGATATGTACAGCATTATCCCATTTTCATTAATTTTTAAAACAGACACAAAACAACTGTGTATTTTGCATGGATACATATACATTTAAATAAAAGTATTTTGGTTTATTTTTTAAAGTTTATTGATTTATTTTGAGAGTGAGCAAAAGTGGGGGAGGGGCAGAGAGAGAGGGAGAGAGAGAGAATCCCAAGCAGGTTCCCTGCTGTTAGCACAGAGCCCAACATAGGCTCTGTCTCTTGAACCATGAGATCATGACCTGAATGAACCAAAATCAAGAGTCAGGCACTTAACCAATTGAACCACCCAGGTGCCCCTACATAAAAGTACTTTGAGGTATGTTTTAAAAATAATTATTTTTTGAGAGAGAGAGAGAGAGAGAGAAAGAGAGAGAACATGAACAGGGGAAGGGAAGAGAGACAGGAGGACGCAGGATCTGAAGCAGGCTCTTCACTGATGAACCCGTGAGATCATGACCTGAGCCGAAGTCAGCCGCTCAACGGACTGAGCCACCCAGGCACCCCTGATAGTAATTCGAATGGCACAGAAAGAAACCCACTAAATTTGTGACAGTGGTTGCTTCTGAGAAAGGAGGGGGAGATAAGGCCTGGGATGGGGATGACACACCTCATTTTATCTGAAAACAAATTTAAAAAAAAAATTTTTAGTGTTTTATTCATTTTCTGAGGGAGAGAGAGAGGGAGACATGGAATCCGAAGCAGGCTCCACGGCCTGGAGTCTGATATGGGGCTCAAACTCATGAACCATGAGATCATGACTTGAGCTGTAGTCAGACATTTAACTGAGCCACCCAGGCGCCCCATTTATCTCAAAAATTTTAAGGACTCTTTAAAAATGTGTTGACAGGGGGTGCCTGGGTGGCTCAATTGGTTAAGCGTCCAATTCTTTTTTTTTTTTTTTTAACTTTTTTTTTTCAACGTTTATTTATTTTTGGGACAGAGAGAGACAGAGCATGAACAGGGGAGGGGCAGAGAGAGAGGGAGACACAGAATCGGAAACAGGCTCCAGGCTCTGAGCCATCAGCCCAGAGCCTGACGCGGGGCTCGAACTCACGGACCGTGAGATCGTGACCTGGCTGAAGTCGGACGCTTAACCGACTGCGCCACCCAGGCGCCCCAAGCGTCCAATTCTTAATTTCTGCTCAGGTCATGATCTCGGGGTCATGAGATTGAGCCCCACATCGGGCTCTGCACTGGGTGTGGAGCCTGCTTAAGATTCTCTTCCTCTCCTTCCTCTGCCCCTCACCCATTTGCACATGTGCTCTCTCTCTCAAAAAAGCTGACAAAATGTTAATAATTAATTCTGGATGGCTGGTACCCAGGTGTTTGTTGTATTACTCTATGTATGTATCTCTCTCTATATATATTCTTAACAAAAATCAGGAGTACAGACTATAGTGGTGGGGTCATCTTTGGAGAATATGCTTTACAAAGTCCTTTGGAATGACCATCTAGGAACTCTTAGCAAAGTTCACATCACAGGGCATCAGATAATCTTGGATTACTCTCATAAAAATGAAGACCAGCTGTTGTGGTGAGAGAGTTTGCCGCAGTATGCGTCTCCCTCACAATAGATTGCTCTTTGGCCTTCAATGCAAGATGGCATTTGTTTCTGGTTATGGTAGACCTCAACTGATACAGCTCTCTGCATCCTTCCTTTAAAAGAGTTTTTGCCAGGGTTTGTTATTGGGATCAAGATGTGTTCAAAATTTCAGTGATGTAACCTTGTTTCTACTGCTGACCATATGCTGACTTATCCCACTGGAAATGAGTATCCAGCTTGACCACAGAAAGGAATCAACAGAACTTTCTCAGTGTCAAAGAACTGAGAACTTACCAGTGAAACAAGACTCTGCCCGCTTTTGCCCCCTGTTTGCTCATCTTGTTGCAGAAAGACCCTGGGACAATCTTCCTCATTTCTTATAAATTTTAGCCCCTGGCTCACTGTCCCTGTCTTCAACACTTTTCCTGGTTGTAATTTATAGTAATTTCAGTATCTACATGGAGGATCCTGTTGGGTCTTACAGCTTCTGTCCTCCAATGCACTTACCCTCCATTGTTCCTCTGGCACCCGCTTCCATTATCCTCATCTCCACCACAATCTATGTTGTAACTGTCCTCACCTCATTGATTTAGGATTTCTGTCCTTACCCGGCTTAGATTCCATGGGCCATTATTATGGTCACTCCTCCGCCTACGTTCTCAACTCTATGGATCCTCTCTTCCTCCACAGTCCTTGCTTGGCACACCGCACCCCACTCTTCCAGCCTCCCAACCCTGCTGCTTAAATCCAACTCTCCACCTGCCCTGCACCTCTACCCAGGGGGCTGTGTTTAGCTCGGGAAAAACACAACAATGAAGAGAGGACTCACTTTTTTTTTTTTAGGTTTTTGTTTATTTAAAAAATTTTTTTGTTTATTTAAAAAAAATTTTTTTAATGTTTATTTGTGAGACAGAGAGAGACAGAGCAAGAGTGGGGGAGGGGCAGAGAGAGAGGGAGACACAGAATCTGAAGCAGGCTCCCAGCTCTGAGCTGTCAGCACAGAGCCCGACGTGGGGCCCAAACTCACAAACCGTGAGATCACGACCTGAACTGACGTCAGTTGCTCAATCGACTGAGCCACCCAGGCTCCCCAATGTTTGTTTATTTTTGAGAGAGAGAGAGTGTGAGCAGGGGCAGCGAGAGAGACACACACAGAATCGGAAGCACAGGCCTCACTTCTAGTTTATTTACCTCAAATGGGCCCTTAGCACTCCTGACACTCCTGCTGCCCTTCCTTGATCCACTTAAACACCTTCTCCCCTGTTCTCAGACTCCCAGTAGCTCCTCTCACAGCCACGTTTGCTGCTGATGACCTCGTTTTCTATTTCACGGAAGAAAAATTTCATCTGCTCCCACAGCCTCACCTATAACCCCACCTGCACCTGCCTCCCTTCTTCTTACTAGGCAGAAAGGTGCATCTAGGGCCACCGCCCCAATCTGTGCCTTAGAGCAAATCCTCCCTTGCCTACCCAAGGACAATTCCCCAGCAACTGTCCCTCTCTCCTACTCTGCTCAGTTTTGCCCTCTCTGTGGAGTTATTCCCATTGGCATGCAGATGAGACTTAACATAGCCCATTGTAACTCTCCTGCCTTGACCCCACACCCCCTTCCAGGTACCCACATATTACTCTGATCATCTTTCCAGCAAAGTTCCTTGAAAGGCTTGTCCCTATTTATTTTCACCAATTCTTCTCACCCATTTTCTCTTGATCTTCTCTTATCAGGCTTTATCCCTGGTGCTCCACCAAAATAGCTTTGTCAGAGTTACAGTGACCTCTAGTTGCTAAACCCAGTGACCATTTCTCAGTCCTCATCCTCTTTGACTCAGCAGCCGCAGCTGGCTAGTTCTTTCTCCTTGAACACACTCTTTTCCCTTGGCTTCTGGGTACCACACCCTTCTGACTGGTTCCTAACTCAGTCTCTATCTCGGTTTGACCTTATCTGGAAGTCCTGATGACATCAGAGTGCTCCAAGGGTCAATCCTTCCACCTCTTCCCTTCTTTTATATCTATACTCTGTGGGTGGAAGAGACTCATAGCTTTGAATTACCATCCACACAGTTTATCTACACATTTACACATACAGTCACTCTTCATTCAAGGACAATCCACATTCAATTAATTTACTTCAGAAATGGTTTTCTTGACCAAAAAATTTTCAGTGATTGATAGATTGCTTATATTTAAGGTTACAGATGTGGCATCATATTTTTCTAATTTTCTGATGATAGGCTAGAGATTGTCTGCAAAAAAAGATCAATACAACAATAACATCAACAAAAGCCCAGAGAAATACTACAAGAGATATCTCAGAATGTGTCAAAATTAAATTGCATTTTCTGTTATCAGCTTCATAGCCTGTGGCTTTGGAGCTTCTAATACTCACCCTTTTAAGATAAGCTCCTAGCAATTAGAATACAGCCATGACAAAGCCAAAATATTCTCTTGAGACGACTGCACTCCAGTTTTTAACTATGGGGTGTGTATGTGTTTGATACAAAAGGCAAATAGCACTGAAACACTTCATCTTATCACAGAAAAATGAATTTATGACATTGAACTCACCAACATGGAAAGCCGTATTTATCTTAAAGCATCTATTGACCCTTGAGTATGAGATAATTATTTAAGATGAATAGAAACCAACCGCTGTTGGTAGTTGTGGGTTTGTTTTGTCTCTTAAATCACTGACTTTCGTCATCTGTAAGACTTTACAGAATGAAATTCTTAGGCCATTCAGTGGGGGATCTCATCTAGTTGAAAAGGTAAAACAAATCTGATTGAGACTTTATGATCAAATACTTGAATGAATAAGTTAGAAGATGGTGTGAACTAGAAAAGAAACGGGGATTTTGTTAGGATCCTGCCAAATGTAGGGTGTCTGGATGGCTCAGTTAAGCATTTGACTCTTGATTTCAGCTCAGATCATGATCTCACAGTTTGTGAGATCGTGCCCCGTGTTGACCTCTGCACTGACAGTGCGGAGCCTGCTTTGGATTCTCTCTCTCTCCTTCCCTCTCTGTCCCTCCTCTGATCGTTTGTGCACAAGTGCCTGCTCTCTCTCACTCAAAATAAATAAATAAACGTTAAAAAAAAATTTTTTTTTAACGTTTATTTATTTTTGAGACAGAGAGAGACAGAGCATGAATGGGGGAGGGTCAGAGAGAGGGAGACACAGAATCCGAAACAGGCTCCAGGCTCTGAGCCGTCAGCACAGAGCCCGACGCGGGGCTCGAACTCACGGACCGTGAGATCATGACCTGAGCCGAAGTCGGCCGCCTAACCGACTGAGCCACCCAGGCGCCCCAAATAAATAAACTTTTTTAAAAAATCCTGCCAAACGCTTTTGTAGCCATTTTTTTCTGTCTGTTCAGGAAAGAAGAAGGGAAGCATCATAAAAATTATATGGAAGAAATTATGGTGAAGAAAGTCTTATGAGAAAGTGAAAACTCATATTTTTTATTAGTACATTGTGTTTCAAGGTTGCCTAGTGTATAAAGTTTTCATGTGGAAACCAAAAACTCAGTGACTTGAGAAGAGATGATTCGTTAATTACTCAGTGTAATCAGTGTAAATAGTTGATCTAGACTTTTCAGGACCCAAACTGAATTATGTATAAGTTAAATATATGATTGCCAAATAATCCCTTCAGTTGGGTCTTCATAGAGAGATTCTACATATAGAGATTATCCTGTTGTATTATTTGTGAAAAATGATATTTTGTAAGTTTCTTTGCCAAGCAATACCTCTGGGTGCCATGGTGTTTTACAATATGCAAATGTGTGCTAAGGTCCAATCAGGACTGATATTCTTTGTAAGCAATGACTTACCAATTAATAAGACTGGCCCAATATTTTGCAACTTTGTTGAGATAAACTCCCTAGGCATAAGATTGTGTACCCTAATGAATTGTGGGATTTTCCAAAAGAGAGTAAATACTTATATTTTATTAGGAATTCGTTATGGTAGAAAACCTTTGCTGAGTTCACATTTGAGGGAAGAAAAGCATCATCTTGAGTATTATACTTTCATCTGCTCACTTTAGTAATTGGCTAGACGTGAAGGCCTCAGGTATTGTTTTCATGACATGGTTTTCCAATTGGTCTTTTTCTTTACAGGTTCCCGAGGGAAAAGTAGTAGTTCTTAATTTCCGATTCATAGATCTTGAGAGTGATAACCTGTGCCGCTATGACTTTGTGGATGTGTACAACGGTCACGCCAATGGCCAGCGTATTGGGCGCTTCTGTGGCACGTTCCGGCCTGGAGCCCTTGTGTCCAGTGGTAACAAGATGATGGTGCAGATGATTTCTGACGCCAACACAGCTGGGAATGGCTTCATGGCCATGTTCTCTGCTGCCGAACCAAATGAAAGAGGTATCATTTCCACATAATGCTAATAACAGCAATAATGATGGCTCACAGTTACTGGATGCTTACTGTGTGTTAGGCTGTGTTCTGGGCACCTTAAATGTGTTCACTCCTTTAATCTAAAATTTAAGACCAGTTCTTCTCAAAAATAGCTGGTAAATGCCACTAAACCACTAGGAAACCATTCAAAAAAGTCTCTTTTTCTTAAAGCCCATGTGATTCTTATTAAAATTCAATACAGAAACTTATGGAGTAAAAATGGGAAGCTTACATACATATATACACATACAGATACAGATACGTACCCCTTCACTCCTCTATAGTCCCCTCTTAGAGCCATGGTGGTGGTCCCATACCTTTGTATATGCACTTATACATATGTACTTCTGCAATAGCTTCTTAAAAATGTAAGTGGGGCCATACATTCATAGTGCTTCACAGCTTTTTTTTTCTTTCACTGAGAACTATGTGTGGGGGAATTTTCATGTCAGTACATATGAGCACCCAAGGGTAGAAACCTGTACCCTTAAAAGATCATTGTAGTGGGGCGCCTGAGTGGCTCAGTCAATTAAGGGTCTGACATTGGCTCAGGTCATAAATTCATGGTTCATGAGTTTAAGCCCACATCAGGCCCTCTGCTGTTGGCACAGAGCCCACTTCAGATCCTCTGTCCCCCTCTCTCTCTGCCCCTCCCCTGCTCACGCTCGCTCTCTCTCTCAAAAATAAGTAAATATTTGTATATGTATAAAAAAATGTAACTGCAGTGGGCAAGATTTGTTAAATTTGGAGCCTTTAGCTTGAAGTCATTCCCTAATCTGGTCTTGCTTTGAGCTATCATGCAACGTTACTGGTCTGCGAGGTCAGAGGACAGAATCTGGGGCTGACAGAGCAGCCAGAATGTTTGGAAGGAAATCATGGCTGGAAGCTACCGAGGAATTGAGGCACAAAGTACACATATAAAATCTACCTAAATCTTTGGCTTGCAGCCAAACTCTACATGTGCAGAGGAGAATCCAGTTGGCCTGGCACAAAAGCGTCGGCTGAAACATGAAAGTGAACAGAGATTACAGCTGTTGCCTGCTGCCAGGGAGACCGACTTTGAGCTTGAGTCTAGGCAAGTGAAATGCCTGCTAGAACAAAAGTCATTTTTCATAGAAACACAACAGAATCTAGAATCTCTAATATCTAATATCTCATAATATCCAGTATCTAGTCATCTGATAAAACCAGAAAAGTGTGTCTAGAGTCCAGTAAAAAGCAGTCAGTAAAAACCAATCCTAAGATAACTCAGATGTTACAGTTGGCAGACAAGCGCTTTAAAGTAGCTGTTATAAATATGTCTAAGGACATAAAATCTAAGGACTTAAAGGGAAATACATGTGTAATAAGTAAACAGACTGAAAATTTCAGAAGAGAAGCTAAACTATAAAAAAGAATAAAAGTAATTCTAGAACTGCAAGATAGAGTCTGAAATTTAAAAATTTACCTGGTGGGCTCATGAGCAGATTGGGGATGGTACAAGAGTCAGTGGATTTGAATAGAAATGACCTAGTCTGAAGAACCAGGAGAAAAAAAGATTAAAGGTAAAAAGCCTCAGAGACCATTGAGGCAATATCAAGTGGTCTAATGTGTAATTTGTGTCCCAGAAGAGAGTGATAATAGTGCAGGAAAAATGTCTGAAGAAATAATGGTTTGAAGCTACCCAGATTTAGTGAAGAACATTAATTTATAGGGCCAAGAAGATCAACAAACCCCAAACAGGACAAAAAGAAAAAAAAAGAAAAGAAAAAAGCCATACTGAGGAACATTAAAATTATAGAAATCTAAGTAAAAAGAGAAATTTTCATGGCACTTGGGTGGCTCAGTCAGTTAAGCATCCGCCTTGATCTTGCATTTGAGCCCCACGATAGGCTCTGTGCTGACAGCTCATAGCCTGGAGCCTACCTCGGATTCTGTGTCTCCCTCTCTCTCTGCCCCTCCCTCTATCACACTCCGTCTCTCTCAGGGAAAAATAAAAAATAAAATAAATAAAAGATTTAAATGCTGCAACCTCTAGGGGAAAATTTTTAGTAGTTTCTTCTGAAGTTAAACATCTACATCTACTCTTGGACTAGGAATTGCTCTCCTGGGTATTTGTGCAAGCAAAATGAAAACGCATGTCCACAAAGAGATTTCTACAAAAATGTTCACAGAAGGTCCATTCACAATAGCCCAAACTGGAAACACCCAAATGAATATCAGCGGAGAAGAGGTAAACAAACTGAGGTATTTCCATATGCTGGAATATTACTCAGCGGACTGAAGAAACAAACTGCCAACTCACACAGCAACATGAATGCCTCTCCCTATAAGCAGGGGAAGCCAGACACAGAAGAATACACAATACACTATTCCTTTTATATGAAGGTCCAGAGTAAAACTACGGTGGGATTTTTCAGATGAGTGGTGTGGAGAGGCAGCAGACTGACTGGGGAGGGATACAGAAGTTTGGTAGGAAATAAATTCTATATCATCCTAGTAGTTTGGCTTTCAGGGGCAGATCAATTTTTCAAATTAGTACAGCTAAGATTTATGCATTTCCTTGTACATGAATTTATCTCCCTGAAATCTGTCAATCATCATCATCATCAGGTGGTGGGGATTGCACATTAGTATTAATAAAAAGAATAGTAGAATGATAATAATTGTTGAAATTGGGTGATGGATACATAGAAGCTCATTATATTATTCTGTTTACTTTGTTTATGCTTGAAATTTTCCATGAGTAAAAGTTTTATAAATTATCCAACCTCAATTTTTATAACACATTTTCTTAGAGATGCCTTTTAAGAATTATTATCTTCTGTGTCAAAGAAATATTTAAAGTATATTAGTTCCCTTAGTTTGAATTCAGTTTTTCTCTGTTAGTTAAATTCAAGTAAAATTAAATTTAGAACTTGGTGTTAAAATACCTTTCTAAAATTATTTCTCTTGACTTATCAGTCCATGTGCATAAAGATGTCTGAAATGATGTTTCTCAAATATTGTGGTTAGTTTTAGGTGGTTGGATTTGGGGTAATTTTTTACTTTTTGGTGCTTTTCTGTATTGCTGAAAATTTATAAACCCGTATTGTTTTTACAAACAAAAATTATTCTTAAAAATATTAAAGATGTATAGCATATAAAGTTTTCTGGTAGTGGGAGTTTTATATGCCAACTAATTCAAATTTTGTCCATGCACCTGGGTTTTAATCCTATTAATAAATACCTCTGCCTTGAGGGTTCTTAAAATCTGTGTAATTTGTTGAGCCTACATGATTTCTGAATGAGTTCTTGGCCAAAGATTTTGTCTTTACTTGCCCAAAAAAATGAAAGAAAGAAAAGAAGCGATAGCTCTCATTCTACTCCTATGTTCTCTTGTGCTGATGTGATATGTCAAGTAACAGAGATCATTCAGCATGTGTGTGGAGGGCAGGGAGATGTATGTGGAGACCATTTCTTAAGAAAAAATTTAAGAGCTTCTGTCATTGCCTTTATTTACTGTACTATCACCAATTTTCCAAATTCCCAATCTCCTTATAGTTGCATTGCCATGACCTATATCAGGACATAAACTTGGATTTTTTTTTTCATACTTAATAACTTTAGGGGATCAGTATTGTGGAGGACGCCTTGAAAGACCTTCTGGCTCTTTTAAAACCCCCAACTGGCCTGACCGTGATTACCCTGCAGGAGTCACTTGTGTGTGGCATATTGTAGCCCCAAAGAATCAGGTAAGCTTCCCTGAAAATCTGAAGAAAGCATGCACATGTGAATTGCCTAGATGGTATGAGGGGCCCATCTCTCAAGAGCTTAGCATGCAGGGTGAGGAAGGCCCTGCTGGGCACAGGTATTTCTTCGTAAAAGACCCAGATTAAAATTGCTTTTGCAAAGTCATGTATTTAATTATATAAATTATAGAAATACAATTTTTAAATTTCAATGTAAATAGTAAGCAAATCCCTGTGAGATTGTTTAACCCTGTGGAAAATGTTATAAGCAGCAGTGACTAAATACGGGAGGGTTAGAATCCCCAAGTACATGTACACATTTCAGGTTGCCATTTGTTCACATAGCTAAATGCACCTGACAGCTTCACCGGGACAAAGCCAATGCAAGCACACCACATCTTCCCCTCAGAGAACAAGTCTGAAAGCTAATCTGCTCTGTGGATTTTTTTTGGTTGTTGTTTAACATAAAATTTGTTCAGGTTCCCCACAAATAACTTTATGCAATCCTCTAAAACAATCAAGAGAGAAGGTCTTAGTTTTCCAGTGCTTATTAGTTTGTGGTTATATGAAATTTTATCTTTTCTGGGAACCACTTTTAGATATTAATTACAGGAGAAAACTTAGCATGGGAATAGACCAAGTCTACTTTGTGGATGTTGGAAAACAAAGAATTGTTATTGTTACAAACACTACAGACTTTAATCACACACTAGATGGTGATCATTATGATACTGTTAAAAAAAACTTTTCTAAACTGATCTTTTGAAGGGCACCTGGGTGGCTCAGTCGGTTAAGGGTCCTACTTTGGCTCAGGTCACGATCTCATAGTTTGTGGGTTTGAGCCCCATGTTGGGCTCTGTGCTGACAGCTCAGAGCCCGGAGCCTGTTTTGGATCCTGTGTCTCCCTCTCTCTCTGCTCCTCCGCCCCCCTTTCTCTCTCTCCCTCTCTCTCTTTCAAAAATAAATAATAAAACATTAAAAAAATAAAAAATAAACTGATCTTTTGTATCACTTACACAGATACTATTTGCCATATATTCATTTTTTAATGTTAAATTATTCAGGCAAATGTACCATCCAGATTGGTGATTTGAACTCACACACACACTTTGATCGTAATCCCCAAACCCAGTTTTATTTTTAAGAATAAAAATCTGGTCATTTACTTATTGATGAAAGATTTATAAACTTATTTAACTTTTTATAGCTTAAAGTAACATTTAAAAATCACATTTCTCAACATTTAAGCAGTATGTAATTCTTTTTTTTTTTTTTTTTAATTTTTTTTTTTTCAACGTTTATTTATTTTTGGGACAGAGAGAGACAGAGCATGAATGGGGGAGGGGCAGAGAGAGAGGGAGACACAGAATCGGAAACAGGCTCCAGGCTCTGAGCCGTCAGCACAGAGCCCGACGCGGGGCTCGAACTCACGGACCGCGAGATCGTGACCTGGCTGAAGTCGGACGCTTAACCGACTGCGCCACCCAGGCGCCCCATCAGTATGTAATTCTTGAGATGGTTTTGGTCACTTTTCTTTCTGTGACATTTGTAAATATATTGGTTTAAATAATTTCAATTTAATTATACTTGCAGATTACAATTCAGCATATTTTTTCTATTATTCATCTCTATTTAAATTTAAGCTTGGGTTTCATTTTATTAACGTGATTTTTTACTTTAGCCAATTGAGTTTTTAATCATTGTTGTAATGTCTGAAATCACTGGAAGTGCTGTCAGAGAAGAATAAACTGGGAAAATTAAATCCTGAGTAATTTCTGTGCCAATCTCTGGGCATTTTCTTCCAATAAAGACTTAACCTTCATTTTTTATCATAGTTTTCCCCTCTATTCTCCTACTTATTTACTTATTTTTTAATCTTCTCTCTAAAAGCTGTTATATGACTAAGTAGAGAAAGGTCAGCCAATTTTTTAATAATCTGGAAAACATTTTATTACCAACTGGTGAGAAGTTATTGGACCCAGAGAGGAAGTATTTTAATACGATTTAAAGCACTGCTAAATATGAATAAGCTATTATTCACCCTTAACTGGTGCTGACTTTTTAAAGGTGGGTAAATATGTAGATATGTGACAATTATGTTCAAAGCCAAAATTTACCTTTGATCCCTCCGTGATGCTGTTACTATTATCATATTCATCTAGGTTACTGTGTGTGAGTCTTCTTTAGCTAATATCTAGGGCCTGTCCTAACAGGAATTAATGCCCATTATCTTCTCGAAGCAGCAGGGAGGGTTACCTGCCCACCTGCTGCCCAGCAAAAGTGGAGATCAGCTGTCTGGGTGCCGTGGGTATTTATGAACCCAGTGAGATTTCCTTTGATTCACATGTTGGAGGTGCTCTGGAAAAATCTGCTTGTGAGGGGAATGATTGCCTGTTAAATCAAAACTTCCTATTGACTTGAATAACTTGGACACTATTATTGGTACTTAGCAAAAAAAGTTAAGAAATACTTAAGAAGTCTAACACTGACTTGGTATATGAGTGCTTTTATGCAACCTCTTCAAAAATTAACCACATCACCAAGTAGGCTGTGCTCAACTCAGTAGGCACACTTTTCAGACATACTTCAAGAAGACATCCCAGTCAGTCCCCACTTCCTGAATCTCTGGTCCTAAAGAATTTGACTCCTTTGCATGTGATAGGAATGTTGTTCTCTTTCCCTTGAAAGGGGAACAACTCCATCCACCACCCAAATGCATACACTGACACCACACCCCAGCATACACTAACATAGGGGAACATCTCCGAGAAGAATGAAGTTGGCATAGGTTCTGCTTCCCACTCTAACACATATCCAGTTATGGTCTAAATGTAGGTTGCTAGGGTTGTGTGGTGTTCCCATACTTTTGTAGCTGTAGGTGAACAGGTCTCCTAAATTTAAGATCTTAACTAGGGTTGAGATGACCTTTTGGAATGATTAAAAATTAAAGGAAAGTAATACCACAGTTTTGTGAACTACAGAAGAAATATGAAAACCATAAGAAATGAATAATTCAAACAGAAGGAATATTTTCTTGACAAAGGAAAATCATGATATCCTACAGATCTGGGGGGAGGAAGATTTCTGGGTGAGATTATTCCTCAAAGCTATCTTGACATTTCTAATGTTGTGCTTTCTCTAAAGCTTATAGAATTAAAATTTGAGAAGTTTGATGTCGAGCGTGATAACTACTGCCGATACGATTTTGTGGCTGTGTTTAATGGTGGGGAAGTCAACGACGCTAAGAGAATTGGAAAGTATTGTGGTGATAGTCCACCCGCGTAAGTAGCACCTGTTTTATTTCATTAATACTTTAGTAGCTCTAAACTTCTTTCTTATTAAACTGCCCAATTATATTTTATTTTCTGGAAGATTCTATGCTGTTGTTGTTTTGTTCACAAATTCTTGGGTTTGTTCCATGGCAGTAGAGTCCCATACAGCCCCAGCACAAAAAATAGCCAACCCAGGGAGTAAGGAGGCATTAATGAGTGTAGTGAGGCCTCGGCGGCCAAACGGATAACAGATGCAGAGTTGGTGATGCCCCAGAGTCAGATACTAGCCAGATACCTGGATACATCACTGCCCTGCAAAGGTGAGCTCAAACATCAGAGTGGAAGGAGGAAATTCTGAGAAAAAAGCAGGGGGCTGAAATTTGGGGATCCAGATATGGAAACCTGGATGCTCATGATGACCCAGGTGGTTTTACCTGATCAGAGACTTGTCCTGGACCTCTTGTGGCTTTGTACCTCTTCCTCACCGTGTCGCTCAAATGTTTGCTGGGTAAGCCTGAAAGGCACTGTGTATTTATCAGCAAACATTTATGGAGCTTAGAGCTCTGCTACTTATTACCTGTGTGACATTGAGCCAATTGCTTAATTCCTCTTAGTTCCCTATTCTATATTGGTGCAACACATGTATTTTGGTGCAAGATATTTCACCCTTTCACATACAATACTGGAGAAAGCCTCAGTTGAAATTACTATAGCTTAGGGCCTCTGGCTGGCTCAGTCAGTAGAGCTTCCAACTCTTGATCTTGGGATGTAAGTTCGAGCCTCATGTTGGGTGTTGAGATTACTTTTAAAAAAATAAAATCTTAAGGAAAAAAAAGACATTACTACAGTTTGCTGTCAAAGTCACCATTATGTCAATTTTTAAATACACTTTTCTACTCTGTTGCTTAAACATAATTCGATTTTATGCATCACCTGATTTTACATGCATGTCTATGATTCCCCCAGACACATTTAAGTTAAAACAAGGTATTTTTCATTTTATTTTTTTTATTTTTTTTATTTTTTATTTTTATATATGAAGTTTATTGACAAATTGGTTTCCATACAACACCCAGTGCTCATCCCAAAAGGTGCCCTCCTCAATACCCATCACCCACCCGCCCCTCCCTCCCACCCCCCATCAACCCTCAGTTTGTTCTCAGTTTTCAACAGTCTCTTATGCTTTGGCTCTCTCCCACTCTAACGTCCTTTTTTTTTTTTTTTTTTTTTTCCTTCCCCTCCCCCATGGGTTCCTGTTAAGTTTCTCAGGATCCACATAAGAGTGAAACCATATGGTATCTGTCTTTCTCTGTATGGCTTATTTCACTTAGCATCACACTCTCCAGTTCCATCCACGTTGCTACAAAAGGCCATATTTCATTTTTTCTCATTGCCATGTAGTATTCCATTGTGTATATAAACCACAATTTCTTTATCCATTCATCAGTTGATGGACATTTAGGCTCTTTCCATAATTTGGCTATTGTTGAGAGTGCTGCTATGAACATTGGGGTACAAGTGCCCCTATGCATCAGTACTCCTGTATCTCTTGGGTAAATTCCTAGCAGTGCTATTGCTGGGTCATAGGGTAAGTCTATTTTTAATTTTCTGAGGAACCTCCACACTGCTTTCCAGAGCGGCTGCACCAATTTGCATTTCCACCAACAGTGCAAGAGGGTTCCCGTTTCTCCACATCCTCGCCAGCATCTGTAGTCTCTCCTGATTTGTTCATTTTGGCCACTCTGACTGGCGTGAGGTGATACCTGAGTGTGGTTTTGATTTGTATTTCCCTGATAAGGAGCGACGCTGAACATCTTTTCATGTGCCTGTTGGCCATCTGGATGTCTTCTTTAGAGAAGTGTCTATTCATGTTTTCTGCCCATTTCTTCACTGGGTTATTTGTTTTTCGGGTGTGGAGTTTGGTGAGCTCTTTATAGATTTTAGATACTAGCCCTTTGTCCGATATGTCATTTGCAAATATCTTTTCCCATTCCGTTGGTTGCCTTTTAGTTTTGTTGGTTGTTTCCTTGGCTGTGCAGAAGCTTTTTATCTTCATAAGGTCCCAGTAATTCACTTTTGCTTTTAATTCCCTTGCCTTTGGAGATGTGTCGAGTAAGAGATTGCTACGGCTGAGGTCAGAGAGGTCTTTTCCTGCTTTCTCCTCTAAGGTTTTGATGGTTTCCTGTCTCACATTTAGGTCCTTTATCCATTTTGAGTTTATTTTTGTAAATGGTGTGAGAAAGTGGTCTAGTTTCAACCTTTTGCATGTTGCTGTCCAGTTCTCCCAGCACCATTTGTTAAAGAGGCTGTCTTTTTTCCATTGGATGTTCTTTCCTGCTTTGTCAAAGATGAGTTGGCCATACGTTTGTGGGTCTAGTTCTGGGGTTTCTATTCTATTCCATTGGTCTGTGTGTCTGTTTTTGTGCCAATACCATGCTGTCTTGATGATGACAGCTTTGTAGTAGAGGCTAAAGTCTGGGATTGTGATGCCTCCTGCTTTGGTCTTCTTCTTCAAAATTCCTTTGGCTATTCGGGGCCTTTTGTGGTTCCATATGAATTTTAGGATTGCTTGTTCTAGTTTCGAGAAGAATGCTGGTGCAATTTTGATTGGGATTGCATTGAATGTGTAGATAGCTTTGGGTAGTATTGACATTTTGACAATATTTATTTTTCCAATCCATGAGCAGGGAATGTCTTTCCATTTCTTTAAATCTTCTTCAATTACCTTCATAAGCTTTCTATAGTTTTCAGCATACAGATCCTTTACATCTTTGGTTAGATTTATTCCTAGGTATTTTATGCTTTTTGGTGCAATTGTGAATGGGATCAGTTTCTTTATTTGTCTTTCTGTTGCTTCATTGTTAGTGTATAAGAATGCAACTGATTTCTGTACATTGATTTTGTATCCTGCAACTTTGCTGAATTCATGTATCAGTTCTAGCAGACTTTTGGTGGAGTCTATCGGATTTTCCATGTATAATATCATGTCATCTGCAAAAAGCGAAAGCTTGACTTCATCTTTGCCAATTTTGATGCCTTTGATTTCCTTTTGTTGTCTGATTGCTGATGCTAGAACTTCCAGCACTATGTTAAACAACAGCGGTGAGAGTGGGCATCCCTGTCGTGTTCCTGATCTCAGGGAAAAAGCTCTCAGTTTTTCCCCGTTGAGGATGATGTTAGCTGTGGGCTTTTCATAAATGGCTTTTATGATCTTTAAGTATGTTCCTTCTATCCCGACTTTCTCAAGGGTTTTTATTAAGAAAGGGTGCTGGATTTTGTCAAAGGCCTTTTCTGCATCGATTGACAGGATCATATGGTTCTTCTCTTTTTTTTTGTTAATGTGATGTATCACGTTGATTGATTTGCGAATGTTGAACCAGCCCTGCATCCCAGGAATGAATCCCACTTGATCATGGTGAATAATTCTTTTTATATGCTGTTGAATTCGATTTGCTAGTATCTTATTGAGAATTTTGGCATCCATATTCATCAGGGATATTGGCCTGTAGTTCTCTTTTTTTACTGGGTCTCTGTCTGGTTTAGGAATCAAAGTAATACTGGTTTCATAGAATGAGTCTGGAAGTTTTCCTTCCCTTTCTATTTCTTGGAATAGCTTGAGAAGGATAGGTATTATCTCTGCTTTAAACGTCTGGTAGAACTCCCCTGGGAAGCCATCTGGTCCTGGACTCTTATTTGTTGGGAGATTTTTGATAACTGATTCAATTTCTTCGCTGGTTATGGGTCTGTTCAAGCTTTCTATTTCCTCCTGATTGAGTTTTGGAAGAGTGTGGGTGTTCAGGAATTTGTCCATTTCTTCCAGGTTGTCCAATCTGTTGGCATATAATTTTTCATAGTATTCCCTGATAATTGTTTGTATCTCTGAGGGATTGGTTGTCATCATTCCATTTTCATTCATGATTTTATCTATTTGGGTCATCTCCCTTTTCTTTTTGAGAAGCCTGGCTAGAGGTTTGTCAATTTTGTTTATTTTTTCAAAAAACCAACTCTTGGTTTCGTTGATCTGCTCTACAGTTTTTTTAGATTCTATATTGTTTATTTCTGCTCTGATCTTTATTATTTCTCTTCTTCTGCTGGGTTTAGGCTGCCTTTGCTGTTCTGCTTCTATTTCCTTTAGGTGTGCTGTTAGATTTTGTATTTGGGATTTTTCTTGTTTCTTGAGATAGGCCTGGATTGCAATGTATTTTCCTCTCAGGACTGCCTTCGCTGCGTCCCAAAGCGTTTGGATTGTTGTATTTTCATTTTCGTTTGCTTCCATATATTTTTTGATTTCTTCTCTAATTGCCTGGTTGACCCACTCATTCGTTAGTAGGGTGTTCTTTAACCTCCATGCTTTTGGAGGTTTTCCAGACTTTTTCCTGTGGTTGATTTCAAGCTTCATAGCATTGTGGTCTGAAAGTATGCATGGTATAATTTCAATTCTTGTAAACTTATGAAGGACTGTTTTGTGACCCAGTATATGATCTATCTTGGAGAATGTTCCATGTGCACTCGAGAAGAAAGTATATTCTGTTGCTTTGGGATGCAGAGTTCTAAATATATCTGTCAAGTCCATCTGATCCAGTGTCTCATTCAGGGCCCTTGTTTCTTTATTGACCGTGTGTCTAGATGATCTATCCATTTCTGTAAGTGGGGTGTTAAAGTCCCCAGCAATTACCACATTCTTATCAATAAGGTTGCTTCTGTTTATGAGTAATTGTTTTATATATTTGGGGGCTCCGGTATTCGGCGCATAGACATTTATAATTGTTAGCTCTTCCTGATGGATAGACCCTGTAACTATTATATAATGTCCTTCTTCATCTCTTGTTACAGCCTTTAATTTAAAGTCTAGTTTGTCTGATATAAGTATGGCTACTCCAGCTTTCTTCTGGCTTCCAGTAGCATGATAAATAGTTCTCCATCCCCTCACTCTGAATCTAAAGGTGTCCTCAGGTCTAAAATGAGTCTCTTGTAGACGGCAAATAGATGGGTCTTGTTTTTTTATCCATTCTGATACCCTATGTCTTTTGGTTGGCGCATTTAATCCATTTACATTCAGTGTTATTATAGAAAGATACGGGTTTAGAGTCATTGTGATGTCTGTATGTTTTATGCTTGTAGTGATGTCTCTGGTACTTTGTCTCACAGGGTCCCCCTTAGGATCTCTTGTAGGGCTGGTTTAGTGGTGACAAATTCCTTCAGTTTTTGTTTGTTTGGGAAGACCTTTATCTCTCCTTCTATTCTAAATGACAGATTTGCTGGATAAAGGATTCTCGGCTGCATATTTTTGCTGTCTAGCACCCTGAAAATCTCGTGCCAATTCTTTCTGGCCTGCCAAGTTTCAAAAGAGAGATCAGTCACGAGTCTTATAGGTCTCCCTTTATATGTGAGGGCACGTTTACCCCTTGCTGCTTTCAGAATTTTCTCTTTATCCTTGTATTTTGCCAGTTTCACTATGATATGTCGTGCAGAAGATCGATTCAAGTTACGTCTGAAGGGAGTTCTCTGTGCCTCTTGGATTTCAATGCCTTTTTCCTTCCCCAGTTCAGGGAAGTTCTCAGCTATTATTTCTTCAAGTACCCCTTCAGCACCTTTCCCTCTCTCTTCCTCCTCTGGGATACCAATTATGCGTATATTATTTCTTTTTAGTGTATCACTTAGTTCTCTAATTTTCCCCTCATACTCCTGGATTTTTTTATCTCTCTTTTTCTCAGCTTCCTCTTTTTCCATAACTTTATCTTCTAGTTCACCTATTCTCTCCTCTGCCTCTTCCATCCGAGCCGTGGTGGTTTGCATTTTGTTTTGCATTTCCTTTAAAGCGTTTTTCAGCTCCTCGTGACTGTTCCTTAGTCCCTTGATCTCTGTAGCAAGAGATTCTCTGCTGTCCTGTATGCTGTTTTCCAGCCCAGCGATTAATTTTATGACTATTATTCTAAATTCACTTTCTGTTATATTATTTAAATCCTTTTTGATCAGCTCATTAGCTGTTGTTATTTCCTGGAGATTCTTCTGAGCGGAATTCTTCTGCTTGGTCATTTTGGATAGTCCCTGGTGTGGTGAGGGCCTGCAGGGCACTTCCCCTGTGCTGTGGTGTATAACTGGAGTTGGTGGGCGGGGCCGCAGTCCGACCTGATGTCTGCCCCCAGCCCACCGCTGGGGCCACAGTCAGACTGGTGTGTGCCTTCTCTTCCCCTCTCCTAGGGGCGGGATTCACTGTGGGGTGGCGTGGCCTGTCTGGGCTACTTGCACACTGCCAGGCTTGTGATGCTGGGGATCTGGCGTATTAGCTGGGGTGGGAAGGCAAGGTGCACGGCGGCCGGGGGGGGGGGGCAGGCTTAGCTCGCTTCTCCTTAGGTGATCCACTTCAGGAGGGGCCCTGTGGCAGCCGGAGGGAGTCAGATCTGCTGCCGGAGGTTTGGCTCCGCAGAAGCACAGAGTTGGGTGTTTGCGCGGAGCGAGCAATTTCCCTGGCCGGAGCCGGTTCCCTTTGGGATTTTGGCTGGGGGATGGGCGGGGGAGATGGCGCTGGCGAGCGCCTTTGTTCCCCGCCAAACTGAGCTCTGTCGTCCGGGGGCTCCGCAGCTCACCCTCCCTTTGTCCTCCAGCCTTCCCGCTTTCCGAGCAGAGCTGTTAACTTATGACCTCCCAGACGCTAAGTCGCGCTTGCTGTCGGAACACAGTCCGTCAGGCCCCTCCGCTTTTGCAAGCCGGACTCGGGGGCTCTGCTTGGCTGGCGAGCCGCCCCTCCGCCCCGGCTCCCTCCCGCCAGTCCGTGGAGCGCGCACCGCCTCGCCGCCCTTCCTACCCTCTTCCGTGGGCCTCTCGTCTGCAGTTGGGTCCGGTGACTCCGTTCTGCTAATCCTCTGGTGGTTTTCTGGGTTATTTAGGCAGGTGTAGGTGGATTCTAAGTGATCAGCAGGACGCGCGGCGAGCCCAGTGTCCTCCTAAGCCGCCATCTTCCCAGAATCCCCGGTATTTTTCATTTTAAACTCATTTTTTCAATTTAAATTCATTTATATTGTTTGATAATATTAAGAATTTTTAATACATACAAATTGGCTAAAACTTGAACATTACTATACCCAAACTTGACTCTGCAGCCAAATGTGTTAGAGAAAGGCCCATTTCTAAGCTCTTAGCAAAGGTGTTCCTTCTGTATTTTTTTCCTGTTGCTGCTATAACAAATTACCACCTAGTGGCTTAAAACAATACATGTATTTTCTTACAGTTCTGGAGGTCAGAAGTCTGAAATCCCTTGCACTGAGCTAAAGTTAAGCTGTCAGCAAGGCTGTTTCCTTCTGGAAGCTCTGAGGGGAGAATCAGTTTCTATGCCTATTTCAGTTTCAAGAAACTGCTGCATTTCTTGGCTGTGGTTCCTCCTCCGTCTTCAAAGCACATCACTCCTGTCTCTCCTTCTGTCATCGTATTGCCTTGTCCTCTTCTGGAGTCAAACCTCTCTCTTCTAAGATACCTGTGGTTACATTTAGGGCCCAAGTAGACAATCCAGGATACTCTTTCCTTCTCAAGATCCTTAACTTGATCACACCTGCAATGTCCCTTCGCACATAAGGTAACATATTCACACGTTCAAGGGATTAGGATGCGGACATCTTGGGGTGCCATTATCAGCCTACCACACCCTCCTTTATTCCAAGCCAGTCTTTTCATCTGTATCCTCCATCTGACCTCCTCCTTTTCTCCCTTGAAATTTCCCTCTACCTAGTAGCCCTGTTTTTTTCTCCATCATCTCCATCTTTAGCCTCTGCCTTTATTATTTGTTTCCCATAGCCAAAAATTTAAGTTCTCCTGAATTAAGGGGAAGAAAAGTAACCCTTTCTTGACCCCCTATCCTGCTGTAGCTTTTTCTACCATGTCTCTCCTTGTCTTTATATCCAAGTATTTAAAAAAAAATTTCAAATTTCATCTCCTAGCGATATGGAAAATAAGATAGCCTTTAAAATCCTACCACAACAAATACCAAACAGTGTTCCTAAGTTAAAAAAAATTTTTTTAAGCATTGCTCAGTTGGTAAAAAAAAAAAAAAAAAAGAGAAATCATCAGAGGGCAAAAATGTTGAAAAGCCCAACAGTGCTTGGGTGGCTCAGTCGGTTAAGTGTCCCAACTCTTGATTTCAGCTCAGGTCATGATGTCACAGTTTGTGGGATCAAGCCCCTTGTCAGGCTCTGTGCTGACAGTGTAGAACCTGCTTGGGATTCTCTCTCCCTCTCTGCCCCTCCCCACATGTGCGCATACTTGCTTTCTCTCTCTCTCTAAAAATAAATAAACATGGAAAAACTATTAGCAAGTCATATCTAACAATGTATAGAAAATGCTGTTTGACCAGGAATTCAAGATTGGTTTGAACTTAGAAAAGCTATTAATATAATTTAATTACCAGATTAAAGTATGATTTTTAGATTTATATTTTTATTTGTTGGAAACAATTTATTCAAGAATATATTTTCTTAAATAGCTTGAATAGAAGTTTATTAATATTATTTTAATAGCAACAGAAATACAAAATACTCAAGAATAAATCTAATAATTGTGTGCAAGCCCTGAAAAGAGAAAATTATAAAACCTTACTAAAAGGTATTTTAAAAAACCTCAGTAAATAGAGCTGTATACCGTTCTCGTGAATAGGAAAAATCAATGTCATTTAAAAATAACAAAATTGGTTTTTCATTAAACCTGATAGCCTGATTCTGAAATGTTCATGGAATTGCAAGGGAGTTGGGGATGGGGGCAAAACTAAGACAGTTCTGAAGGAGAACTTGGCAGGGGGATTTGCCTTACGTGATGGAGCCATATCAGAAAGCTGTTGTATTTAAGACAATATGGTTTTAACAGAGATTGACAAATGGACTAATGAAAATGCCAAAGAGAGGCCAGACACATCCACACATGTCTGCACATGGGGCACATCGCAGAGAGCCACAGGTCAGCTGGTAAAAAATGGCCTCATTGAAAAATGAGGCAGGAACAAATTGTTTTCATATGGGAAAAATGAATGACACACACATACACACAGAACCACAACTACAGATGCATTGGAACCTTAAATGAGAATTTCTGCTCGTTAAAATACACCTTAAAGAGGGAAAAGAGAAGGCACAAAACAGAAACAGGTATTTGTAACATATTTGACAAAGACCCCTAGGTCCAGAATATATCAAGAAATTCTAAAAATTACTTAAGGAAAGACAACTCAATAGAAAAAAGAAATGGGCAAGAGACATGACAAGACATTCCCAAAGGAAGAAAGCTGCACAGTGAATAAATCTTTATAAAGAGTGTAAATTGGCACAACAACTTTGGAAATCACCTTGGCATTATCTAGTAAAGTTGAAGATGGGCATGTATCCTGTGACTTAGCAGAGAACATGTACACTACCCTCCTGGGGTGCCCACTAACGTTACTTTTGCCCATGTGTACCACAAGACATACACAAGAGTATTCTTAGCGATATTGTTTGTAATGGGGGGGGGCAGAGGAAATAGCCTAATATTTATCAACAAGAGAATAGTTCACACTATGCAGCAGTGAAAACAGTGGATGAATCTCACAGTTATAATGCTGAGTGTGAAAAAAAAATAACAGAAAAATGCACACCATACAATGTGTGCACACCTTTCATTTATATGAAGTTTATAAATTTTTTTTTAATGTTTATTTATTTTTGAGAGAGACAGAGATGGAATGCAAGTGGGTTGGGGCAGAGAGAGAGGGAGGCACAGAATCCGAAGCAGGCTCCAGGCTCCGAGCTGTCAGCACAGAGCCCAACGCGGGGCTCGAACTCACAAGCTGTGAGATCATGACCTGAGCCGAAGTCGGACGCTCAACCGACTGAGCCACCCAGGCACCCCAATTTATATGAAGTTTAAAAGCATGCTTAGTGATGCATATTTATTGGTAAATCTGTCGGTAAAGAAAAGGAGAAACATAGAATCCAGCATAGTGATAGCATCCATGCAGGTGGGGAGGGGGTCACAAAGTGGGGGCTCCTTGCTTCTGAGGAGTTTGTCTGGAGTAGCTCGACAGCCAGTCCTCCAACTAACACTTTTACCAGAGGAATATTTTTTTCATAGAGTACTTCTGGGATGGGGCAGTGCAGAAAATGAGAAAACCTATTTGGGGGACTTTTCCCCTGTTAAAAGTCTGAAGAGAAGGAGGAGTGCTGTGGTTGGTGAGATCACTTCATCATCCCTGTGTCGGGTTCAGTGCAGTATCAACACCATTGAATTCAGTTCAGAAACACTCATTAAGCCTCAGCCATGTGGTGGGCACTGTGTTAGGTAGCTGGAATACAACAATAAATAAAAAACAAAGATAATTGGTAGGAGGGATGAAACGATGCAGATAGTTAAAATGGCAAAGGAATATGCCAGGTACGTTTCTGACAAGGAGTCCTTTGGTCCAATCAGCACAAATGGTGGGGTCAGGAGAAGCTTTTTGAAGGAGATTGTGCCTCTTGAAGCTTAGTCTTGAAGGAAGAGTTGGCATTGGTCATAAGCAGAAGGGAGGACATACTCATTCCAAGTAGAAGACACTCCATCAATAGAGATAACACAGGGGAGGCCTATGCTATTCTGGAGCCCAAACCTTGAGTTGGAGCCTAGAGAGGCAGGAGCACTGAACTGGGTTCCACATCTTACAGACAGGGGAGCCTTTCAAATACATTTAGTCAGGAAATGGCGGGACCAGTGCCTTAGAATCCCCATCCTTGACATGAGCAGAGAGTCTGGTTAGAAGGCTGTGGCGGGAGATCCAGGTAAAGTCAAGGAGGTGGGGAAGGATGAGGAGATGAGGAAGGATGGTAGAGATGGAGAGGAGGATGTGGATCAAGAAATATTTAGGCAAGATTGGCAGGACATGGCGGTTGACTAGCTGTAGTGGTTGAAGACGACGACGACTGTGGGATGACAAAGCAGAGACAGTGAACACAGCCAGCTTTGTAAGACCAAAGAGCATCTTCCATCCCTTCCCAGGATCTGCCAGTATGGAATGAATCCAAGGAAGAGTTCCTCTTGCCTTTCTGGTGGTTTGTTACATTAATTTGTGGATGCACACATAGCCCTCAGAACATTTATGGCACTGTGATTCTGTCATATTCATGCTAGACTAGCTCAGTAGCAGCATAACAAAAATGTCTGTTACTACAATACTCTTCCTTGAGAAAATTTAATTTCCAATTTGATGCTCCCAAGATTAGTTCATAGAAAAGACATTAGATGATCACTATAATTATAATATCATGCCCAGAAGGCTGACCTGATGAGGTCTTAAGGTTTCCTTTGCTGCATATAACAAGTGCTTTTTGTAATTTTATCATGTAAACAAGTTTAACATATTTTTTTTTGTAATTGTGGCTGGGAATTGTGTTTCATACATATTGTTTATATTTATTGAATGGAATATGTTTTCAAAAGCAAGACAGAATGTTTCTGATAAAGGCTTGATTCTCAGAAGCATTATTTAAATGATCTCGGTCACTCTTGTGACCAGAATGCTAAATGTAGGTCACGAAGCTCAGTCTTGGCTTCATCCCATCCCTTGGCTCAGAAGGTAATTAATAGCCTTCAGGACAGAAAAGATCCTGCAGTTTTTCTAACTGGTTTGGTCAAGTACAGATCTACCTCCTCACCCCCAACCATCCCCACTCAAAGTAGCTGACAGGTGGGAAAAAAAATTAAGTTGCCCCATTATTTGCTGTCCATGATGCCTACAAAGTGGTTTGGCTGTGGCGCCTGGGTGGCTCAGTCGGTTGCACGTCTGACTTCGGCTCAGGTCATGATGCCATGGTTCGTGGGTTAGAGCCCCACATTGGGCTCTGTGCTGACAGCTCAGAGCCTGGAGCCTGCTTCAGATTCTGTGTGTCCCTCTCTCTCTGCCCCTCCCCTGCTCATACTCTGTCTCTCTCTGTCTCTCAAAAATAAATAAATGAAAAAAAAAATTTTCAAAGTGGTTTGGCTGAGAAGATGCCTCAAAAAAGAGTTTAGTCAAACCACTAATTACCTCAATTAAATAACTTGTTTAGTTTTTCCCACTTCTGAATTAAATAGTCTTAAATAGTCTGAATTAAATAGAATTAGCCAAACAGCATTTTTTAACCATTGCTTAAATAATAATAGAGAAGGCTTAAATGAAACTATTTTATATGATAGTTATTCCCTAAGACTTAGGAGTGCTTTTGAGCCTCAGTTATTATCGCCACTAAATCTTTAGTACCAGCTAACCAGCAAGTCCCTAAAATAGCTTTCAAATTAAGAGTTCTTTAATGATGTCATTCATAACCACCAAAGCAATCACTTTCTCTTTCAACTTCACAGCATTCTGCTACTGAGATTATAAAACAGAAACGTTTCCATTTCAGGCCTGCCTAAGAGCTCTCATTAAAAATGAAATGGAAGTCACGTTAAACCCTACATGGCTTTCTTATCCCCTGGTGACCAGCCCACCAAAATGATCCCTCTGGCTGTGTCTTCACAATGCATGGGAATTCATTTATGACATTTCTCCATCTGACTCTCTATGGCCAGCATCCCTAGTTCCCCAGGCCAGCTCAAATCCAGAGTCTTTTTTTAATTTTTTTTTTCAACGTTTATTTATTTTTGGGACAGAGAGAGACAGAGCATGAACGGGGGAGGGGCAGAGAGAGAGGGAGACACAGAATCGGAAACAGGCTCCAGGCTCTGAGCCATCAGCCCAGAGCCCGACGCGGGGCTGGAACTCACGGACCGCGAGATCGTGACCTGGCTGAAGTCGGACGCTTAACCGACTGCGCCACCCAGGCGCCCCTCAAATCCAGAGTCTTAATTAAAAGAAGCTGTGTGGTTCCCAAGTCAGGCCAGACTCTAAGGTGCTTGTGAAGAACCAGCCACAGTTTCAGTGTTTACACCGGTCTCAATGTCTAGCACAGTCTCTTTGGTCACCTGGTCCTACGTTCAAATTCTGACTCCCCTACATGCTAGCTGTAGGGCCTTGGGTAAATCACTTGAACTCTCTGAACTTCACTGGCTTATTCTGTTAGAAAGTGAATAACAGTGCCGATCTGAACACTCGTAAATGTTAGCTATTTAGCATTATTTCTGAGCACATTGAGACTTTCACCTTTTGAAGTATCTTAACTTTTACTTTTAAACATATAGTGATCTATTGTCAAATGGAAAGCTAGGATTCTACAATTCAGAGAGGTGCCACTTAAAAAATTTTTTTAATGTTTTTCTTCTTTTAGGCCAATTGTATCTGAGAGAAATGAACTTCTCATTCAGTTTTTATCAGACTTAAGTTTAACTGCAGATGGATTTATTGGTCACTACAAATTCAGGCCGAAAAAATTGCCTACAACTACAGTACCACCTGTTACCACCACATTCCCTGTAACTACGGGTAAGTTTTTCTGTTTTGATGTTTGTGCACACACCTCAGGAGTATAAGAAAAATTCTTTTGAAGTAGAAAAAAAAAAATTAAAACAAAGATACTTGAAACTAAACTAAGTTAAATAAAATGAAAACTTATCTAAGAGAATAATATAACTCCATTAATGAAAAAGTGTAAGGTGTAAAAATGTTTATAAGCTAATAATTTTTAAGAGTCATGTAAGAAAATTATGACCACTTAAAAATTACTAGGAACCCTATTATAGGCACAGATCATTATAAACCCAGTTTTTCTTTTCTGGTACCTCTAAAGTTATGGCTTTTTTTTTTTTATTACATAGAATTGTAGTATTTAAAATTAAAGTTCTAGGGCCTTGATACCTGCCTGTTTTCACATGTGCCAGTTTTTTGGTTTGGGTTTTATTGTGTATGCATATGTTGTTGTTTTTCTCGCTTCACTCTAAAATGTGTTATACAAAATACTTCTTTTTTTCCCCCAAACTGGGGTAAATTGGTATTATAGAAGCCAATTGGGAAACTGGTCTGGAGCATAACCTAAGAAATGGAGAGACAAGAGTGTATCCCTATACTAAGTCTCCATTCACTGAGATTTCAGGCCTCAGATCTCAAAATCTAAATCTGAGAGAAAGAAAAAAGTGGGAATGAAGGATCTGCAGTTAAGATACAAAATAGTTTGAAATGAGCCCAGCTTTTATAGCCTGCCATTCTCTGCTTGCACCCCTGGTAGGGCTGACCTGAGTATAGGCACTTGTAGAAGAGCTGATTTTTCTGAGTGCTCCCCAAGTATGCCACCTTGTGGCCTAGACATGTACTGCTATATTACAGCAGTATTTCTCATTTCTTCAGCTCATCTCAGTGGAACCTGGTGTCCTTATTCTTTCCATTGAATTATCTGGCAGCACCGTGCTGCTAGTGGCTCCCTAGATTTTATCTCCAGTCCTAAACCTCTGAAATTGCCAACATGGATTTATAATGATCTCCTAGGGTTTTGTTGACTGCTAAGCATTTAAATTAAAACCTATCAAAATCAACTTGTTTTTATTACACTATTTTGTGCATCAAATCTGCTTCTCCGCCTGTTTTCCCAAGCAGGGTCCACAGCATCAGTAGCCACACTCTTAAGTCATCTTTGAGTTCCTCTATCTTACCTCCCCACTGCATGCCTCCCACCACACACACAAAGCAGACCATGTCTCCCACCTGAATTCATTGTCTACACCTGTGCTATCCAATATGGTAGCCACTATTGAACCCTTGAGATGTGGCTAGTGATACTGAGGAATTAAATTTTAATTTAATTATTTTTAAGAAGCCTCATGTGGCAAGTGGCTACCGTATCGGGCAGCCCAGGAGCCAGACTCCTTCATGACATATATAAGACCCTTCATGAACTCTTTGTGCCTAGCTTCTCTTTCTAGTTCCATCTTTAGGCCCTACCACCTCTCTCCTTATGCTTCTAAGTATTTTGGTATTTTATCCTAAGTGTGGGGGCAACTGTTGATGGATTTAAACAAAGTTCAGGATCAGATTCCCACTTCATGAAGATAGCTCTGGCCAGTTGTGAGGTGAATGGATAGTAGGGTCAAGACAATCAGGTTCTCGTGGTTGTCCAGGTGAACTGTGCTGTGACAGAAATACACAGAGTCCAGAAATTCTGACTGTTGTGCAAGTGAGGAGCGTTGGAAGATATTAACAGGTCTTTAATTAGTGATTATTGGTACTAGACAGATCAGGGAGGTGTGAATCATGCCTCTCAAGTCTCTGGTTTGCACAATTCGGGGGAAGGTGTGACCTTTCACTGAAGCAGAGAAAGGGGTTTAGGGGTAGAATCATAAGTTAAGCTGTGGCGTGTTGGGTCTGATGTGTCTGTGAGACACTCAAGTGGAGTAATCATGTCCAATTCGATCTATGGCCTCTAGAAGAGATTTCAGCAAGAGATTTAAATTTGAGAATCATCAACATACATGTGGTTGACACTGTGATCCAAAATGAGATCACCTAGGGAGAGGTTAGAAGTGAAAGGACAAGGGCTGCTGGAATTCAGTCTCTAGAAACCTCAACTTTTTAAAAAGAAGGATATACTGGCAAAAGAGACTGAAAAGATAGGAGCTGGAACAAGAGACATCTACACTGGATGTTAGGATGTGTGAATTTGAAAGCTTGGTGATGAAAGACTAATGGGACAACGTGTGAACCTGGGACTGGGTGATGGAGACAGAGCCGAGGGAAAGTCTGGGAAGGATGGAGCCGTGGCACTGGGAGGAGGGAACGCCCACCGAGATGGTCGCAGGTGCACTTGAAGAGGAAGGCTGAGGACCAGATGCCATGCCAGGAGTGCAGGGAGAGAGCAGACAGGGAGGTGACAAGGGTCAGGGTGCTCTAGTGATGACTTAAAGGCAGGAGAGCAGGGATCTACAGAAGGAGGAGAAGGAGCAGGGTGGGACTGCCACCCAGCTTCCAGATTGACATTCTGGGATTTAGAAGAGCTGGTTTCCAGTGTCCACTGAAAGGATGTTCTTTCATCAGAGAGGGAGAAACACTAGCACCACTACTTTTTGACTCCAGTAATTAGGTAAATTTAGGTCCCCAACTTCTGGAGCAGTGTTCCCTCTAAATGTTTTCTGAACTCTTTGCCTTAAAAAAAAAGTATACACATACACACACATGCTATTCTATGTATTTTAACATTAAATTGTACATATTTTAATACTGTGATCCACTTGAGATCCTTTTTGGAGTTAAGTATGGGTACAAAGTAAGAGTAAATCAATAATAAATTCAGAGAAGAGTTCACAGAAACATATTAGAAGGGCAGTGTTACAGCTGCAAATTCTTGCCCAACAAGTACAATTCTGTTACAGCTGTTCTGTTTAGTTCTTCCTAGCATATTGCCACATATAAGTGAATAATTAGCAAATATTTTAGAAACATTTTTATTGATAATAATGGGAATTAAATATTTTCATTTTGGGGGCGCCTGGGTGGCTCAGTCGGGTAAGCGTCCGACTTCACTTCAGGTCACGATCTCGGGGTCCATGAGTTCGAGCCCCGTGTCGGGCTCTGGGCTGATGGCTCAGAGCCTGGAGCCTGCTTCCGATTCTGTGTCTCCCTCTCTCTCTGCCCCTCCCCCGTTCATGCTCTGTCTCTCTCTGTATCAAAAATAAACAAACATTAAAAAAAAATTTAAATATTTTCATTTTGGTAACCCACAGTTTCTCCACCTTGGCAATATTTACATTTTGGGCCAGATAATTCTTTGCTGTTGGGGGCTGCCCTGTTTATTGTAGGGTATTTAACAGCATCCCTTGTATCTCCCACTAGATGCCAGTAGCAGCCCCTAGTTGTGACAAAAAATATTTCTAGACATGGCAAAACATCACCCAAGGGGAGGAATCACCTTTGCTGGAGAACTACTCTGTGTATCTACTTTTATTTTTAAATTAGTCTACTTCCCAGTTCTTAAATGCTTATAGGCAATGGCAGACTCAAAATAGATGTATAGTGATGGGTTGCAGCTCATTACAGGTATAATACACTTTACACAGTTTCTAAAACCTTGTACTACCCACATTTGGGCAGGTGCCTATGTTAAAGGCACTGAGAAAACTCCCTCCATCCTCAGGGGGAGCACCATTGGATTCCTTTTGTAAAGTGAAGAATTAACCTACATTTTCTGAGTTCATATTTTTTGCACTGGGTTTTTCTAAGCAGGGTGCAAGGAAGCTATATCTATTTTTGGTTAGTGTTATGTATAAAGAAAGAAGAAAAGAGGGCAAAATGTGGGTTATCTTTGATCTCTGGTTTCAAATTCAGCAGAGAGTATTGAGTTACCCTGAGGAAATGAGAACAGTAGTTAGTACCATAAAGAATTTCTTTTGAATGTAATTACTCCATTGCAATGATGGATTGATGGCTCAGGGAAATAAATAGGAATTTTAAGTAGATTCAGGTCTAAACACCAATTGCAATTGAATTCATTTTCCTGAATCTTAATGTCTTTCTTCTTTGAATTAAGGTTTAAAACCCACCGTGGCCTTGTGTCAACAAAAGTGTAGACGGACGGGGACTCTGGAGAGCAATTATTGTTCCAGTAACTTTGGTAAGAAATAAAATCGGGCCTTTTCTCTTTAATCAGAAACTTGAGACCGCATGCTTAGTCTCAAAGGAATTGCCCTGAATGTGATGGTAAAGGGTTAGTTACACTCTTCATTCACCCACGAAAATGTTTTCCTGTTCACTAAGGTATAGTTGGCTAGTGTTGTTCAAAGTGTTAGATTTCACAACTGAGAAAAATATGTATACAGAAAATATGCTTTTTTTCACATAAACTTAATAATTTGACTCTTGGAATAGGATACTGCTACTCTGTGTATTCTGGCTGGCTCAGTATTCCTGAAAAACCCTGTGTACTTTTTTTCCTCACATATTTTTCATGGAATATTTTTTCACACATCTGTAATTCCACTTACGTAAATTAGAAACATATCCAGGCTGGCCTTTTTCAGAAGAAATTCACGTATTTCCTCTGTAGTGTCCTTCCAGAGTACTAAATTGAAACTTGGGTATCTGAAATCTATTTGGAAATGCTTACAAATTGGAACTGAGGAGATATTATCTAATGACTTAGAATTTCTCAGAGCTTTTTCCAATTGTAAAAACCACTTAAGAGCAAGAGATACCAAATTTAATTATGTTGGTTATTTTTTAAAGGAACATTTAAGAAAAGTCTTATCAGGAAAAGGAAGTTGCTAAAGCCTAAATAGGTTACACCCACAACCGAGAGTCTCCCAAAAGAGGCTTGCTTTTTCTGTGCCTTTTAAATGGTAACTGTCTACAGTCCAGACAAACTATTCTAATTGAGGGTGTGAGGCACTGAAGAATCTAGGGCCCTAGATCTTACTGGAGTTTGCATGCTGCAATTCAAATAACAGGCATGAAAATGAAAACAAATTGCTGTCACATCCAGGTTAGTCTTCTGTGGGAGGTGCTTAAGGAAATCTCCCCCTCTATATCCTTTGGAGCCACCAGATTCCACTTGGCTATAGATTTAACAATTATCACCAGGAATCAAAGTAAGGCATAATAAGAATTCTGAACTTTGCACACTACATGAGCAGCAGCTTCTCACTTTATCCTGAAAGTGAGAACATGTCAGCCAAGTCCAAACTTTGACTTATTCCATTGTGACTCTCTTCTGTGGCAAAATGACCAACTACTAACACCAGTGGCCCATTGGTTCTCAGCCTGCATTGCTAACACTCCCCAAGGAGCAGTTTTGGCACAATAACTGGGGGGGGGGGGTGCTACTGGTTTTTCTGGGGAGGGACAGGGCTCATAAAACAGTCTCAGTGCCAAGTCCTACACCACATGGAATTGTCACCCACAAAATGCCAAAAGCATGCCTTTGAGAAACAGCATCTTTCCTTCTGTGCCTCCAGAATGAGACTCTTTCCTCTTACATCACCGTGGAATAAAGAGTGAGTTACATAATGAAAAGCAACTGAATTTTGTTAGGTGTTTTTGTTTTTGTTTATAAGCAAGAAAATGTTTTGTTATACCTCAGCTGTATACTTTGATTTGTTAAATGAAATAAACAAGGTGGATAAGAAAGAATGTGAAAGACCCAGAAACAGATACTGATAACTAGAGATGGGGACCCATGGGATGAACCAAAGTTCAAGGAGAGAGGACAGTTGAAGAGAGGGGTGAGGGGAAAGACACAGAAAGGTAGGCACTCAACTACACAGACACAAAGACCCAGATCTTTGTAGCTCAAACCCCTAGCATGCAACTGCTTAGTACGGTATTACCTCTAAAGATTCAAGGTCTTAATTGAGTATTCATAGGTAAAGGTTCATAAGCCTATGCCTTATTTGGTAAACGATCCCCATGTTGGATAAAACAGTGCAGAGAGCCCCTCTCAGCAGCAGAGTGCAATGCAGCAGGTAATTAGGTTTCTCTCCTAGGCATCAACACCTCACAACCTGGCTAACATTCCAGCTCCATGGCCTCTTTTTTTCAACCTGAATTTTGGTGACACATGTGCAGAATCACATTCAATAGCTCTATTAGGGCTTTCTCTTGAACATTAGAATGTTTCCTATCTGAAGCTTAGAAGAATGTAAAATTATTTTCAGTTCTGCTTACATTTTTGCTTTCACTGTCATAATATATCTAAATGTTTCCTTCTGCAGTACTGGCTGGCACTGTTATCACAACTGTCACCCGAGGTGGAAGTTTGCATGCCACAGTCTCGATCATCAACATCTATAAAGAGGGAAATCTGGCAATTCAGCAGGCTGGCAAGAACATGAGTGCCAAGGTCATCGTGGTCTGCAAGCAGTGCCCTCTCCTCAGAAGAGGTAGGGAGGAAAACATTAGTTGTTCTTTAGGGAAGCTCAGGGACAGAGAAGGAAACAAGAGAGAGTGTGAGCAAGTCGTGGATCTTCCCCTGCCATGACTGGGGAAGTAAAATCAAGGCTAATGTGTTGTCCACTTCTGGTGTAGAAGGAAGGCCTTTGGAGTCCGGCAGAATTGGGCTCTAAGCCCAGTTCTTGTAACATGTGACAGAAGATGAGATAGTGGAAATGATGAATGAGTCCAAGAAGCATTTGAGGTTGGATCAATAGGGAACAGACAGAGAAGGAGCAGTTCAGGGGAAAGAGATTTTCAATTATTGCACTTAAGGTGCCAATACTATGTTTAGAGGAAAATATCCATCAAGGAACAAGAAATTCAGAGCTGAAGTTCAAAAGAGAGAGGTATATATGGTCTAGAATTAAAGATTTGGGAATATTTGCAGATATAGGTTCATTAAATCCACACATGGAAATGAGTTTAAGAGAAATTATGGAAAAAGGAAAGTTAAAAAATGAAAAAAGTCCGGGGCGCCTGGGTGGCTCAGTTGATTGAGCGTCTGACTTTGGCTCATGTCCCGCATCGGGCTCTGGGCTGACAGCTCAGAGCCTGGAGACTGCTTAAGATTCTGTGTCTTCGGGGCGCCTGGGTGGCGCAGTCGGTTAAGCGTCCGACTTCAGCCAGGTCACGATCTCGCGGTCTGTGAGTTCGAGCCCCGCATCAGGCTCTGGGCTGATGGCTCAGAGCCTGGAGCCTGTTTCCGATTCTGTGTCTCCCTCTCTCTCTGCCCCTCCCCCGTTCATGCTCTGTCTCTCTCTGTCCCAAAAATAAATAAACGTTGAAAAAAAAAAAAAAATTCTGTGTCTCCCTCTGCCCCTCCCCGCTCATGCTCAGTCTCTCTCTCTCTCTCTCAAAATAAATAAACATTAAAAAAAATTTTTTTTAATGGAAAAAGTCCAGAGCCAGAGGCAAGGAGCAAATGATTTTTTTTTAACAAGTTCTTTAACTTATAAAAGTAATGAATGTTCTATGGTTTTTTTTAAAAGTTTAGGTAAATAGAGAAGGATATAAAATAAAAAGTGAAGCCCTTTCCCTTTTCCCAGGGGTACCATGAAAAGTTCCCTCTAGAAAGTTTCTGTCTATAGAAAGCATGCAAGTACACACTTAGACAAATGAAGTCATGCTATACCTGTTCGACTACCACTCCCCCCCCCACCACATGATCTATAGACACCTTTCCATAAACAGCACATATAGATATTTCTCTCTCTTTGGAATGGTAATCATGTCTGGTATCCACTGTGTGGTATACCAAGATTTCTGTCTCCAATCTTAGCTGATGTGTTCCCTCAATCTTGTTACAAACTTCCCCCATAACTAAACCAAACCAATCCCTTCCCCCCCATACACACACACAATAGAAATGAAGAGAGAATATCCACTTTAACAATTCAGGTTGTTCAGAAAAGTCTGGAGGCTCACGGCTTCACATGGATCCTTCAGAGGGAATAGCAAAGGCTCTGTAAAAGATTAACACTTCTTCCCAGAACTGCAGGAACATCAGATAATGTACATGTAGACACTTACCGTAAGGTCTCATAATGATGCTAACAGTCTGGCCTTGAGGTGGCATCCACCTGCCCAGCCCTCCAAGCCTTCACAGGCTCAAGACCACTATGAGGACAATGTTAGCCCACAAAGGAAGATTATGCAAGAGAAAAAGGACACACGTATTTCTCTTAAGACATACAGGCGAAGAGGGAGAATAAAGGAGGGGGTAATACACTCTGCCTTTATGACATTTTTTCTCAGGCAGTATAAATCTTCAGAGTTGAATCCAACATACCTCAGCTTAGGGCCCAGTCTAGGCCTAACTTAGCCAGATACACTGTAATACAAAAAAACCGTATAACGGATAGAAATACTTCTTAGTACCTATTTGTTGTAAGGAACTATAAGAATGCAAAGAAATATATGATGCAACCATGCCCTCAGGAAACTTACATAGTACAAATACTTGAGATATTGAAAAAAGCTCAAGTCGACAACAGGAACATAAGACCGTGGATCATTAGTTGCCAAATGCTTGGGAAATCTAGAGTCATTATGGGATAATGACAGGCCATCTGAGGATGGCGTGTCAGGGAGCACCGAGGCCCCTTGAGGAAGGACAGCCTTTCACATGAACACAGCGCTAAATACCTCAGACCCACAGTCCTGCAGAGCAGGACATGGCTGGGCCTCATCGTTCCCTTCCATCTTTCTAGTGTTGGCAGAGCTGGAACACGTTCCTTACTGGAGTTTAGATTTTTTTTTTCTGAGAGGCTTATACCTGATTTTATCCTAGATAGAACAAATGTATAATTAACTATACCATTTCCAGATCATTTTATCTAGAGGTAAGTTATAGTCTAAGTTGTATCGAAACAGTACACAGAGAAAAAAATTATATATATATATATATATATATATATATATTTTTTTTTTTAGGTCTAAACTACATTATTATGGGCCAAGTGGGTGAAGATGGGCGAGGCAAAATCATGCCAAACAGCTTTATCATGATGTTCAAGACCAAGAATCAGAAGCTCCTGGATGCCTTGAAAAATAAGCAATGTTAACAGTGAACTGTGTCAGTTTAAGCTGCATTCTGTCATTGCCTTTGAAAGATCTGTATTTTTCTCAGTAGAACAAAAATCTTATATTAAACATTGAGCATTCAGAAAGATTTATTCTTCACATGATGTAGGTCTGAGACCTCCGATATCACTGATGGAAGTTCTTTGCCTGCACAGAGAGGAGCAGATACACGATTGAAAACCTGCAGACTTAGCGCGGTGATAGGAAACTGAATGTATTGAGCGTTGACAGTTTGGAAGCAGTTTATTTATACATCTCTGTAAAAGGATATTTTAGAAATGAGTTGTGTGAAGATGTAAAAAAGAGATTTTATAAGTGCAATATTTATAGTACTTGTTTTACCTTCAAGCATTTGCTCTGAGGTGTTATATTCTTCTCTTGCATTTTTTAAATCAATGCTTAATAAAATATTTTAAATGATTATATCACACCCATTAAAGTTGTTTTCATAGAATATTCCGTACTTTTTACATAATCAGTTTGGTATCAATTCACACTTTGCTGAAAGAGCATTCTAAGAACTTCAGGGACAAGATGGATAATGTAAGTAGACTATAATTCTCTGTAGAACCAGACAGTGTTAGAATGGTGTCCCTCAGGAATCCAGTGCAACTCCTTCATTTTGTAACAGAAAATTGAAGCTCGGGTATATTTGGTGACTTGTCTAGAGCACACATCTTCAAGAGAAAGAGTTGGCAACCAAGCTTAGGAGTCCTGACTCCAACCCAGTGCCCTCACTGCTCTAGAAGAGGCCCTCTCTACCCCAGAGGAACACCCTCTTATTCTGACTTTGCAGCATTTGGTCTTTGGTTTCCTAGTCTTTGGTCGTTTGATAGGACTTGAAATTAGAAGTGAACCCGGTGCCCCTGTCCTGTTCATCCCCAGGCAACTGGATCTGGGTATATCAACTCAGATGCTTTCTGCTATTGCCTTTAAAAAAATCTGTTTTGGGGCGCCTGGGTGGCGCAGTCGGTTAAGCGTCCGACATCAGCCAGGTCACGATCTCGCGGTCTGTGAGTTCGAGCCCCGCGTCGGGCTCTGGGCTGATGGCTCGGAGCCTGGAGCCTGTTTCCGATTCTGTGTCTCCCTCTCTCTCTGCCCCTCCCCCATTCATGCTCTGTCTCTCTCTGTCCCAAAAATAAATAAAAAACGTTAAAAAAATCTGTTTTCATTCAGTAGTGAAAGAGCCTTGAAAGGACTCCCCTCGTTTGCACCCAGATGTTTGAAACGCAGCTGTATCTGCAACAGCTCTGCCAACCAACCCGTAGGAGGTTGCTGGCCAGGAGCTGCGAAAGAGGGGACAAACCATCGCTGTCTGAAGAAGGTAGAACGAACATCAGGGATGAACCAAGACTTGGATCACAAGGTCTCTCATGGTACAACCAAAGTTTTAGAAATAAGGAAAATATTCTTTTGGGTAAAAACAATAATTCCCAACCCTACAGGTGACCAGACATTCAAAAGGCAAAAAAAAAAACGAATTTCAAAAGGAAGAATCCCTCTGTTTCGGTAGCTGGGCAAGCATAAGCAGTGAATGTGGGCTGCTTGTGGGATCAGGAATCATTCCTTAACCTCTCCCACTGGGCTGCCCATCAGTACCAGAGAATTCACCAGCTGAGAAAGTGGATGAACTACAGGAGTCAGTGGTTAACTTCACTGGCCAGTGCCATCTTTTAATTTTTTTTTTTTTTCCACGTTTATTTATTTTTGGGACAGAGAGAGACAGAGCATGAACGGGGGAGGGGCAGAGAGAGAGGGAGACACAGAATCGGAAACAGGCTCCAGGCTCTGAGCCATCAGCCCAGAGCCCGACGCGGGGCTCGAACTCACGGACCGCGAGATCGTGACCTGGCTGAAGTCGGACGCTTAACCGACTGCGCCACCCAGGCGCCCCCAGTGCCATCTTTTAGAAAGGCCCTCCCAATCATCAGAACTTCACGGCTATGCCCAGCCAGGATGTAACTATAGAAGTCTAATTGACTCTAACCTTCTCAAGGCAAGTGACTTCCTTTCAAGAATGCATGTTATGAGACGTGAAAGTGATTACTAAAGATTTTAGTATTTTGAGGCACCTGGTTGGCTCAGTCACTAGAACATGCCACTCTTGATTTCAGGGACATGAGCTTGAGCCCCACATTGGGTGTAGAGATTACTTTAAAAAAAAAAAAGATTTTAGTCTTTTTTCTCCTTCATCTCTTCTAATTGGTGCATTATAGGCAACAAGGCAACATGTGTGCAGCTATCAGCCTCTTGCGTTAACCTGCGGGAAGACTTCCATTGGTTTCCAAGTGGGTGCTTGAGTCACAGTGAGGTAAAAACTGGGAAAAGTAATCTGAACTATTTAAATCATTGACATCTCTGAAACAAGACTTTCAACTGTTTAGGGAAATAGTGGTTAATAATGTATGACACTGGTTTGTCTTCTAATTAAATTATTCAAAACAGATAAGCTGAATAGTGACAATGCTCTTTTTGGTCCAAAAACCATTTCTTAATTTCTTTCTTGTTCAATAAATCACTTATTTTGACTAAAGTGGAGTTTCTTCAGTTATGAGTTGAAGGAGTTAGACTAGATAGATGACTTATGGGAATTATTTCTCTTAGGGGTTCTTTCTTTTAAAAAATTTATTTCTTTTTAAAGTGTAATTGACTACATTTTGTTTTTGTTTTTAGCTAATTGTACTTGGGGAATCAAATACACATGATGAACAAATTGGTGATCATACTAATACATCATAAAACATTTCCAGATCCTCTGCTGTGTTTCAGGGGGTCTTGCTAGCTTAATTTTCATCCTTTGAATTCAATTCAATTCCCATAACAAAAATATATGAATCTTGCAAAGTTCCCAAATCTTAAATTCTGTTACATTACTTACCTTACTCAAAGGTTAACCTTAGTTGAAGACATTTATCTTCTTTTTTTCTTTCTGTAGGAAAGTGCTACTGGGCTCCCATTATACCTTCCAGACTGCTGAAATGAAATAAACTAATTGAAATCTTTAAAGAAAAGCCTTATAATAGAACAGCTACAGATTAGTGCTTTTAAGTTTATTTATTTTTGAGAGAGACAGACAGCAGAGTGGGGGGAGGGGCAGAGAGAAGGGGAGCGAGAATCCCAAGCAGGCTCTGCACTGTCAGTGCAGGGCTCGAACTCACAAAGCTGCAAGATCATGACTTGAGCTGAAACCAAGAGTTGAATACTTAACCAACTGAGCTACCCAGGCGCCCCAGTAATTTTTTTTTGTAATATTTATTTCTTTTGAGAGAGAGAGAGAGTGCACATAAGAGAGAGAAAGAGGCAGAGAGAGAGGCAGAGAGACAGGGAGACAGAGAATCCCAAGCAGGCTCCATGCTATCAGTGAGGAGACCAACTAGGGGCTCAATCTCACAAACTGAGATCATGACCTGAGCTGCAATCAAGAATCAGACACTTAAATGACTGAGCCAGCCAGGCTCAGATTAGTAGTTCTAATGCAAATTAAGTAATATTGCCAGAAACTCCTATTGCTTGAATTCATGGACATATTTATATACGTGCCAACAAATTTGCAAAAAAAAAATCTTCAAGTAGAAAACAAACATTTAAAGAAGTGTGTGGCAGTGAGAGAGCTTGCCCTAAGTATTCTAAGGCCCTTATACTGAGAGAGAGAAGGATAAAAATACTACTTTTAGAACTTCGAGAACTTAAGCCTTTATATTAAAACATCTAGGGAGGGGCGCCTGGGTGGCAGTTAAGCATCCGACTTCCGCTCAGGTCATGATCTCGAGGTACCTGAGTTCCAGCCCCACGTTCGGCTCTGTGCTGACAGCTCACAGCCTGGAGCCTGATTCAGATTCTGTGCCTCCCTCTCTCTCTGCCCCTCCCCTGGTCATGCTCTGTTAATATTAAATATTTTAAATATTAAAAAAATATATCTATGGCAACTATAAGAGACTACATAGTTTGAAATTTTTAAACTAGCAGAGAACAAAAAGAAGGCAAGACATTAAAATGAAATCAGGGAAAATATCACAAAATTTGATGACAGAAATACAAATGTACTGGGTCGCCTTGGTGGTTCAGTCAGAGCCTGGAGCCTGTTTCGGATTCTGTGTCTTCCTTTCTCTCCACCCCTCCCCCCACTCACGTTCTGTTTTTCTTTCAAAAATAAACACTAAAAAAAAATAAGAAATCTCAACAAATTTCAAAGCATAAGTATCATATGGACATCCTTCTCCAAAAATAATGAATAGTTAGAAATTAATAACAAAAGTAAACAATAGGAAAACAAGAAAAAAAACCTGATATTGGAAATTGAGAAATGTGCTTTTAAATAACTTATAATAAAAAGGAAATTATAATGGAAAGTATTAAGTATTAAAAACTGAACAATAGTAGAAACACTAAATTATTTTAAAAATGTTTATTTTTGAGAGAGATAGCGCAAGTGAGGAAGGGGCAGAGAGGGACAGAAGATCTGAAACAGGCTTCTGTGCTGACAGCAGAGAGCCTGACTTGGGGCTTGAACCCACAAACCACCAGATCATGACCTGAGCCAAAGTTGATGCTCAACCAACGGAGCCACCTGGGTGTCCCTAGAAACATTAAATTTAAAAATGTGTAGAGGAACACTTCAAAGTACACTTCAAGTAACACTTTAAAATTTATAAAATTAAATGTTGACATTATAAAAGGGTGAAAAATAATTTGTGAATGACACACATTAGGACGTTAGTAAAACAAGAACAGACTAAACTTTTAAAAGGTAGAAGGAAATAACAGAAATTGAGTAAAACAGTAATCATAAATACATAAAATTAACAGCCAAAAATGGATTCTCCAAAATGACTAGTAATTGACAAAATTCTTACAAGATTAAGCAAGAAAAGAAGTAAAAAGAACAAGAAAACAATTTAGGAATAAAAATTTCTGCTGATGTTATAGAATCTTAAAAGGTAACAAAAGGGTCTTATGAACCACTTCATGTAAATATATTTGAAAACTTAGATGAAGTGGACAAACTTCTAAAGGGGGGAGGTTACTTAACTCACTCAAGTAGAAACAGAATGCCAAAATTGTCCTATAACCATTAAAGAAATCCAAATAGTAACTATAACTCTTTATTCAAATAAAACCCCAGGTCCAGATAGTTTTACTTAGAAAGTGGACCAAACATCCAAGGGACAAATACTGTCAATCTCACATATACTATTCCAGAATATAAATAAAGAAGTCACAGATAGCAATTCTTTTTATGAAATTGGTATAATCTTAATACCAAAACTTGAGCAAACATAGGATCCAGTCTGATTTTACTTACGAACATAGGTGCAAAAAGAAAATAATTATCAGACAAAATCCAACAAACAAAAGAGAACACAATCAAGTTGGGTTTATCCCCAGAAACACGTGCTCGATTTACCATTAGGGAATCAATGTTCACACTTCACTGCCCTAATAGATCTGCTATGCCAACTAGAGAGATTTAGGTGCAACTAAACATTCAGACTCTTAAGAGAACCACAGGCCTTTCTCCCTGGGGTTCAGCAGGATCCCCAAAAAGCTATAGCACAAGGATCAGAGCTTAACAGGACAGGGTCAGACTTTCTACTTTAGGAGCCTGTGCAGCATTCTGGCAGCAGTTCACACAACCAGATCACATGAGCTCTTTTCTTTGGCCTTCCTAGATAATGTCTCAGATGCCAGGAGACTTGACTCACGTAAGGCGGGTGCAGACACTCCAACTTAAAGTTCATATCTCCTCAGAAACCAGTATCTCTTGTATGAACTCCATAGGCATAGCTTCCAGACACCTCAGAGGACATGCCTCCTTTTAAGAGTTACATGCTCAGGAAGACCTAAAGCTGCAGGTCCCCTATCAGGTATTTATAGTTCAATTATAGTTCCTCATAATCCAATGCAATTTACCAACCAGGGTTCATTTATACCACAAATAAATTTGTCTAGCAACATAGTTGACATGCTGTAATATCAGATTACTAGGTAAATTAAGCTGGAGTTAAACACAGGTCAATTTTTTTTTTTTCTAATGTTTATTTACTTTTGAGAGAGAGACAGACAGAGTGAGGGGGGAGAGGGGCAGAGAGAGAAGGAGACACAGAATCCGAAGCAGACTCCAGGCTCTGAGCTGTCAGCATAGAGCCTGATGCGGGGTTTGAACTCACCAACTGTGAGATCATGACCTGAGCCACCGCTTAACCGACTGAGCCGCCCCGTTACCCCAAACACAGGTCAACTCTTAACGGGGAGGGAAGGTTTCTTAGCCTTACTTGCAATATATTAAAGGAGAAAAATCATTTGACTTAACAATGCAGACAAGCATTTGATATAATTCAATATTTATTCAAGACAAAATAGGGGCGCCTGGGTGGCGCAGTCGGTTAAGCGTCCGACTTCAGCCAGGTCACGATCTCACGGTCCGTGAGTTCGAGCCCCGCGTCGGGCTCTGGGCTGATGGCTCGGAGCCTGGAGCCTGTTTCCGATTCTGTGTCTCCCTCTCTCTCTGCCCCTCCCCCGTTCATGCTCTGTCTCTCTCTGTCCCAAAAATAAATAAACGTTGAAAAAAAAATTAAAAAAAAAAAAGACAAAATAAACATTGAGGAAACTAAAAACGGAAGAGCTTCCTTATGCTGATGAGAAAACCTCCAGCAAATGGTGACATATTGAAAGCATTTTAATATCGGTGATAAGACAAAAATGCCTGAAGTCAACATTTCTACTGGTGAGCCTAGCCAATGTAGTTAGGAAAGAAAAAGAAATAAATGATATTGGACAGGAAGAAGTAAGACTTTTATAATGCAAATATGATATAATTCAAATAGAAAACCCCCAAAACCCTGCGGGTAAGTGATTAGAATTGATAGTTTCACAAGTTTGTTCCTTAGATGTGTATATAACCCCTAACCCAAGGACAAAACATTGAATTTTTAAAAATCTTTTATAATTAAGCATCTTGAATTAAATATGTGAGGGTCATTATTCATACACAAACAGCCTCTTTTTAACATAGGATGTACAAGTGTGAGAGCGTGCATGGATGTATAGAATTGGGTATTCAGACAGAGTAGCTCTGGGACATACATAGAGATTTGTTCTGAAGAATTTTAAAGTTGTTATTTAATGTTCTAATGTTTAAGTCATGGGGATGAAAGGTACAGCATAGGGAATATAATCAATGGTACTGTAACAGTGTCGTATGGGGATAGATGGTAACCACACTTATGGTGAGCATAGCATAATGTATAAACTTGTCAAATCACTCTATTGTACACCAGAAAACTAATGTAACATTGTGCGTCAACTGTTATTCAATTTAAAAAAAATTTAAAAACTGGACTTCTTTGTTTTTGTAATTTATTTCTTCCTCTAAAAAACAAAGTCAACAATTAGGCTTAAAAAGGCTAAAATTTGATTATAATTTTGAAATGTTATATTTTGCTTCAGGGATATTCTGATACTAAGATTAGGTTACATTAAAAAAAAATTAATGCTTATTTATTTTTGGGAGAAAGACAGAATGCAAGTGCGGGCACAGAGAGGGAGACACAGAATCTGAAGCAGGCTCCAGGCTCTGAGCTGCCAACTGTCAGCACAGAGCCCGACGTGGGACTTGAACCCATGAACTGCCAGATTATGACCTAAGCCAAAGTCAGATGTTTAATTGACTGAGCCACCCAGGTGCCCCAAGATTAGGTTACATTTAAACAGTGAGATGAAGTTTTTGAGAACAGAAATATATTAAGAAAATTTACAAACTTAAAGATTTCATAAAGCTGATCAATTTATAAGAAATTAGTATTAACAGTGACATAATGCAGTTAAGAGCTTCCTGGACAAAGCAGACAAAGACTTGTATTCTCCTTCACAGTGTATCAGTGGGAGAACTTTCTGTTTCCTTATCTGTAAAATGAAAAAGTTGAATTGGATCCTGAGATCCCTTACAGATTTTAAATTGTTTCTAGATCCTTGGATAACCAAATTGATCAGGGTATAAAATTGCACAGAAATAAAATCATTCAGTTTCTCCATTCTAAACCCTTGGTCCCTCCATGCCTTGGCTTATGTTTTGGGTGGACTGACTCCTGATTTTTTTATATATGCTTACTACCTCACAGTCCTTCTTTTCCCTCCTAATTCTTCCTCATCTCATTGGTCTGTTTCTGTCCTTGGTCATAAATTAAGTCTTTAATAAACTATTCATTTAGAAAAGCAAGGCCTTTTAAGACATCTTAAATTCCACTCTGTGACCAAGATGAACTTACAATGAGAAATAAATCAAAAAAGTAAAGCTTTGGGATATATCTTACACAAACAATAAATTGAGCTCAGGATCTCAGGTCAGTCATGAATCAGTCTTAGACAAATTACTTAAAATGGCGATTTTCTCACCTATAAAATGAGAAGATTGAAGTAGGTGATCTAAGTCTTCTTCCAACTCAATTTGCTGAAATAAGTTCTAGAATACACAACTGTTAGGTAAGTGTCTAGGATATTACACAAGCAGATAAAGCTAAATTTTCATTCAACAAATTTGTGCCATTCACCATCAACAAAGTACTTAAGCTGAGGATATAGAGAATACGAGAGCTGCTCCTGTCTAGTTTTATAACTTAGAAAAAGGAAATCCTCTGTATTAAAATGACCATTATAGAAAATACAGTGACTGTTTGCTATTTCCACTGAAATATTAAGGGGAGGGGATGAGTTTAAAATATTTAAAATTTAGAATATTAAAATAACCTCACAAAATTAATTAAATTTCTGGATGAGCTACTGAGGCAGCTCCTTAAAATTCTTTTCACATAGCACTTGATAATTTTAATATCTTTCAACAAGAATAATTTGCCTAAAATTGAAGGATGGATTAAATATCTTTTCTAATGAAGAGACAGATACACCCTAGAATGCAGGATGAAGAAAATGGAGCTTACCTGTCATTTATGTGGCTGAAAGTTTTTTTGTTTATTTTGAGAAAGAGTATGTGTGTGCATGATCAGGGGAGGCGCAGAGATAGAGGGAGAGAGAGAGAATCCCAAGCAGGCTCCCTGCTATCAGCAAAGAGCCCGATGTGGGGCTTGATCTACGAGTCATGAGATCATGACCCGAGCCAAAATCAAGAGTCGGACCCTTCACTAACTGAGCCAGTCAGGCGCCCCACCATTAATATTTTCTTAATGTAATTCTGAATAATTAGGCCCAATTGGTTTACTCCTCATGACCTATAATCTCAGCCTATTTGGATTTTATAAATGTATTTTTGGAGGAAAACAAAAATTTCAAGGTTAATGCAATTCTAATAAAAACCACCTTTTTTGGTAGAAATTGATAGACCAATTCCAAAATTTATATGACAGGAAGAAAGCTAGAATAGCCAAAATTGTTTTGAAAAAATAGTACAAAATAATTTACCTTGGCATTTATTACTATATTTCACCCCACTGTGTTGTGTTAATGATGGGCTACTAACTTGCATAAGCACTGTTTTCTTTGGACTAATAATGATTTAGGTCTACTGTTATTTTTTTCTTTTAGTAAGTTGTAGGCTTATGTATTTTTTTCAGGTTAATGAAGCATAATTTGTATTCATTAAAATTCACCCTTTTTAAGTGTACCGTTTGATTATGCAATCAGGCTTCTCCCACTAGATCTTAATAACCAATGGTCTGATTTGGGTTTCCATAGCTTTTTTTTTTCTAGAATGTCATGTAAATGGAATCATACTGTATGTAGCCTTTTCATCACTTAGCATAATACTTCTAAGACTCATCTATGGGGGGGCTTGGGTGGCTTTGTCGGTTAAGCACCTGACTTTGGCTCAGGCCATGATCTCAGTTCTTGAGTTCGAGCCCCATGTCAGGCTCTGTGCTAACAGCTCAGAGCCTGGAGCCTGCTTTGGATTCTGTGTCTCCCTCTCTCTCTGCTCCTCCCCCAGTCGCACTCTGTGTGTGTCTCTTTCTCAAAAATAAAAAGCCATTTAAAAAAAAAAAAGACATATGTTATTGCATAGATCGGTAGTTTGTCCCTGTATTAACTTGGCTAGGCTAATTTATGTTTCCCAGGATTTTCTTTCTTACATACCCTTAGGGTAAACCACAAGGCACACTGTTTGTTTTTGTTTTAAGTTTATTTGGGGGGGGGGGAGGGGGGAGGTAGAGAGAAGGGGGGGTAGAGAGAGGGAGAGGGAGAGGGAGAGGGAGAGGGAGAGGGAGAGGGAGAGGGAGAGGGAGAGAGACAGAGAGAGAGAATTCCAAGCAGGCTCTGTGCTGTCAGCACAGAGCCCAACACAGGGCTCAATTTCACAAACTGTGAAATAATGACCTGAGCCAAAATCAAGAGTCAGAGGCTTAACCAACTGAGTCATCCAGGTGCCCCACAAGACACATTTTAAAGTGAAATTTGAAGGGCAGAAGTGAAGAGGCAGTGATCTCATTTCTTATGCAGGCACTTTTATAGCTTGAACATGGGGTAACTTACCTGCTGGCTCAACTTTTGGGGTGGGACAACAGTCTGACCTACATTGTTTCACCTTTCCTTGGATCCTCCTTCAGCTTCTTGGACTCCTGGGCCAGGTGTGTGTTTAGCAACCTGGCAAAAGGCAACTTTTCACACAGGATACACACATCGTCAAAGTTGGAGACAGTAAGAAGTGACACGGGTCTCAGTGTCAACTGCCTACCATGTGAACTGTAACTCTAGCATTAGATGCAAACAATAGACTCACAGAGACTGCTTAACCAACTCCAACGTGTAACAGCAAATCCCTGTAAACAAATCACTATACAAACATGTATACATGTATGCCTGCAAATATCCTAGTAGTTCTGCTTCTCTGACTGAACTCTGATACAATTCTTTTGTATAACCCAGTAAATAAATACCTACCATACGGATGTACACCTTGTTTATCCATTCACCAGCTGATGGACATTTGGCTGTTTTCAGCGATCTAGTTTGGGATCATGAATAAAGTTGCTATAAATGTTCACAGACACAGGTCTTTGTGTGAACATATTATTTCAAAACATGGTATTTATAAATACAAGAAATAGCTAAAAGAGTTCAATATGTTTGCCACTGGAGGTGGAAAGGGGCACAGAGGGGTCCGATGTTGATGTTTTACATTTTAGATCTTTCTAACCATGATTTAAAAAAAAAAAAATACACTGAATTGTACACTTTCAAAGAGTGAATTTTATGCCATGTGAATTATATTTCAACACAAAAGTATAAAAGTATATGATAATACAATAAACAGATCCCACCAACTTATAATCTAATGTCAAGTTTTATTTACCTTTTTTCTTACAATATGCTGTCATCCAAAATATACCTTATAAGTAATTCATGCATACAGTAGGCACTCTATAAATATTTTGATTTAATAATTAGGTATTTTTTAGAATGACTAAAAATCCTGATGTAAAATCCCAACTGGGAAGTGCATAATCCCATTGTAGACAAAATATATAACTTTACAATAAACATTTTTATAAGAATTTGCCCCAAAGAGGGAACACTTACAACTTGGAAATTAAAAAATAAAAAGTAAAAAGCAAGATGAAGCATAATACTAATATATTTAGACAATGACCCCCCGGACCAGTGGGGCTTACAGACCTAGGGTTACCTGCACCCTGTGGCCTTAACATCATCTGAAATTCAGTTAAGAAGATAATTATATACCTAATAACCTCTTAACTGGAAATGCTGCAAGAAAATACAAGCAATAGCCTGTGAAACTTTTTTAACTACATCCCTCACATGAACGCAGGAAAAAAATTACTACATATCTTATTCTCCAATTTAAAAAAATCAAGGCTTTTTATCTTAAGCAGTAAGAGTGATCCACAAATAAGCAAGAAGTCACTTTTATAGAAGCTATGTTAAATTCTGTGGAAAATACTTTGGGAGATTAGTTCAAGAACCTTAGTCCAAATATAAATAAATCCTCGCATTAAAGGGTCTTCCAATTTACAAAAACAAAACACGCTGTGACCACATATGATAAAGTATCTTCTAAATCCTTATTTTGGGTTAGCTTTATAACTATGAACAGTCACTCCAAACTGAAAAATGAAAAAGACTGTAGCACTATTATGATAAAGAAAAATTAAAAGCCACCAAATGCCTAACCTTAGTGAAATACCTGTGCAAACCTATAAACATACTCAAATACTCTATTTCTATAAAATGAAAAGTCTACTGACTATATCTTTCAAAAACTATATAATTCCATAAAAATTTAAATATATAGACTATACCAATACATGGAAATGTATATATAAAATACTATTAAGTGAAAAAAAACAAAAAATATAAAGTGAATACAACCATGTAAAAGTAAATATATTACAGTAACAAAAACTGTGAAGTGACTTAAAATTTATAGAGACATAAACAGATTCAAATATCCATTAGAGGTTTTTCTTTGTTACTTAAGATTATAACAAAATAAAAAAAAAATAGACTATTATTTTAGATTAAACTATACTCCTAAACAATAAATACTGAACTAATGTGAACTCCTAAAACAGAGATTTTAAAAACCATGACTTAACTATATTTCAAGTGTATCCTATGGATGGAGACCAGCCCACATTTGCTGATCTTCACTTTACAAAACCTTCTGGCAATGTGCACAATTATAACTGCCCTTCTTAAACATAAAAAGAAAAAAATTTAAAGCACTGTTCAAGTAAGAAAACCAAGCAGCATGCTAACAAAATCTATCTACTTAATCTGTTTTGCACCTGCAAAAAAGCTACTAATAGAGGGTTTTAAAAAACTAATCCTATATACATATTTTACATAATATATTTATGCTATAAATATTTTAAAGAATGGCTTTTACATAATTCTTCATTTTAATTCAATATATATCTCACTGATTTAATTGCAAATTATGCAAATCCAATCTTTCAGATTTATTACTGAAAATTATTCTCTACATGGTTTAGAAAATGGTTAATTTCTTGGGTAAAACATAGCATATTTAGAAGTCCGAAAGCCAAGTAAATCCCTTATTTCATTTCGGAATTTTGAAAGATCTTGGCGTAGTTCATTTAGATTTTCCACGGTTGCCTGATCTGTACTTTGCATCTTCTGTCTCATGGATGTCAAGTAACGATGCACTAGGCAGCACATCACTTTTTGGTAGTTTTCATCTCTCTTTTGTTTCAAATTTCTCCATTCCTTCAAAACAAACAATTATATGATACAATTTTATAAACAATATTTAAATGAGGTGAATTTTTAAGATTTTTCACAGATACAAACACGTTTTATTGGGCTATATTTTTGGGACTATATGTTACAAAATAATATTCATCACTTGTTTAAAACAGATACAGCCTGCCTATTTGTTTTATTCATTCACCTATATGCTTCTCTGGATTTAAAAATATTCTTAGGAATCCTCAATTTATAGGAAGGATTAGCAAACTACAACCCACAGGACAAGTACGTCCTGTTTCCTATTTTTTAATGGCCTGTGAGCGAAGAGTGGTTTTTTACAGATGAATATTTATAATTAATTTGATGATAGGGAATACTGATTTTGAGACCCAATTAAACAAAATGTTATTCCCCCCCAAAATGGAATTCCATTCTTTTCATTAGATCTGTATTACAAAAAATTATTAAATTATTACTCAATTAATGTTACATTTTAAATTTCACCAATAAAAATTTTGTGGAAATTTGTGCTCTTTCTTGTTATATTACTTATTATAGTCATAAAGTATTTTTGATTTTGTCTCAGTCTGCTAAGTCCAAAAGATTTACTAATAGGCCCTTTAAAGAAAAGTTTGCCAACCTCTGGTTTATAGCAACATGAACTGAATTATTCATGTAATGAATAACTTTCAAGAAAAACTAGAAAAATGAGATGGCTCCAGTAGTCAATCTTTATCTATGCTGACAGAATTGGCATTCTAAATATTTCCCATGTTTTAAAACTTGAGACAAGATTTCATAAAAAAAAAAAAAAATGATAGCTCTATCTCTCACATATTGAATCCTTACTTTATGTTAGATACTATGCCATGCATTAGGGATATATGAGTAAAAAAAAAAAATCAGACAGTCCCAGGCCTTAAGGAGCCTGCATATTTACACTCTAGGAAACATCAGTGATTAGGAATCGTTAAAATTTCCAAGTTGCAATTTTAATATCTTACCTTTAAACTGTTTTGCCGTTTAACCTTGCCTTTTGATGTATGAGAGCAAATCCACTTACTGAGGCTACTAATCATATAGCAAATAGTCTTTGGTGAAGGAATAATATTGAAAGGTGGGGGTAATGTACATTTGTCATCAAAGTAGCTAAGCCACAACTTTGCTCGAGCAAACTTCCATTCCTTGTCTTCATGATTCTGTAAGAGCCAAATGAAAAAGCAACACAGAATGTGAACACACACACACACACACGGGGGAGGGAAGGGCAAAGGAGAGAGAGATGGGGGGGAATCATTTTACATGGTCCAAATGTTTGATGTCCAAATGTTTACACAGCTTGTAGGTAAAAATTTGGTTCAAGAGTTGTAGTTAATATACATTACTTACATTTAAAAAAATCTATAATTAGGGGCGCCCGAGTGGCTCAGTTGGTTAAGCATCCAACTTCAGCTCAGGTCATGATCTCGCGATTCAGGAGTTAGAGCCCTGTGTCAGGCTCTGTGCTGACAACTCAGAGCTTGGAGCCTGCTTCAGATTCTGTGTCTCCCTCTCTCTCTGACCTTCCCTCACTTGTGCGCTCTCTCTCTCTCTCTCAAAAATAAATAAAAACGTTAAAAAGTTTTTTTTAATCTGTATTTAATTTTAAAATAATACTAATTCTTAATTCTTACAATCTTTGGCTGCCTTATCTACTACATACATTTGGTATGATCTGAAAGAATATAAAGTTTTTACAAGAATGAATACTTACTGCTATCAACTGAAAGCTTTTATGAAGCATTGCCACCAGCAGCTTGGTAAGCACGATCACAACCACGACATTGTATGTCCCAACAATAACAGCTCCAACAAAGGACTGTAATTCTTCTCCATAACTAAATCTTGTGACAAAGATTGCCACATGTGCTAAGGAGAAAATATACCAGAACAAAGCAAAGCAAGTGCCAATGAACCTGTAAAGACAATTACATTTCTGTTTAAAAGAAAATTAAAGCACTTAATTAGCAAAAATGAAGAACTCATTCATATTAACATTCCATAAGTAAAACACTGATAATCCAAGAATACATTTTAAAATGAAGGAGATTGAACCCAACAGTTTACATATGTCTTAAACAAAGAAATACACTTAAAAGGATAAATTATTTTGTTTAACCTCCTACTGCTTTTGTATTATCAACATAGCAGCCTCTAAGACCCTGTTTGTGCCTAATTAGATGTTGCCACTCCTCTGCTTAAAAACTTCAAATGGCTCTCAATCTCAATAGCCCAAAGTCCTTACAAAGATCACAGATCAACAACATTCTACATGATCCTCATTACCTTTTGGACCCCATCTCTTACAACTTGCCCTCATTCACTACATTCCATCCACAGTGGCCTCCTGGTTTTTCCTTGAACAGCCAGCCACACTCCCATCCCAGGGCATTTGCCTTTGCCATTCCTTGGATCGGTGAATGCTCTTCCTCCAACTATCTTCTTCATGGCTTGATCCTTCATCAACTTAGTATCTTTACCTGAAGGTCATCTCTTGCGAGGCCTTCCCTGGTCTATTTAAAATTGCAACCTCTCACACATAGGGAGAAGCCTGGCCAAGCTTTGTCTCTTTGGTCCTTTTTATTGTGTAATATATATTTTATTTCTTTTTTTATTGACTATATCACCTCACTGTAATATAAACTCTATGAGGCAGTTTTGCTCACTGGTACTTCATTCACTCAGTACTTTGAACAGTGTCTGTTATATAGAAGGTGTTAAATAAATACTTATTATTCATTTAATCTTAAATAAGATGACATCCAAGTATCTAAAGAATAGTTGGTACATAACAAACACAACAAATACCTAACTCCACACCCCTTCTCCATTATGCTACTTAAAAATGAGGGGAGGTATTTTGTCTGCCTCACAACTGGTTGTTTAAGTTCTTATGATACAGTAAATTAGAGAAAAAAATTGTTTATGAAGCTCTAATGATTCTCAATTCTATTGACCTCCTACTGAAGTGTTGAAAATATGAGAGATGGTTTTGCCTGTAACAATAATGGACAGTTGCTGACATTTAATATGTGAAAAGTATGGGGTGCCTGGGTGGCTCAGTTGGTTAAGCATCCAACTTCGGTTCAAGGTCATGATCTCACAATTCGGGATTTCGAGCCCTGAGTTGGGTTCTGTGCTGACAGCTCATTGCCTGGAGCCTGCTGCAGATGCTGTGTTTCCCTCACTCTTTGCCCCTCCCCTGCTCATGCTCTGTCTCTCAAAAATAAATAAATGTTAAAAAAATTTTTAACAAAAAAATATGTGAAGAGCAGAGACATCTTGCAATACGCAGGACTGACAGAAAACTGTCCTGCCCCAAATCCTAACAGTGTACAAAATGCCAAGAACTCCTCTGTTAAGACAAGCAGCAGGGGAAACAATGTAATATCGTGGGCCTGTTAATTGCTTAAGATTCTATTTATGTAAAGAAAACTACAACATGATTAATGAAAAAGTAAGTATTTATTAAAAAGGAATGTCTTAAAGAAAATTTGAAGTTCTACTTCTATAGGTACTAATTCATATATAATACAATAGAGAGAAATATATTTACTAAAAATTTAAAAAGACACTCACGAATGGAAGGTATCATTACTTTGCTGTTCACAGAAGATGCCCACACAGTCCTTCTGTTCTTTTGGGGTATAGCCTTTATCATACAGTTGTGTCAGTCCAATAGTGAAAGAAAACAAAACAAGAAGGAACATCCCAAGAAATTTTCCAAAATCTTGTAACATCTGTCCCATGGAAATCTGTGGAATATATTATATAGGTGTTCATTAAAATTATCAGGAAAACAAAATATTAAGTATTAAATGACCAGGCAACAAAAGTAAAACAAACATATGATTCCTTTTATTCCATCTGGTTAAGATAGTTCCATACTTTTAAGACATCAAAAGTCTCACTGACAAACAAAAAGCCATTCTAGGGGCGCCTGTGTGGCTCAGTTGGTTAAGCTACGACTCTTGATCTCAGCTCAGGTCTTGTTGTCAGGGGTGTGAGTTCAAGCCCTGGCTGGGCTTTGTACTAGGTGTGAAGCCTACTTAAAAAAAAAAAAAAAAAAAAAAAAAGGTTGCCTGGGTGGTTCAGTTGGTTAAGCATCTGACTTCAGCTCAGGTCATGATCTCGCAATTCATGGGTTCTAGCCCCATGTCCGGCTCTGTGCTGACAGCTCAGAGCCTGGAGCCTGCTTCAGATTCTGTGTCTCCCTCTCTCTCTGCCCCTGTCTGCTCACACTGTCTCTCTCTCTCTCTCTCTCTCAAAAATAAGTAAACATTAAAAAAAAAAAAAAAAAAAGCCATCCTAATCATGCCAGCACTGTTAGTGTTGGATGGCACATTTCTTGAATCTGGACCAGGTCTGGAGAGGACACTGCTGGGAAGAAGTAAGAGGCTGAGACATGGAGATTTAAGAAAAGGCCTAATTTGCAAGGAATAGAAGGAAAATTCCTTGCTTAAGCCTAAAGGGAAATAAACGCTTATGTTTTTTATGGCTTCTTAAAGTTTACAACTATAAAATCATAAGACATAAAGTATTTAATTTGCTTTTTGTGACCAATTCTAAACCAATTCTCCAAAGATAGCATTTCCTCCTCTAGGACTGCCCTAATCTTTTTTTGCCAAGGTGGTCAATTTTCTTTCATTTTAGGTCAATTATAAGAAAATATGTGTGCAAACCAGATGAATAGGTCTAATTAACATGGGTATCTTTTGTAATGTAGTCACATGTAGTGTGTCTGGGAGCTTTATTCAAGCCTAATTTCATTGTCCTCCAATACTCTTTCAAAATCTGGGTGATAGGTACTTTTCATAAATTCTTGGTATTTAAATTAGCATACAAATTTGGAGAATAATTGACATTATCCTTTTGACCCAACAATTCTATCCCTTGGCATTTAGCCAATAGATAGGAAATATGCAAAATGCACGTATATACATGGGTTTTCACTGCAGCACTGTTAGAGGTCACAAAAAAATTAGAACATCTTAAATGTCGTTAAAAAGAATGGAGTATATCTATATGTGCTGGTGTAGAAAAATGTCTATAAAATATTAAGTCAAAAAAGCTGGGTATAGAACAGTATTATAACAGATCCCATTTCTATTTCTTTAAAGTATAAATCAGATATATATTTCGTATAGATAGGATTTAATACGCACAGTACATTTCTGGAAATTTACACAAGAGACTGTTTAATAGTGCTTAAATATGGAAGGTAGGACTTGGGGTTGGAAGGCAGACTTTCTTCCTTTGAATTTTCTTTACTGTATGCATTTCTTTTTTTTTTCTTTTTTGCATTTATTACTTATTCAAAAAATAGGGTTTAAAAATAACCCTTCCTCAAAACTTACCAGATCAATTTTACAGTTAATTAAATCCAGCTTCAAATAAAATGTCTAACTGCCTCAAACCTACCAAAATAAAATATGCCACTTACCACTGATACAAAATGGTAGTGACATTGAGCAAGTGGCCAAACCTCTCTAACCCACTAAAGTGAGCCAGCCAATTAAGTAAAAGAGGGGTGCTAAAATTTTTTAGGCACACCACAGCCTGGTAAACTGGACTCTGCAACAGTGAAGAGGTCCAATATGCATGGCTTGCACATTTGACTAGGCCATGTAGTACCTTTTGAAGTCTTGTGCTTTCCTCACTTCCCACTGCAAAATTTTGAGAGAAGAAATAGGGAGCTTTTAAACTCAGCAAGCTTTACGTGTATGAGAAAGAGAAGAAATACATTTCCTTCTTAATCAATGATAGCTTTATACCGAAGTACCTTGGAAAGAAATCATTTTTAATGTTTATTTTTGAGAGAGAGAGAGAGAGAGAGAGAGACTGAGACAGAGCGTGAGTGGGGGAAGGGCAGAGAGAGAGGGAAACACAGAATCCGAAATAGGCTCTAGGCTCTGAGCTGTCAGCACAGAGCCCGATACAGGGCTCAGAGACTGACGTGGGGCTCAAACCCACAAACGTGAGATCATGACCTGAGGTGAAGTCAGACACTTAATCCACTGAGCCACTCAGGCGCCCCTACTGGAGATTTATCCTTAGGAGATAATTTAAAAGAGGCAAAGACCCTACATACAGAGCACTGTGTAGAAGAGCAAAAACATGCCAAATATCTGATAGGGTGAAGGCTGGTATCGTTAGGGTTCATATCATGTGTTAAATTATAAAACTTGCTGAAAAAATGAAGCAATAATAATGACAACTTCTAGTCATTCTCCTTCCAAATCTTCCTCCAGAAATAACCATAATTACCTGTCTAAAAATTCTATCTGATCAAGCCATTCACACTCAAAACCTCCTTTGCATGTATGATAATATTCAAATTCCTGGCACAGAGGCCTTCAGAGTCCAGCCCAGTCTATTTTTTTCACCCTCATCTTCCCAACTGCCACCCACTGTCCAAATACGAAAGACATCCTGTCTTCTCTAAGCACGCCATGCTTTTATGACTTCATGTTTCTGTACATGTAACTTTGTTCTTTGCCAGGAAAGCTTTTTATCCCTTTAAGGCCCAGATCAAATGTCACCTTTTCTAAGAAGCTGTCCAGATTCTCTCCAAGCACCCCTTCAGTTATGCTCCAAAGTACTTTGTCCATAATCTCTAAAATCATATTTTTCACTTTATATCAATATTTATGTTTGTCTCTTCTAGCAGGCTGTAAGAGCAGGCACCATATCAATAAGCTTCAAAGCCCAGCATATTAGTTAAAATGTTGAACACATAGCTACTTTTTATATGCCTTATTATATAACTCTCTACCATTTTCCAAGAGGTATCATGTATTTTTATTTATCCTGTAGGATCAGAAAGGCTAGTATTATCTCTCTTTTTCCAAGTGACAAACTGAAGCTTAAAGAGATTGTGACTTGCTCAGGCTAACAGAATAGATGGCAGAGGTAGAATTCAATTCTTGCTTCTAACTCCTTGCAAGAGCTTTTCTGAAACATCACTTTGTGATTTTTATCTTAGCTTTCCCGTTAAAAATTTGGGGCTGTGCCACTCTGGAAAACAGTGCGGACGTTCCTCAAAAAATTAAAAACAGAACTACCCTAAGACCCAGCAATTGCACTACTAGGAATTTATCCAAGGGATACAGGAGTGCTGATTCATAGGGGCACATGTACCCCAAAGTTTACAGCAGTGCTTTCAACAATAGCCAAATTATGGAAAGAGCCTAAATGTCCATCAACTGACAAATGGAAAAAGAAGATGTGGTTTATATATACAATGGAATACTATCTGGCAATGAGAAAGAATGAAATCATGCCATTTGCAGCAACATGGATGAAACTGGAGGGTATTATGCTAAGTGAAATAAGTCAGTCAGAGAAAGACAGGTTATCATATGTTTTCACTCATATGTGGATCTTGAGAAACTTAACAGAAAACCATGGGGGAAGGAAAGGGGGGAAAATAGTTACAAATAGGGAGGGAGGGAGGCAAACCACAAGAGACTCTTAAATACAGAGAACAAACTGAGGGTTGATGGGAGGGTGGGGGAAAGGGGAAAGTGGGTGATGGGCATTGATGACAGCACTCGTTGGGATGAGTACTAGGTGTTGTATGTAAGCCAATTTGACAATAAATTATATTTAAAAAATTAAGGATTTCATTCTCATGTAATGAGCTTATTGAATTAATACATGAATAAATATCCAAAAAAGATGTAACTATTAACATTTTACACCAAGTCTTTTCTTCTAACATTCTGTGAGCTGGGCCATAGTTTCCTGACCTATAAAAGGGATGGTCATATGCTACATCAAACTCACTCATCTACATGCTATTAAAACTTGGCCAGATTTTATGCCAATCTATTTAATCAGCATCTCTGAGGGCAGGACTTAGATATACAGATTTGATGTGCAACCCTAGTGATTCTGAGTCTCACCAACCTGGGAACTCCTAGACTAATGACCTCTAAGTTTCCCTCTAAGTGTAACATTTATGCTTCCAAAGAAAAATGGCCATCCCCAGTATACCCTAAAATGCAAGGCACTTTGAAATGAAATCACCCTTTACTCACTGCAAATGACAACAATATGCCATTTATGTGATACAGAACACTAAATTAAATCTATTAATTATCCAGTAAAGCCAAATGATTCACTATGAATAAAGTATGCGTTTATGTGTCAGATGCTACACTTATTTTCCAAGTTTCTTTGTATTATTTTTCAGATTTGCGACAGTTAACTCCACTAACTATAAAGGAAATGAAGAAACGGCTCTAATGATTTATGTAAAGTTCATCATGTGTCAGAAAACCTGCTATGAGATGCATCTTATATACACTGACCCATTTAATCCTCACAACAATGACACAGAACCTGAGACTCACAGAGATGAGTAACAGTAACAGTAAGTTACAGAGCAAAATTTGAACCCAGTTGGTTGGTTCTGTCTTGTTCTTTCTGTCTAATGACCCAACTACAAGTGCTTAATTCATCTGAAACATGTGGATAAATCAGGAAGAATTTTTAAGATCTGTAAATTATTAAAGCCTGCCCAAAGAAGTATTGTACAATAAAAGTTAACGAGGGAATCATATTACTCTGTAGCAATGAAAACAGAGAGGCAAGTTAGCAGATTGGTGAACATCTTTAGCTCTGGAGCCAAACCACTGGGTTAGAATCCCAGTTTGGCTACTTACCAGCTGTGTGACCTTGTGCAAGTTACTTAATATCTCTATGCCTCAGTTTCTTCCTCTGTAAAATGGAAATAAAAGAGTCTGACTCTTAGAACAACTGTGAGGATTAAATGAGGTAATAAATGTAAATAAAGATCTTAGAATAGTATCCATGGTAAGGGCCCATATGTTAACAGTTATTATTATAATTACCACTTTATTTTTAGATTCTATCTTTAGGTCTTTTTTTGTTAAAACGTGTAACATTACTGATTTATGTCCAATCATGACTCTTACATTTGCTGAAGCATATTAGGTAGCATCCTTCTTTTATAAAAGCAGAAGAACTTTGAAGAGCAGACTGGTCTGTGGATTCAGACAGACTCAGGTTCAGCTCTTGACTACTTCTTTCTAGTTCTGTGAACTATTTAACCTCTCTAAGCCTTAGATCCCCCATTTGTAAAATGGAAATAAAAATAACAAGGGTTGTGATGAGGATGAAATAAGGCGAAAACACTTAGCACAGTGCCTGGCCCACATGAAATGTTAAACAAACGTGGTGGTTGTTATTATTCTGAATAAGCAGCTCCAGTAACAGGTAGTAGATATAGCCCAACAGCTTTATTCTTCTCACACACCAATCAGCATTTGTCTTTACCCAAGACAATTTAATTTATCAAATAGTAAGTGACTACTATGGCAAGGCAGTAAGTAAAGTGCAGATGAAAAAATAAAGATACAGTCCCTACCCTCAAGGAATTTTTAATTTAGTAGAGACAACACCGTCTATAATTTAAGACAAGCTAAATTTTAATTGTCTTACAATTAAGACAAGCTTTAGGAAGTGCTCATTGGAGGTTCAAAGTACCAAGTTCACTGGATGGAGTTATTCATTAGCAGGGGAGCAAGAGCATAGGAATGGATTTTCCAGAGGCAGGAGCTCTAACACTGGCACATGTTCCCTCTCCCTGGAATGCCTAACCCGCCTCCATTCTACTCATCTTTCAAGGCTTAATTCCAGTGTCATCTCTTCTGGTGCCTTAAACTGAAGTGAGTGCCCTTTCTATGAGCTGTGCCTATGACAGCAATTACCACTGTAAATGTCATGTTTGCTTCTCACCCTCAGTGTACTTGAGTTCTTTAAGGAGATATTGGAGCATATTAATTTTTTTTTCAGATTTACTTACTTAGTTACTTACTTAAAGTAATCTCTATACCCAACACTGAACCCACGACCCCAAGATCAAAGAGTTGCATGCTCTTCTGACTGAGCCAGCTAGGTGCCCCAGAGCTTACTCATTTTAGTATTTTCAGTGTCTAGTACTTACCAGGCACTCAAAAACTGTTCACTGAATGAATAAAATTTTGACAAGTAGAGGAGTGGGTGGGACATTCTAAACAGGGTAATAACATAAACAATGTCATGGAATTGGGATAGCATGGGACATGTGTGAGATTACTGACTGGTCTTGGCCCAGATGGAGAAGTACTTCAGTAAGGGACAGAGATGAGTTTAGCGACAGATGGCTACAAAGTAAGTAGGGCCAGATGTAGAAAGCCACCTTCCAGAGTCTACCTACGACATAAGTTACAAATTTAATGAGCATAATCATAAAAATGTCAAGTACTAAAATAGAGGATTCAACCACTGCTGAATATAGAACCATTTTATATATTCCACTATATGATATTCCTGTGACCTTGATTTGCCTAGGACAGTCCCAGTTTCCACTTGTTTTCCCAAGTTAGTAATAAATAGCATCCCTTTCATTCCCCAAAGTGTCTCCATTTGGATGATAAAATATGGTCACCCTAACCAAGGGAGTAATCTGTACCCCTACCACAGGTTATATAACCAGTTAAAATAAAAGTCTGTCAACTTCTGCAAATATTTGGAAGGAAAAAAAGTTAATGGAGATAATCACAGTAATCACATAAAAACATTATCTGACATAACAGGTTATATATGTAAAGGAATAAAGTTGCTCTTTTGCTAAAGTAATTAACTTATTGTCAATTTTTTTTTGCATTTTACTTCTAGTTTTACATTCATAACTGGATTACTCCCTTTCAATTGAGTTCCTTACTTATGATGAACAAAATGGAAGAAAAATGTATTCTAAATTTTCTACAAGAACTTTTTCTAGAATATTTTGGAAGAACTATGCAATACAAATCTGTCATGTTAGTAAGACTACACTGTAACACAAATGTCTTTATTTGAAAATATCTTTAAGTAAAAGCCTGAAAATATGAATCTATGGATTCCTATTCAATATCTATTCTTTGTTCTCTTCCTGACTAACCAGACCTTGATTTTTTGGGGGGCAATTGAAAGTACTCATCTCCTCAGACTTCCTTGTAGCTACAAATGACCATATGACCAAATTCTGGCCAATGAGTTATAAGTGGAAATATGTGGTAGGGCTCCAGGGAAAATGATTGCTCTCTTGATAAAAAGAGAAAGACAGTTGGCCCATATTTTCTGGCTTTTGCTCTCTGTCTTTCCCCTTCTCTCTGTAGGATACAGACTTGATAAAATGACTTGGAACAGGGAGCTTGCAACCATGAGGAACAGTAACACTGTAAAAATTGCAGACAACCTTCTGTCTGGGAAGATTTGCTTTGCAATACCAACAAATTCTTTTTGTATTTCCAAATCCTTCAGTTCTGAGACTAGCCTATACCAGACAACAGTGGTCTGGGGTGAGGGTAAGGGGAGTTTTAAATGCAAAACGGTGTCAAGAAACTTTTTGGGGTGATGCACATGCTAACTTGATTATGGTAGTGATTAAACAAATTTATACTTTTGAAAAACTCATCAAACTATATATTTAAGATGGGTTTATTTTACTGTATGCAAAGCATATCTTGCTAAAGATTATTTATTCTATTTATTTTTTTAAATCTTTCTTTCTTTCTTTTGAGAGAGAGAGGGAATGAGCAGGGGAGGGGGACAGAGACGGAAAGGGAGGGAGAGGGAGGGGGGGAAGGAGGTGGGGGAGAGAGAGGGGGGGAGAGAGAGAGAGAGAGAGAGAGAGAGAGAGAGAGAGAGAGAATCCCAAGCAGGCTCCATGCTGTCAGTGCAGAGCCCGAGGTGGGGCTTGATCTCACAAGCCTTCAGATCATGACCTGAGCTGCAATCAAGAGTCAGATGTTTAACTGACTGAGCCACCAGGTGCCCCAATAAAGATAATGTTAAAAAATCATTTGCTTAACTAAATCATAACGTTTAAGCATATGAGTAACCAGCAGACCTTTTTAAAAAATAGAATACAATAAATATTTGTTGGCTTCACCTAAATCATCTGTCAGTTCTATGGCCATTGCGACAATCTAAATTGTCCTGCTGGAGAAGAAAAACACAACAGCTGAAATGACAAAAACCTACTTATTCAGTATTTGTATACACATCTATATAGTTCTTTGGGGAAGAGATTAAGTCAGAAGACCTGACTCAATAGTTCTAAGAAAAATAGATAATTCATTAAGAAATAATAGCATACTTTTTCGTTTTTAACTCTTTGTAGAAATATATTAAAAAAATACAGAAACTTGGTGATACATATAAAAAAAGAAAGAAACTTAGTGATATCACAGTGATAAGACTGTTGACTATTGACTAAAACAGTCATAGAAGATATTAGTGGCAAAATTAAATCAAAATAACAGTGTAAATCAGTGTTTCACATACTATTTTTTGGATAAAAACAGAGACCTGAACATATCTAATGAAAAATGAGTATCACATTAAATGAGTTTATGTCATGATAGTTTGAACAAGGTTAAACAAGTTTCTTTATCTCTTTCTTACAAGCTTTAATGTGATAATGTGCACTGTGAATTAATCAGGACTTGGTTAAGGAACTCACACTCCAGGAAATACTGTTGCACGATGATAGCACAAGCCAAATCAAACCAAGTTTTTCCTACATATTTTATTTTCATATCTCTATTTGGAGAACATAATTATGCCTTTTCTTTAAAAATATCTCCTTTAAAAATGTTTTTAAAATCTACATTCCTAACAAATTTCGACTCATCAAGAAAAATTGAATATTGCTCAGATTCTCAGACTCATAACTCACAATATATGTAGAGCTACTCACCTACCAGAGTTGATCCCCTTTCTCTAAAAACAATCACTATTACAATCTGTGGTAAATTCAAACAATTATGAGTCCTTTCTTTAATGTAAAGGGACTTAGCATTTAGTCCTGGACCCTCATGCATAATAACCATTCTACTCTGAACAAATCACCATCTCAAAAGCTCAATTTCTTGAGCTATAAAGTAGTTTAAGGCATAAAGCTGGACTACATGAACTCTATGAAATTTGTTAGCCTAAAAATGTCATTTTCCAACCTATTACATTTAATATTTACTAAGCAAAGTGAAAGAGTATTTTAGAAATATAGCTTACATATTTTCAAAATCATCATTAAGTATGAATTCTTTGTGCACAACACCTCCCTCATATATACTATTTAAAACTTTAAATGTGAGATTCATTTTGTCAAAACACAAGATTTTCATGTTCCTCTACTGTCTTAAGTATAACTACGTTTTAAACACATCTATGTCTATGAACTGAGGGGAGAGGGACAATGGGCCACAGCTTAATAAAGTCTGAATACCTGAAAGCACAGGATTATCATTCAGTCAAAAGCGAAGTAGATGAACATGCAGTGTCCTCTCAATTGTTAATTATTTTCAAAAGCAAAGTTTAACTTTAACATCAGAGAGAACAATGTTCTAGTGGATCAATAGAAAAATATAGTAATAATGACATCTAACAAATATTCTTTAAGAAATATTAATTATTTACCTGTAATGGACCCAATATGGAGCTTGTTGTATACATAAAAAAGAGACGAAGATAACTTAGAACATTTGCAAATGCAAAAAGCCCTTCTGCCACCAGAGTAGGATGGAATGCATCCCAGTCCTTCCGATCAGCAAAATCATGAAACTAAAGTTAGGAACAAAAGGCAAAGATAGATAGCTCTCTCAACTTAGGAAAATAAAAACCAGTATTCTGACTATTGAAAGAAAACTATTTATGTCTATTTTAGGAGATCTCCTTTTAGGTTTTATGAGGTTCTCTTCTTTTAATACAAATAGCATTGTTTTAACTAAATAAAAGATCTCTACATACATAAGGCAATATCACTCTATATAATAAGAGGTTTTCTCAGAAATTCTTGGGTTTTAAAAAATTAAACATTTTTTTAAAAATGTTATTAAACTTTTTATGAATGAAATGTTTACTGGTTTCTTTAAATTTTACAACACAAACTTTAAGCATTAAGTAAAATTTAAGTATGTTTGCTCTCAGTTAATTAGCTATCATATTAAATTAATCCTTAAATTAGCCCTTTAACTCAGGTTTCTAGTATGAACCCTAAAAGTTCTTCTCTCTTCCAAATACCAAGGGAGAGAGAGTGCATTATTATACCCAGACATAGAGCGACCACATGTTCCAATTGTCTGGAATAGTCCCAAATTATATACCAGTTTTCCTGGCATAATCATTAATGCCCCCTTATACTCTCAAAGTGTCCTGGTTTGGATAAAAAGTTATATGAGCACTCCACTTCTAGAACTAAAGAGATCAAAGACACCAATGACCCTCAACCTCTTTATTGAGCCATTTATCTATGTATGATCATTTTTTAATTTTCTTAGTAATTTCACAAATCTGGTCATTGAAAATACCTAACAAACATGTTCCATACTACTGATCATTTAAAAGTATGCAGTTTTCTTTTAACAAAGTAAAATGATGTGTAAGTGAATCAGTGTTCTTTTTCTATAGTCCATAAATTAGTCCAAAAACAAGAAAATATTATTATCTCTTAGTTCCTTGACTGTGACACCCTAGAAGAATTCTAAACTTAGGGCTTAAACAAAGATAATTAAAATCAATTATCTTTTCTGGGCTTGGAGTAGCTTACATCTTGGTAAAATTATAAGATGCATATAAAACTAAATTTTTGTCAAATTCTGAATTTAAAAAGAGGCATCAAAAAATAATCACATTTACATCACTCTTTAATAATCATTATTTGGAATGTGTACAACACTATAATGAATTCTTAAAGATAAAACTTTTTTCTGGCAGGTATAAAGAAGACTAACACTAATCAATTGAAGTATCTTTGTGTTCTCACTTTAAGTAGATACATGTTAATGAGGTAAATGAACCTAACTCAGATATAAGGAATCGGCATTTGGTAGAAAGAAAATGCCTAGACAGACCTGGATTTAAATCCAGTCTTGGTTTCTTACTGTGTGGTCTTGGATAAGTTACTTAATATCTCTGAGTTTCCTTTTCCTTACTTGCAAAATGGGGATAAGGACATCTGTCTCATAGAGTCCCTGTGAGGATAAAATGAGATAAAGTATAGCAAGTAGCAACCATGGAGCCTGGCATATAATAGGTAACCAACATTTAAAAGTGATTAACATCCTTTAAACTACTGGAAGGGAGGAAACAACATACACTATTCCCTTACACTGGGATAGTGAAATTAAAATGAAAACACATCAGGTACAGATTTGGGCCAACGTTAACTTTGAGTTATATAGCTATGTTTCCTACACAAACTTCATTTATGTCTCCAATTAACATAGCTAATAGTCACCTTGTTGTGAGCAACCACTTTGAGGGCAAAAGTTGCCAAATAAAGTGAATTCATGACAAAACTGAGTTGATTACGGGATTCTTCTAAAAAGTCTTCCAACCCTTCATACCAGAGTCTTTTAATGTCTGACCAAATCATCCCTAAAAAAAGAAAGAAAAAAAATCAGATAATGTTCTTAATTCAATAATAAACTAAAAAATAATTAAAACTCAAAATATTAAATAAACAGCAACTTACATCAAACTATAGTCTCATCCGGAAGAAAAAATAAGAACTTTTTAGTGAAAAGTTCTCAAAATTTGAAAGAAAAAAACCTTAAGTTTTATATGATAATATCTTTCCCAGAGAGAGATTTTAATAAATGATGCTTGTGAAACAAGCATAAGAAAAATAAGGAAACACACACACACACACACACAAACACACCACAAAAGCTTAGTTCCTGACTCTTTTCTCTATTATGCTCACTCCTACAGTGACTTTATCCAGTCTAGTCTAATGGCTTTAAATACTATCTGTGGGCAGACTTTCAAATTTATACCTCTAAATTTGACCTGTATTTATATAATAAATAATATCTCTAAACCCCTCTTCAAAACTCAACAATGTTCTTAACTGCTCTGCATCACCAACTGAATGTTTTAACATATCCAAGATGTGTATTATTTTTACTTTATCTACCTAATTTTAAACATTAATGCATAATGGATTGAACACCACTAAAAGTAAAAGTTCTGACTGAAATCAAGTTACTTGAAATTAACTTCCAAAAAAAATTAAAGTTCCAAAACATGCAGATTAATTTTATAGATGGAGAACTAAAAGTTAAAATGATACTTTAATTTTTCTCAACGTATTTATTAAATCAATGAAGAACATACTGATAAATCAATGCTTTATACCATAGAAGACTAAATTTTAACATCCTTTTACTCTATAGCAAATAGTGAAAAGACGGGTGAGAAATGCTGAGTTTAAAAACAAGGCTGAAGATCCAAAGGGAAATAAAGACGTCATTAAAAGACCATAAATAGGGGCTCAGCTGGTTAAGCGTCTGACTCCGGCTCAGGTCATGAACTTGTGGTTTGTTAGTTTGAGCCCCGTGTAGGGCTCTGTGCTGACAGCTCAGAGCCTGAAGCCTACTTCGGAATCTTTGTCTTCCTCTCTCTCTCTGTTCCTCCCCCTATTCATACTCTGTCTCTCCCTCTCTCTCAAAAATAAATAAAGATTAAAAAAAAAAAAAAAGACCATAAATAGACGATGTGATTATACCTCAACTCTCCTCCATTCCCCACAGAAAAGGGCAAGAATTATAAAAACTACAGGTCATTTCAAATTTGTATCATACAGCATAATACTTAGAAAAATAATTTTCAGAAAATAAAGTATCTTATATTAAAAACTCTGTCATTTCTAAAGAGTTCTGGCTATCATTACAAAGAACTGATTTATATAGAGTGAGTCACCAGGGAAACCTTTAAATTTAAATTTAAATAATGTTTCTATAACAGATAAAAATGTAACCTCATAAGTTCATGGGTTCTTAAAAGGAAAACTAATGATACAATAAAACAAAATAGTTAACTCTTAAAATGCAACCATATAATATGTATCACATTTCAAAATACCTAAGATTCATACCTTATACCAAAAAAAGCAATCATCAGCAAAATTTTTCTTTTAATGATCATGAACAATTTTAGAGACTGAAAATAAAGAATTTTTAACTTCATGTAATTTAAGTAATAATAAATAAGTTCAGGATCATATATCATTAGAATAGTGTTAGATAAGTCTTCAATGATCATGAAAGTGTTCGAATTCTTGCTGTATAAACAGTGTAAAATTATAAACCGAACACAGATGTTTATAATGCCACCAAGCAAAGGAGAATTAAATGGTTAAATAAAAGCAGAACTTTTTGGACAAACTTGACACTTACCAATAATCCACAGTATAAGAAGATAGTCTATTCTTTCAAGGGCTGGCCCCATTGTGTTTTTCTTATCCTCATTGTAGACAAGAGAATATAGGTTTAGTAACAGCAGGAATGTGAAATACGATGCTCCATGAATAATAAATTTCATAAAAGGAGTGTGAATGATTTTGCCAAACTGAGATTTGGGAGCTATCAAATAACAAAGTGACAAAACTGGCCAAAAGATACCAACTGTCAAAACAGTCATTATCTTCTTACAGGTGGGCTTACGTCGGTAGCCTGACATCTGTCCAAACCAAACAGTGTTCAGGAACTGCTGGCAGTTAGACTGGGAGACAAACTGAAAATGACACACACACATACAAAAAAAAGAAAAAAGAAAACCTCTAAATACAATCTGATAATACCATTATTTGACATTCAAAGTTTTTTTTTTTTTTTAATTTTTTTTTTTTTCCAACGTTTATTTATTTTTGGGACAGAGAGAGACAGAGCATGAACGGGGGAGGGGCAGAGAGAGAGGGAGACACAGAATCGGAAACAGGCTCCAGGCTCTGAGCCATCAGCCCAGAGCCTGACGCGGGGCTCGAACTCACGGACCGCGAGATCGTGACCTGGCTGAAGTCGGACGCTTAACCGACTGCGCCACCCAGGCGCCCCTCAAAGTTTTAATAATAGTTTAAAATCAATTCTATATAATCCACATAATTTTTGTTTTTTGTTTTTCTTACATTTAATAAAAGAATGTAAAGATTGAGAGCACAGACTCTGGAGCCAGATTACCTGGATTCAAATCCAGGCTCTGCCATTTAATAATTGACCTGTAGCAAGTCTTTTTTTTTTTTTTTTAATTTTTTGTTAACGTTTATTTATTTTTGAGATAGAGACAGAGCATGAACAGGGGAGGGGCAGAGAGAGAGGGAGACACAGAATCTGAAGCAGGCTCCAGGCTCTGAGCAGTCAGCACAGAGCCCGACGCAGGGCTTGAACTCACAGACCGCGAGATCATGACCTGAGCCGAAGTCAGACGCTTAACCCACCGAGCCACCCAGGCGCCCCATGTAGCAAGTCTTTAAACCTCTTTTTTTTTTTTTTTAATGTTTATTTATTTTTGAGAGAGAGAGAGAGAGAGAGCATGAGCAGGGAAGGGGCAGAGAGAGAGCGGAGACACAGAATCTGAAGCAGGCTTCAGGCTCTGAGCTGTCAGCACAGAGCTCTACAAGGGGCTTAAACTCACAGACCGCGAGATCATGACCTGAGCCGAAGTCAGACGCTTAACCGACCGAGCCACCCAGGCGCCCCATGTAGCAAGTCTTTAAACCTCTTTTTTTTTTTTTAATGTTTATTTATTTTTGAGAGAGAGAGAGAGAGAGAGCATGAGCAGGGAAGGGGCAGAGAGAGAGTGGAGACACAGAATCTGAAGCAGGCTTCAGGCTCTGAGCTGTCAGCACAGAGCTCGACAAGGGGCTTAAACTCACAGACTGTGAGATCATGATCTGAGCCAAAGTCAGATGCTTAACCGACTGAGCCACCCAGGCGTCCCAAGTCTCTAAACCTCTTTAAGCCTCAAATTTCCCACCTATTAAATGGTGATAATAGTCTCTGCTCATAAACTTATTAGCAAGGATTAAATGTAAAGCTCTTAGAATAATAATGCCTGATTCATAGCATGCAGCATATAAGTATTAATTATATTATCACTTACTTAGTCATTACTTAATGATTATTACTAGCCTACTTAGCCATTTTGCAAATTTTAATTTATAGACAGTCTCATAATGTTTGTGAAATTTCAAAGTTAACAAGCACAATCCAAAGAAAAAAACTGATCAAAGAACTAATAGGATTTCAATTATAAGAAACCAAGATACGAAGATAGCAATCAAAATCTAAACATGAGACATATTTACGCTTCATGAAAACATTGAAAACTTCTTAAAATGTATTATACTCTTAAATCTGCTTAAGACTGAATTCTATGTAAGGAAAAAAAAAGGAAAAATATTGCCAAATAAGAGGGAAATTCTAGTTTAAGTACAGAAATAAATTTACCAAAGTTTACAAAGGCTTCTGAGTTTACAAATTTCAGAAGCAGTATTTTCTCAATATAATGTGCATGCTGTGCAGGACAACACCAGGGTTCTGAACTCTGGACATAATAATGTGATCAGGTTTGAAATTACCAAAGCACAAGAGATCATAATGTCATTCAGATATCTAAATACTAACAGGTCAATCTTCTGTTTTAAAATGATTTACCCTGGGGGCGCCTGGGTGGCTCAGTCGGTTAAGTGTCTGACTTTGACTCAGGTCATGATCTCACCGTTCATGAGTTTGAGCCCCACATCTGTGCTGACAGCTCAGAGCCTGAAGCCTGCTTCGGATTCTATGTCTCCCTCTCTCTCTGCCCCTCCCCACCCCTCTCTCAACAATAAATAAACATTTTTAAAAATCTTAAAAAAAAAGAAAAGAGGGGCGCCTGGGTGGCGCAGTCGGTTAAGCGTCCAACTTCAGCCAGGTCACGATCTCGCGGTCCGTGAGTTCGAGCCCCGCATCAGGCTCTGGGCTGATGGCTCAGAGCCTGGAGCCTGTTTCCGATTCTGTGTCTCCCTCTCTCTCTGCCCCTCCCCGTTCATGCTCTGTCTCTCTCTGTCCCAAAAATAAATAAAAACGTTGAAAAAAAAAAAAAAAAAGAAAAGAAATTTCCTAATATACTATACTTGTTTTGGCATTGAAGTCTTATTTCATTCTCCATTCTTCTGCTCAGATTGCAGTGCTCTTAGGGAATCTTAATTTGTCTCTAAGATGAAATACTAGGGAGAGAAACAGCTTTTCCTCTCACAAACTATCCAGTTTAGTAGCATCCCAAACTTAGTGGTTTCCCCTTCCCCCAAATATCAAAGCAATCTCAGAACTGATTGCTGTCCTTGTCATCCCTCTCTATAATGACGATTTAATTAAGAGTAATGTTAAATATGTAATTGGAAAAACAACATTTCAACTGGAAATGTTTTAAGTTTGTGGTACAAATTTTTTGCTACTCCTCTCATCAAGAGGTGGATTATCAGTGTTTCCTACCCTTCAATTCAACAAGGTTTGATTGCTTTAATCAGCTGGAAGATGTGATGCTATGTGACTTCTGAGGGTAGGTTTCAAAAGGCCATTGAGCTTCCACCTTGTTTGATGAACATTTGCTCTTGGAGCCATTAACGGCCATATAAAGTGTCCTGAAGCTACCATGCTGTGAGGAAGCCTAGGCTACATGCAGGCACTCTGAGCAGCCCTCAGAGGCTTCTCAGACCATCTCCTCATAGTCAACTCACCATCATGGCTATGCCCCTCCATGATTCCAGTAGTAAGTGCTCAGGTGGCCCACCCTCTATGGATCCACCCACCTGAGCACCCAGCCCCTCATGAGTTCCCTGTCTCAGTCCTCAGCTGCTGCTCAGGCACCAGATATTTGAGTGACAAAGACTCCAGATGATTGTAGCCCCCAATCATCTGAGCTATCACCAGCTGAGACCCTAAACATAGAGAAGCAAGGACAAATTATCCATCCTTGCTGTGCCCTTTCCTAATTCCTGGCCCAAACAATCCAAGAACATAATAAAATGATTATGAAATTATTACAAAAGAGTATGAAATAATGAGTCTTATGTTAGGAATTTACCCAAGGGATACAGGAGTACTGATGCATAGGGGCACTTGTACCCCAATGTTTATAGCAGCACTTTCAACAACTGCCAAATTATGGAAAGAGCCTAAATGTCCATCAACTGATGAATGGATAAAGAAATTGTGGTTTATATACACAATGGAGTACTATGTGGCAATGAGAAAGAATGAAATATGGCTCTTTGTAGCAACGTGGACAGAACTGGAGAGTGTTATGCTAAGTGAAATAAGCCATACAGAGAAAGACAGATACCATATGTTTTCACTCTTATGCGGATCCTGAGAAACTTAACAGGAACCCATGGGGGAGGGGAAGGAAAAAAAAAAAGAGAGAGGTTAGAGTGGGAGAGAGCCAAAGCATAAGGGACTCTTAAAAAATGAGAACTGAGGGCTGATGGGGGGTGGGAGGGAGGGGAGGGTGAGTGATGAGTACTGAAGAGGGCATCTTTTGGGATGAGCACTGGGTGTTGTATGGAAACCAATTTGACAATAAATTTCATATATTAAAAAAATGAATAGGGGCGCCTGGGTGGCGCAGTCGGTTAAGCGTCCGACTTCAGCCAGGTCACGATCTTGCGGTCTGTGAGTTCGAGCCCCGCGTCGGGCTCTGGGCTGATGGCTCGGAGCCTGGAGCCTGTTTCCGATTCTGTGTCTCCCTCTCTCTCTGCCCCTCGCCCGTTCATGCTCTGTCTCTCTCTGTCCCAAAAATAAATAAACGTTGAAAAAAAAAAATTAAAAAAAAAAAATGAATAAATAAATAAAAATAAAAATAAAAATGAGTCTTAGAAGAAATATCTTAAAACCACCATTTACCAATACCTCATACTATTAATTGGATATCATTATCTACAAATAAACACTCATTGTTAGTAAACTGTCTCAAAAAATAAAATTTAAAATGCATACCTTCCTTCGTCAAGTTCCTGAATCATGTGTGTGTATGGATTAGAAATAGGTATTTCCCTTAATAGGAAGGGATGATGCCAGTAGAGCCAGATTCAATTTAGTTATCATATCATGTGCCTCTCCACCTTTGGGTTTCAATGAATTAACAAATAAGAACCAGAAAATATGATATCTGATACTTTATTTTTAAACAGTAAGGCATTATTACTCTAAGTCATAACCTTAATTAATTCTTAAGTAATTGCTCTGAGTCACTCCACTACTGTGGAGGAAATAATTTATGTATATCACAGAAAACCTCATACCTCCTTTTGGTTATATTTGATAGCAAGTTTTAGACGACTTAAATTCATTCTTTCTTCTAGTAATCCCCGTTTGTCAAGAGGTTCATCACTAGATGTATGGTTTAGGATAACTTCCAATTCTCGTGAATTCCGGGCTTGTGCAAGCAAATCTTTAGCAAACATTTTACATTGCCGGGCTAATTCCTCATAATCATTCCTGCAAGATGCAACAGTCTATTATTAGAAATGTCACTTCTAATCTCTAAGCTGTTTTCAATAGAAAATTATTTACTTGGTAACATTTTAATTCTAATAGGGTCATACAAAATCTGAAGTCATTTTGTGCTGATGGTCAGAAGAATCTACTGGTGCATAAATTCTCCAAAGCTTTGGGGAAAACTGTAATACAATTATACTGCCTGTGCTCACAATGATAATTTTAGATGAGCACAGTATTTCCTTATATATACTGATATTCTTAGAAGTTCGGATTATAGTTGTCAACCAGTTCTTCACTTAACTCATTTGCTCTTCTTCTCTGTAAGTTTGGTATAAAACTTCCTTTTACATTACTTATCTAAACAATAGATAATAATAAGGCTATCCAATAAATATTACTATGTAACTCAACCAGAGGTGCTTTCAATAATAGTCTATAACATGTTCTATGCTACTTCTGATATTAAAATAGTATTCTGATTCACTTTTAAAGCGTTCACTTGAAAATTCAAGTTGGGAAGGAAAGACATTGAAATACTCCTAGTAAAGAATTTTCTTTCAGAATCACTGTTTCTTGAAACTTACGATTTAACTGCTGGTTAAAGGCAGGCCTAAATCAACCAATTTGTGAGAAATTAAGTTTTAGCAGATAATCCTCTTTAAAAACATCAGGTTCGTTAAACTTACGTCGTAGTGTAATAACTTGAAAATAAAGTTAGAAATATATATGAATCAATTAGGGTCAGATTTCAGAAAATAATTTTTTATTCAGTTTTTTTTTTCCTTAATGGGAGAAGAAGGGAAAATAGAAAAATTTCCCAATGATTACAATAGGATTGTATACAATAGGATTTTCTATGACCAGCTTACAGAAAATTATAACTCAAAGAATTAAAAAATTTCCTCAGAGGCTAACATTTTTCTCATCTACTCTTTGCATTTACTATATAACCAAAACTACATAAGAATACTAATTGGATTTCTTAAACAAATGAAATATTATTGCTTCTTAGTCTAGGAATCTAATTACAGATAGGAATATTCATCAAAAGTGTATGTTGTTACACAGAGGTCCCATCTTTAGGTAAACACTGACAGACCACTAAATTCAGAGGTAAAACTAATGTATTAATCTACTTTGCTTAATCTTGAACAAATTACTAGAAAACTAGTAAATGGCTGTATAGTTTAGCTGGAAATAGAGTAAACAAGAAGCCAAGAGTCCTATGTTCTAGTTACAACTCTGTTCCTAATTAGATGCTGTTATCAGTAAGATATCTAACTCATATAGATCACTTTTCCTGTCTATAAAACCCAGGAACAAGTAAAACAAGTAAATGATCACTTCTATGATCACTTCAAAACCTAACTTTGTTATCCTATGATTACAGTATAATCTTGGCAATTGCTTTAAATCCTTTTTGGAAGGAGTTGAATAAATTCTATTTTACATGGTAACTCAGAACTCCAATTATATGACTATAACAGGAAGTTCTTCATATTTAAAAGGAATAATTTACTAACAGCTTCATGTGCTAATAAAGTTAAAAGTACCAACAAGTTACATTTTAATCATGTGTTCATCAAAATATATACTTTATGTAATAACAGGTTTAAATAAATTTTAATTTATCCAAATTGAACTATACTAGTTCCAAACCTGAACACTTATGAACAGGTATATTTAAAAAGTTTCTAGAATGCAGAGCTATCAAGAACACACTGCTTTTTAGTCAAGGACTTAACTGCTATTAAGGCATAAGACAACTGCAATCTTCTTATTGCCCTTCCAGTAAATAAAAGTTTGAATTTTTCCAATCTTGTCAAGTCACTAGAGGAGTATAATGCAAGACATGGGGCTCCCACAGCAGCTACACTTAAAAGGAAAGGTAGGGATAGGCATAGCCTGCCCCCCAGAAACCTTACAGCAGGAACTGGCAAGAAATGTTGATCAATTCCTCCTTCTTTGGAGAGCACCAGGGATACTTTAACACAAGGGGAAGTCTCAAAGCTTTTCCTCAAGTCTACAAAATGTAGTTCTCTAAGGACTATTTTTTTTTTTTAATATTTAAATCAGTAGTTTAATAGGCTGGTTTTTCCAAAGCCTTTTTCTGTACCTCCGATTTAACTATCTCAGAGAAACTGTAACAATGATTCTTTGAATATACAAAGCACCAAAATTACATTTAACTCTTCGTTTCAGAAGAAAACTCAGAGTGGCATTCGTCCCTCTTAACCAGTATTATTTTAATGTCTACATGTTATGTGTCTCCTAATAGAAAATCTCACCAAACGGTGAAAAGGGACTATGTCTGTGTGTGTGGAATGGCCCTGAAACACAGAAAGCATTCTATATGCTTCTGAAAGTGATGAAGGATCAGGCTCCAGGTATGATTACAGAATCTGGGAATGAGGGGAGGTAGAACACAGAGGAGTTATAAATAAATCTGCTCTTGCTTAAGGCTATCACTTCCACTATTCTTTACACTGTCCTAGAATGCCTTTGGCAACATTAAATAAAGGTGGCGGCGGGGGGGGGGGGGGGGGGGTTGCTTAAGGATGGTGCAAGAATGGCAAAGGGCAGGTGGGGAAGGAGTGACCTAAGTAATACCAAGGTCTATTCCATTGAATCTGAAGGTAAATCCCAAATAGGTGGCAGCAAGGTCTGGTTCCCTTAGATCAGAAGTAAATAAAAATAAACATTAATTTGGTCTATGAAAAAAACTCAGGCTGAAGAGATTCTGAAAAAAAAAAGATGTAATTTACAATTTCCATTCATTCCCACCTGAATTCCACCTCCACAAGGCTTAATTCTTTTAAATCAGCACTAAGTTCAAATGCTCTCAGAATTGGATCCTCCTCTGTTAACATTATTAGAGCTGGACTGGCCAAACAGCGATATATATCAAGACGAAACCTGTGATAAAATTCGATTCCGTAATGTAAAATAAATGTATTATACACATATAATTAGTATTTTTAACCTATGATTTTCATAAATTTAAAATTAAAGTACTGTAAAATTAAAAGAAAACAACTATAATATACTTATTACAGGATAACCTGCATAAGAAGACTTAAAAAACATAAGTCTTTGTATTCTACAATCCAATTTAATTAAAAAATTTCTATTCCTGAACCCAATATTATTTTAAATGAAATATGCTAATAACTAATACATTTTGAATATGATGTGGATGATTATTAAATTTTTCTTTCCTCAGTGATGAGTCTGCTTTCATATGCTAGATATATGTAACATATGACTTACTCAACCAGGTTATTTTTTTAAAGATATTTTGAATCTTAAGAATGAAATCATTGGGGTGTCTGCGTGGCTCAGTTGGTTAAGTGTCCGACTCTTGATTTCAGCTCAGGGCATGATTTCACAGTGGTGGATGTGGAACCTGCTTAAGGTTCGTTCTCTCTCTCTCTCTCTCTCTCTCTCTCTCTCTCTCTCCCCTTCTGTCCCTCCCCCACTAGTGCTCTCTCTCTCCTTAAAAAAAAAAAAAAGGAACGAAATCATTCATTTATGCACATTCTCTAACAGAAAAGCATGTCCCTTTACCTTCTGTAAACTAATTAGGTTTCATATTCAATACATAAATAGGAAGCAAAGCAGAAAACTTTTGCTATATATCTTTAATTTGTAAGCATATAATTCTTAATTTCTCAATTTGGTAGGTATTATATAATGTGTATTTTCTTTTAAACATAATTAATACATGTTTGTTATTAAAAACAGCAAGCAGTTCAGAAACATGATGGTCCCTAATTCTCCTTCCACCACTCTACTCTTCAAAGATGGTCACATTATGGAGAATTGTCAATACCTTCCTGATATTTTCAATTCACACACAAACATAATCAGACATACTATGTAAAGGAACAACTCTATGTCACTACATATAGAGTCATGTCATTTTTTTCTAATACTGGATGGTTTTCCATTTGATGGCAGCTCATCAGATCTCCATTAATGGAAATTTCAGTTGCTTCTAATTGTTTACTTCTATAAATAATGCAGCAATGAATATTCTTTAGTTCACATATCTTTTGCATACTAGAATTGCTGGATAAAATGGCATGTGTATTTTAAATTCTAACATGTTTCCAAAGCACTAACAATAAGGAGAGCTCATTTCTCCCTACATCATCATCAATATTTTGCCACTCTTGCAGATAAAAACTGTAATTCTAGAGTTGTTTTATTTGCATTTCTTTATAAGCTTAAGCATCCTTGTATGTTCACTATCCATTATACTTCTTCTGTAAACTGCCTGTTCATTTTCATTAGCCTATTTTTCTGATAATTGTTTTTTTTAATCAATTTGTAAGATCTACATATCAAAGAAATTAGCCCTCTGTCTAGTCAAAGTGTTCTAAATACTTTTTCTCAGTTTCTTGTTTGTCTTTTTCCTTTGTTTGCAATTGAACTTTCCCATATGGGAATTTAAATTTTTTTAAATGTTTATTTATTTTTGAGAGAGAGAAATATTGCATGCACAGGAGAGGGACAGAGAGAGATGGGGACAGAGGATATGATGCTAAACCGACTGAGCCACTGAGGTGCCCATAAATTTTTATTTAAACAAACTTACTAAAATATTCCTTATTTACCGTATAGGTTTCAGGTCTTACTTAAGATATAAAAGTAAATTTTGTATAATGCATTTTTAAGAAAACAGTATTTGTGAAATCCAATTATAAGTTAGCTATTCAATAAAACAAGTTTAGCTGTCTTAAGGATTTCTAAAGAGATATTTGCCGAAAACAAAACTGTCCAAAAACTTGAGAAAAATTTGTATAACTAAGCAACTGTTCTGTTTCTATCAATATTTCTATATTAATTTTATCAGATTATGTCTAAAAAAATGACTTCTGTATTAACCAACATTATCATGTCTCAAAATATATTAAGGATTAATGACAAAATGCACAGCAAGAGTGACAGCTAGTAATGGTGGCAACCAATTGTGTTAGAGTAATAATCAAGTACTGTTGTATAGAAAGTACTTAGATGGAATCTGACAAGTAACGGGGCTGACTCATTTTATAAAATCTATCAATTTGGTATTCAAAATACTATCAAAGTAATGGTGGTGTGAAGAGGTCAATGATTCCACTACACACAAAAAATATGTATACAAATGGATACAATTACAGTTGTCCCTTGAACAACATGGGTTTGACCTCTATGGATTCACTTTTACGTGGGATTTAAAAAAATTTTTTTTCAAGTTTTTGAGAGAGACAAAGCAAGTAGGGGAGGGGTAGAGTGAGAGGGAGACAGAGAATCTCAAGCGGACTCCACACTGCCAGCACAGAGCCCAATGGAGGGCTCAAACCCACAAAACCACGAGATCATGACCTGAGCTGAAACCAAGAGTCGGACGCTAAACCGACTAAGCCACCCAGGCACCTCTGTGGGTTTTTTTGATACAGTACAGTACTATCAATGTATTTTGTCTTCTTTATGATTTTCTTAATAACATTTTCTTTTCTGTAGCTTACTTTATTACAAGAATATAGTACATAATACATATAACATACAAGATATGTGTTGACTGACTGTGCTATCAGTAAGGCTTCCAGTCAACAGTAGACGAATTAGTAGTTAAGCTTCTGCGAAGTCAAAAGTTATACATGGATTCTTTTGCTGCACAGGGGGTTGGTGCCCCTACCTCCCACAGTGCTCAAGAGTTAGCTGTATTTTTAAAAAATCAACCTTTTGAGGGCAGTGGAAATTATCTACTGAGAATCAATTACTGAAAAACTGCTAGAGCTTCAGGTAAGAATGGTTCGAATCTGTGGTCTTCTTGCCTGAGGCTACCTCCATCACCTCTGCCCCCCAAGTTCTGTCAAGGAGAACTGCAGTTTTCCAGCCTGAGACTGGTAAACCTGTACTTTTGTGCTTAAAGGGGAAAATCAATTCGACTGGAGGCAAAAACCTACAGTTCTGATGGCTGAAAGGGTTGGACTTGGAGGAGATGAACAAGGAAAACCTGCAGTTTTATAAAACCAAGCTTGGAGTCTGAGTAGAAACAAACAGTAGACAAACCAGAAATTTAACAGCAAGATCTTGGAAGTGAAAAAAGCCATAAAATAATTCATACAAGGTCTCCAGAGATCTCTGGCAGATTAACGTATTAGGCATATGTGGAGAACATCAGACAGTTTGGTAAAAAGAAAAGACAAGAACTATTGAGAAATGGCTGCAACTTTGACTAACCCACAGATTCATCAGGAGACAGCAGAACTCTTATAGGCCCAAAGTGTATTAACATAACTTCTACCAAATTAGTGGCTCACCTACAGAGACCCTAAAATGACCCTTAAGAATCAAAGCTAAGGGGCACCTGGGTGGTTCAGTCAGTTGAGCATCTGACATGATCTCTTGGTTCGTGAGTTTGAGCCTCACATTGGGCTCACTGCTGTCAGCCTGTCAGCATACAGCCTGCTTCACATCCTCTGTCCCCCTCTCTCTGCCCCTCCCTCACTTGTGCTCTCCCAAAAAATAAATATGAAAAAAAAAAGAATCAAAGCTAAAAAATAAAAATAAGAAAAAAAAATAAGCTAAGCATAGAGATCAATGATTGTACCTCACAGGGAGACAAGATTCAGCAGACCAGAAAAATAATTTTTAAAAAACCTTAGAAAAGTAAAAGATTATTGAGACTTGCTATAATATATACTAGACTGTCCAGATTTCAAACAAAGAAATACTAGATATGCAAGAAAAAGTCAAGCTGTCCCTCACCAAACAGCAACTAAGGGGGAAAACAGATTTCACTAAAATAATCCAGCCAGTTGCTAAAAAAAATAAAATAAAACAAACAAATAACAGCAATAGGCCCCTGAAAATGGAGGGGACTGGCACACAGAGTTGCTATATTATCTAAAATGTCTAGTTTCCAGTAAAAAATTAAGAGACATGAAAAGAAATAAGAAAACATGTCTCATACCCAAGGAGAAAAAGAAAAAAAAAAAAAAAAACCCAGGTAATGGAAACTGCCTTTGAAAGTAACCAGAAGTCATATTTAACAGAAAAAGATTACAAAGTGGCCATTATAAATATATTCCAAAACTAAAGGAAGTATGATTAAAGAAGTAAAAGAGGGCATGATGACAATGTTGCATCAAACAGAGAATATCAATAAATAGATAGAAATTATGAAAAAGAACAAAATGGAAATTATGGAATTGAAATGTACAATAACTGCATTTTCAATTCATTAGAGGAGCTTGCAATAGGTTGAGATGTGTACCCCTAGAATTCATATGTTGAAGTCTATCCACCAGTATCTCAAAATGTGTCCTTATTTGTAGACAGGGTCTTTACAAAGGTAATCAAGTAACAATGAGACATTAAGGTGGGCCTAAATCCAATATAATTAGTGTTTTTATAACAACGTGGGGGGGTAGTGTAGAGACAGGTACACATGCAGGGAGAATACTCTCTGAACATGAAGGTGGCCATCTATAAGCCAGTAACAGAGGCCTGGAACAGATCCCTCCTTCAGAGTTCTCAGAATAAATGAATCATACCAATACCTTGACTTTGGATTCATAGGCTACAGAACTGTAAGACAATAAATTTCTGTTAAGTCATCCAGTGTGGTATCTTATTATGACAGCCCTAAGCAAAATAATGCAGTACGTAACAGAAAGAACTACAAAACTTGAAGATATATCAATAGAGATTATGCAAGCCAAGGAACAAAGAGGAAAAAAAAGAATGAAGAAAAATGAACAGAAATCCACAGAGATATGTAATACTTTTAAAGTACAACAACATACTCATAATGGGTATACCAGGACACAAGAAAAAGAAGAAAAAAAGTTTTGAAAAAATAATGGCTAACAACTTACCAAAATTTACCAAGTACTGAAAAACAACAACTTGCACGTCTAAGAAACTCAACAAATTCTGAGAAGGATGTATACAAAGAGACTCAAACAGAAATATCATGATAAATATGCTGAAAGTCAAAGGCAAGGAGAAAAATTTGAAAACAACAAGAGGAAAATGATGAGGCATTTACAAGGGAACCCCAATAAGGCTAACAGCAGACTTCTCAGTAGAAACAATAGAGGGAGCATTCAATATTCAAAACACTCAAAGAAAAAACTATCAAAAATACTATAACCACCCAAATTATTCTTTAAAAGTAAAAGCAAAATAAGAACTTTACCTGAAAAACAAAAACTGATTAAATATGTTCCTAGCAGATCTGCCTTAGAAGAAATACTAAAGAAAGCTCTTAAAAGCAAGTGATCCCAGATGGGTAATACAAGTCCACATGAACAAAGAGCACCAGCAAAATTATATAATTATAAAAGACACTATAAATACAGATTTCTCTCTGTTAACTGATTTTAAAAAGCAATTATATAAAATAATAATGTACTGTTTGGCCTATGATAACAGAGAAATGTAATACATGTGTAATGTATTCACCAACAGCAGCACAAAATAAGTGATCAGGACTACAGCTATAATAGACTAAGGAAATGATGACAGTAAAATAATAACAATACACTGTTGGGTTTATAACATTAATAGATGAAATATGTATAACAATAATACAATTAAAGGGATAGAAAAGAGACTACATATATATATATATACACACACACACATATATAGCATTCCATATGTTAGAATTAAGCTAGTATAAATCTGAAGCTGATTCTGATAAGATGCCTATGATTAGCTCTGGGGCAACCAGTAAAAAAAAAAAAAAAAAAAAAAAAACCTGAAAACATATAATAAATAATTCATTAATAATAATAAAATGCTACATTACAACATATACACTCATGGTGCCTCGTGGCTCAGTCAACTGAGCACCCGACTCTTGATTTCAGCTCAGGTCATGATCTAATGGTGCATGAGATCGAGCCCCATGCTGGGCTGAGTGCTGACAGAGCCTACTTGGGATATCCTCTCTCCCTCTCTCTCTCTCTGCCCCTCTTCCATTCTCTTTCTCACTCTAAAATAAATAAGTAGGGGCACCTGGGAGACTCAGTCGGTTAAGTGTCTGACTTTGGCTCAAGTCATGATCTCATGATTTATGAGTTTGAGCCCCGCATCAGGCTCTATGCAGATAGCTCAGAGCCTGGAGCTGGCTTCCTATTCTGTGTCTCTGTCTCTCTCAGCCCCTCCCCTGCTTGTGCTCTTTCTCCCTCTCTCCCAAAAACAAATAAAAATTTAAAAAAACAAAAACAAAACTTTAAAATAAATAAATAAAATATACACTGAATGTAAAAGGAAGCACTAATGAAGGAATAGAGGAACAAGAAAGATATGACACATAGAAAACAAAAAAGGAGACATACAGAAAGCAAAAAGAAAAATGACATATGTGAATACAACTATGTTAATAATATTAAATGTGTATGGTTTAAACAATCGAATCAAAAGTAGAAGTTGTCAGACTAGATTTAAAAAAAAAGCATAATCTAACTATATGTTGTCTTAAGATTCAAAGATACAAATACATTGAAAGTAAAAGTCTGGAAAAAGATGTATCATGCAAACAGCAACCACAGGAAAGCTAGAGTAGCCATATTAACATCAGAGTTTAAAACAAAAAAAAAACTGTTACTAGTGACAAGACAAACATTTTATAATGATAAAAGGTGAACCTTTTCAAGAAGATATAACATTTATAAACATATTTGTAACAATAAGTACTAAAATTATGAAGAAAAAATGAACAGAAACGAAATAGACACTGAACGATAACAATTAGAAACTTTAATACCCCACTTTCAAAAATGGATAGAACAACCAGACAAAAGATATAAAGAAAGAGAAAAAGGAAAGAGAAAAATTAAACAAGACCATTAACCAACTAGACATCTACAGAACACTGCACCTGACAAGGATAAATTATATATTCTGATACATTCTGAGATTTAATATTCCTCTCCCAGAAATTGATAGAATAAATGGATAGAAAACCAGTAGGGATAAGGAAGACTCAAATGCTATGAAAGAATATATGTTCAAACTGATATTTATTGAATGTTTACCCCAAAACAGCCAAATATGCATTATTTCAAAAGTACATAGAATATTCTCTATGTTAGACTACATAGTAGGCCATAGGACTAGTCTTAATACGTTTAAAAAAAAAAAGAACAAAATCATAAAAAGTGCATTCTCCAAATTAAGCAATGGTATCTTAGCTATAATTTCAAAATTGAGATCAACTGGACTCCACCAAAATATAAGACTTCCATGCTTCAAAGTACACCATCCAGAAAGTAAAAATATAACTGACAGGATCTGAAAAAAGATTTACAAATCATGTATCTGATGAAGGACTTGTATCCAAAATATATAAAGAACTCTTACAATTCAGCCATAAAAAGGCAGATAACCAATTAAAAACTGGGAAAAGGATTTGAACAGACATCTCCAAAGAAGATAAGCAAATGACCACTAAGATGGTCAGCTTGAAAGATCTCACTTATATGAAATATACAGAATAGGCAAACCCACAAGAACAGAAAGTAAATTTAGTGGTTCCAGGGGCTGGGAGAGTAACTGCTAATGAGCATGGTGTTTCTTCTTGAAGTGATAAGATGTTCTGGAATTAGATAATGATGGTCAATGTCCAACTCTGTGCATATTACAGAAGGGTGAATTTTATTATATATGAATTATACTTCAATAAAGTTATTTACAAATTACAGTAGGGGCACCTGGGTGGCTCAATAGGTTAAGCGTCCGACTTCAGCTCAGGTCATGATCTCGCAGTTCGTGAGTTCGAGCCCCATGTCAGGCTCTGTGCTCAGAGCTCAGAGCCTGGAGCCTACTTCAGATTCTGTCTCTCTCTATTTCTCTCTGCCCCTCCCCCACTCATGCTCTGTCTCTGTCTCTGTCTCTCAAAAATAAACATTAAAAAAATGTTTTTTTAAATACAGTATATTCTCCAATCAATTAATTACATTAGAAATTAAATTAGAAGTCATCAGTAGAAGGAAATCTGGGAAATCCCCAAATATGTTCAAGTACAACAACACACTTTAAAATAACCCAGGGGGCACCTGGGTGGCTCAGTTGATTAATTGTCCTACTCTTGGTTTTGGCTCAGGTCATAATCTCATGGGTTCCTGAGATCAAGCCCCACATGGGGCTCTGCACTGACAGAAAGAAGCTTGCTTGGGAGTCTCTCTCTCCTTCTTTCTCTGCCCCTTCCCCGCTTGCATGTGCTAGCTCTCTTTCTCTCTCAAGATAAATAAATAAACATTTAAATAAATAAGATAGATAAACAAACAAATAAATAGACCATGAATGAAAAGAATGAAAAGACAAGGCACAGGCTGAGAGAAATATTTGCAAAAAATATATCTGATAATGGACTCTGTATATAAAGTATACAAAGAACACTTAAAACTCAATAATAAGAAAACAAACAACACAATTAAAAAATAAGCAACAAGGGCGCCTGGGTGGCTCAGTCGGTTAAGCGTCTGACTTTGGCTCAGGTGGTGATCCCATGGTTTGTGGGTTTGAGCCCCACGTCGGGCTCTGTGCTGACAGCTCGGAGCCTGGAGCCTGCTTCAGATTCTGTGTCTCCCTCTCTCTCTGCCCCTCCCCCATTCATGCTCTGCCTCTCAATCTCTCTCTCTTAAAAATAAATAAACATTAAAAACATTAAAAAATAAATAAAAAAATAAGCAACAGATCTGAACAGACATCTCACAAAAGAAGATATACAGATGGCAAATAAGCATATAAAGAGATGTACAACATCATATGTCACTAGGGAACTGCAATTAAAGCAACAATGAGTACCATTACATACCAATTAAAAAGGCTAAAATCCAAACCCCAACAATATCAAATGCTGGTAAGGATGTGGAGCACCATCAACTCTCATTCTTTGTTGGTAGGAATGCTGAATGGTGTGGGTACTTTGGAAGATAGTTTCTTGTAAAAGTAAACATATTCTTACCATATGATCCAGCAATCACACTTCTTGGTAATTTATCTAATGAATTGAAAACTTATGTCCACACAAAAACCTGTACATGAATGTTTCTAACAGCTTTATTCATAACTGCCAAAATTTGGAAGCAATTAAGATGTCTTTCAGTAGGTGAATGGACAAACTGTAGAAAATTCATACAATAAAATATTGTTCAATATTAAAAAGATATGCACTGTCAAGCCATGAAAACATGTGAGGGAAACTTACATGAGGGAAACTTACGTGTATGACTAAGTGAAAGAATCCAATGTGAAAAGGCTACATACTATATATGACTCCAATTATATGACATTACAGAAAAGTTAAAACCATTGAGACAATAAAAAAAAAAAAAATCAGTGGTTGCCAGGGGTTTGAGGTGAGGCAGGGACAAATAGGTGTAATGTAGGGGATTTTTAGGGTAGTAAAACTATTTTCTATGAAACTATGAATGGTGGCTACATGTCCTTATACATTTGTCAAAACCTTTGGAATGTACAACACCAAGAGTGAACCCTAATTATCTGGGTGATAATTATGGGTCAATGTTTGTTCATCTATTGAATCAAAGATATCACACAAGTGAGGAATGCTGATCTTCAGGAAGCTGGGGAGGGAGTGAATTTGGTAGTATGTAGGAACTCTGTACTTTCTGCTCAGTTTTGTTAAACCTAAAACTTCTCTTAAAAAGGAAGTATAATAATAATAATATTAATAATCAAAGGAATCACAAAATAATTAGAAAATATCTTGAACATACTTACATTAAAAATAAAGAAAATCTAAAATCAATAAGCTAAATTCTAACTTAAGAAGCTAGAAAAAGGGGCGCCTGGGTGGCGCAGTCGGTTAAGCGACCGACTTCAGCCAGGTCACGATCTTGCGGTCCGTGAGTTCGAGCCCCGCGTCAGGCTCTGGGCTGATGGCTCGGAGCCTGGAGCCTGTTTCCGATTCTGTGTCTCCCTCTCTCTCTGCCCCTCCCCCGTTCATGCTCTGTCTCTCTCTGTCCCAAAAATAAATAAACGTTGAAAAAAAAAAAATTTAAAAAAAATATTAAAAAAAAGAAGCTAGAAAAAGAAGAGCAAATCAAACCCAAAATAAATAGAAAGAGATAATAAAAATCCAAGCAGAAGCAATAAAAAAGAAAAACAGCAGAGAAGAATGAAATTAATGTTTCTTGGAAGAGATCAATAAAACTGACAAGCCTTTAGGTAGATTAGGAATCAGCAAACTCATTCTGTAAATGGCTTGATAATAACCATTTTAGGCTTTGAGAACTACTCAACCCTACTGTTATATAGTGATAGCAGCAACAGACAATAAATTAACGAATGGTTGGCTATATCTCAATAAAACTTTATTTATAAAAACTGTTGGTGGGCTGGATTTGACCTGAAGACTGTAGCTGGGCAATTTCTGGGCTATAATGACCAATAAAAAAAGAGAAGACACAAATAAGAAAATAAAAAGAGATCCTACAGAAAGGAAAAATATTAAAGGAATATGAGCAACTTTATGCCAAATTAGACAACATAGATGGAATGGAAAAATTCCTAGTCCATCACAAATTATCAAACAGATTCAAGAATAAGCAGAAAATCCAAAGAACCCTATATTAAGAAAATTGACTTAGAAATTAAAAGCCACCCTGCCAAGAAGGAATCTAGATCCAAATGGCTTCACTGATGAATTCTATCAAACATGTAAGGAAGGAACAAATAGTGTCTGTCCTAAACAATACTGTGTCAGAAAATAGAGGAGGTGGAAATATTTCAAAACTTATTTTATGAGACCAGTGTTCTCCTGATGTCAAAGCAAGACAAGACATAGGAAAAAGATGTTATAGAACACTATCCCTCATGAACATGCACACAAAAATACTTAACATATTAGCACAATGAATTCAGTAACCCCTAAGATGTATTGTATAACACAACCAAGTGGAGTTTATCCCAGGAATGCAAGGTTAGTTTGACATCTGAACATAAATTAATATAATACATCATATAAATAGAATAAAGAACAAATACCATATGAGCAACTTAATAGATGCAAAAAAGCATTTGGCAAAAATCCCAAATCAATTCTTGACTTAAAAAAAAACAAACCCTCAAAAACTAGAAGTATAAAGGAATTTACTTATTCTTATAAAGGAAATCAATGAAAAACTTATAGCTAACATCATACTTAATGTTAAAAGACTGAATTCTTTCCCAAATAGAAAGTCCAGAAAAGGCAAGGATATTGTCTTACTTACATTCAACATCACCCTGGATAATAAAGCAAGAAAATATAAGTGTAATAAAGCAAGAAAAATGAAGGCCCAAAGACTGGAAAAGAAGTAAAACTATCTCTATTTACAGATGATATAATCTTATACGTAAAAAATCCTTGGGAATCTAAAAAGCAAGCAAGCAAACAAACAAAACACCCTATTAGAACTAATGAGTTTAGTGAGATCACAAGATACAAAACCTGTATACAAAAAAATCTGTTTTATTTCTATATACTAGCAATGAACCATCTGCAAATGAAAGAAAGCAACTCATGTGCAGTATTATCAAAACAGATAAAATACTTAGGAATGAATTGTAAACAAGAAGTATAAGACCTATACATTGAAGACTAGAAAACACTGCTGAGTAATTAGGAAGATCTATTAAAATGGAGAGATATACCATGTTCACAGTTTGAATGATTTAATATTATTAACACGGCAATTCTCTCCAAATTGGTTTAATGCAACTTCTCTTAAAAATTTGGGGTGCCTGGCTGGCTTAGTCAGTAAAGCACATGACTTTTAATCTCAGAGTTTTGAGTTTGAGCCCCACGTTGGGTGTGGAGCCTACTTAAAAAAAAAAAATTCAAGCAAGTATTTTTTAAAAAAATTTTTTTTTTCCACGTTTATTTATTTTTGGGACAGAGAGAGACAGAGCATGAACGGGGGAGGGGCAGAGAGAGAGGGAGACACAGAATCGGAAACAGGCTCCAGGCTCTGAGCCATCAGCCCAGAGCCCGACGCGGGGCTCGAACTCACGGACCGTGAGATCGTGACCTGGCTGAAGTCGGACGCTTAACCGACTGCGCCACCCAGGCGCCCCTCAAGCAAGTATTTTTATAAAAAATGATAATTCATTCTAAGCTTTATCTACAAATGCAAAGGATACAGTATAACCAAAAATATTAAAAAAAAATAAAAGATGAAAGACATTACCTGATTTTATTTCATCTTACTTTATTTTATTTTGTTTTGTTTCAAGTTTTAATTTAAATTCCAGTTAGTTAACATATAGTGTAATATTAGTTTCAGGAGTAGAAGTTAGTGATTCATCACTTACATATAATAAACACCCAGCGCTCATTACAAGTGTCCTCCTTAACACCCATCTCCCATTTAACCCATCCCCCCGCCAACCTCCTCTCTGGCAACCCTCAGTATGTTCTCTATAGTTAAGAGTCTGTTTTATGGTTTCCTTTCTCTTTTCTTTCTCTAAAAGATTTCAGAACAAAGCGTCTTCCCCGCCGCAAACGAAGCCAGGCTGAGTGTTCTCTCCAGCTCCAACTCCTCTACCCTCAGCTGCTTCAACTACACACCTATCTAACAAGCATACAATCTGGAAATATTTATATTTAATATTAATAAAGGATTTCAAAACTAGAAGAGGCCTTAAAGATCATTTTTGTTGGTCATCTTATAGACTAGTCATTTTAAAACTAAAAAGTAAATGATAAAGCCATAGCTATAAACCTGATCTTATCAAAAAGAAACACAGATCTCACTGTAAATCAACTTGAAAATAGAAAAATTTTTCAGCTCAACCTCTGCAAATAAACATTAAATTGATTCCCAGGAGACTTTCTCAATTTATGGATTGTCACTATCTGTCAATCTACCAAAGATCTGTTCTTAAGGTAAGGAAGAAGTAAGGGTGAATACTTTGCAGCTTTAAAGCTAATTTCATATACTGTAAAAACAGCTTGTCAACAGGCTTCTTAGGACTTCGAGACCACATTTCCACAGTAAATATTATATGTGATACAATTTCAACTATATTTGATTACTACATAGATGATTTATATATAGGCTTATGCTGAAAATTAGATCTCAAGTCTAGCCCAGAACCTTATACAACATGCCCATGTATGTGATCTTGCTCAACCTGTCCAAAATGGGATACTTTCTTGTTCATTTTCTCCTCAGTTGTTCTCAACATTTTGACTGGGGATAATGGGAAGAGAAAAAAACTTGCATACTGTGTGAAAGGGGAAGTAAGAGGCATAATAAGCTAAATATTTAGTCAGACAGAAAATATTTATTTCCTTATAAATAAGAAGGGGTATCTCCACCCCTTCCATTATTTGAAAATTCTCTTAGATTCATAAACTCTGCTTTCAAAAAGCAAAGTGTCTTCAAGCCCCACCAGTAGAAGTATGAGGTAAACCTTTCATAATTTGAAGGATTTTGCTAATTATTCATCACTTAGTAAACATTTTTTAAAAATGTAAAACTCATACTAAGCAAAAGAACTAGAAGTTTAGCTTTTATAAGGCAACCCAGTACCATATTTCTTAAAAGCTGCATAGAAAGATAAACAACAAAAATTTCACTGACATACCTTACTGTATCACACACCTATTCATCAAAACCTTAACTTTCTAACCTGGAATGTCGGAGGCTGTCCTTTTTGTTTTTTGCAGAGCACAATGTGCATTCACAGCCAACTGCATGGGGCTTGGGTAGAGATACATCCTGTTTTAACAGCATTGTAAGAATTTCATAGTTGTTACGATGAGCAGCTAAAATGACAGGTGCAACATCCATAGTTGTTGAATACTCAGGATTCTGAATTCGCTCCATTAGTTTCTGAAAAATATTTATATAAATGTCCAAAATTATTATTTATGACTGCAAAACAACACATTTATCTGAAAATGAAATGAAAAAATCAGAATGCACAAAGAACGTAAGAATTATATTAAGAAATATGATAACATTTTACCAGGACTAAATTTTTTTTGAAACCTGAAAACTCAATTTTAATTAATAAATACAATAAATCATGACAGTCAAAAATCTTCAATAGGATACATTCATACATCTAGAGTTCTATTTTTGTAACAAAGAAGTGAAGATACCGAGAGAAATACTTTAGAAAAAAGTGTTTAGTTTTCACAAGATTATGGAAACATGCATGACAATGAAAACAAGAATCTTAGAAAAAGAATATAAAGGAAAAACAGGAATGTTAAAAATAGGCAGAGTATAAATGCATGAGAAAAATTTTAAAAATTCCACCTCTATGGCAAATCTTGCCACACTGATAGCAGTGAAGCTGCCTGAAAGGGATAAGTAAATAGGAAGCACTCTTTATTTTGTAGAATTCTCTACATATCCCAATCAATACCTATACTACTTCCTGTTACAAAGGCACGAAAACACTAACAATCCTAACTACTATTAATGAGTCACTCCTGAAACTGTTAGGCACTTTACATTTATCACCTCATTTCATCCCCATATTAGCCTGCAAAATTGAGCATTTATAATCCCCATGAAGAAACTGAGGCTCAGAGAAGTTAATGTGCCCAAGCTATGCAACAGAGTGGCAAAATGCAGATCAGAACTCAGGTCTGTATTACACTGGAGCCTTCTTTTATGAATAGTTTCTTTCTGCTTTCACTACATGGGCTCATGGGCCTGGTGATGGCATGACATGAAAAAAGGAACTATGTAAATAAAGAATCAGGGTTAAATAAAATGGTTGATTATTTTATGACTATTGCATACTCCTCCCAATACTTCTCACTTTTTCACACACATTTCCGGGAGATATGTTTGATTCCATTGCATAAGCTTATCAAGTTCACAGAATTTTTTTGGTAATTTTTATTAATATCATAAAAGTAATACATACACATTATAAAATATCTGAACAATATAGAAAAGCAGAAAGAATAAAAATTCCCATATTCCTCCAAAGCAACAAACATTTTATAGTATCTCCTTCTAGACCTCTATTACACCTCCTTTTAGGGACATCTTTGATATAAGTGATTTGGCATTAATGATTAAAAACAATGGTCCTTGGGGCACCTGGAGTGCTCAGTCTGTTGAGCATGTGACTTCGGCTCAGGTCATGATCTCATGGTTCGGTTGGTGAGTTCGAGCCCTGCATTGGGCTCTGTGCTGAAGGCTTGGAGCCTGGACCGTGTTTCTGCATTCTGTGTCTCCCTCTCTCTGCCCCTCCCCTGTTCACTGTCTCTCTCTCTCTCTCTCTCAAAAATAAAAAATAAAACATTAAACAAAACAAAACAAAGCAAAACAAAACAATGGTCCTTAATATTTTGAACTCCAAGAACCCTTTTAATAATCTCATAAAGCTACAGCCCAGGGGCTCCATGATGATTCAGCCAGTTGTCTGACTATTGGTTTCCACTCAGGTTATAATCTCACGGTTCATGGGGTTGAGACCTGCATCAGGCTCCATGCTGACAGCATGGACCCTGCTTGGGATTCTCTCTCTCCCTTTCTCTCTGTCCCTCCCCCATTTGAACTCTCTCTCTCTCTCTCTCTCACCCTCTGTTAAAAAAAAGGGGGGGGGGGGCAAAAAAAGCTACAGCCCAGAATTTCTGGGAAATAAAATTCGTGTATTTAGAATTTAGTATGCAATTTAAGAAAATTCATAGATCTATGCTCAAGATATTTTATTTTCTTTATTTAAACAACCTACCACAAACATCTTTATGAATACAGCTTTTTTGAAATTTAGGATAAAGTCATTAACCACAGAACCCCTGAAGTCGAATAATAGGTCTAAAGGCCATGAACAGTTTTGAAGCTTTTGATATATATTACCAACATTCTTTTCATATTTTACACTGCCAATAATATAGGAATGTACCCATTTCACACTTTAGCTAGGCAGCACTAGGCATGGTCATTCCCAATTTATAACACACAAAAAAAAACTACCATGAAATATTTACTTTACTAGTTAAATTTTACTATTTTTTGACATACTTAAGCTGTTTTCCTCTTCTTTTATGAATAGTTTATGTACTTCCCATTTATTTATTGGGGACTTTAAATTAATGAATTTATTTAAAAATAAGAAAGAAGTCTAAAAATTTAGCCCTTTCTCTCCTTATTACTGGTTATAGAGAAGAAAATTATATTTATTCTCTTAAAAGAAAAATGTCCTCAGTTTTCCTATAAAACATACTTAACATGAAAAACATTATTAGAAGATTAAAATTCATAATTTAATTGCTCATTATATAATCTACATACTACCAAAAAAAACACCCCACCTGTATTAGAAAGTCAAAATTTATCAATAGACAATTTTGATAAGCCAAGAATACAGAATGAATTCACTGAAATGATAAAAAAAAAAAAAGTGTATAAAAATATTTGACACTGCCTGTCAAAAAGTATTAGGGCTGTTAAAATGTGATCCTGCCCTCACTGGAAGTACTCAAGCAAAGGCTGGATAAGCCTTTTGGTTACAGATAAAGTACAAAGTGTTTTTCACTGAGTACAACTCAAGATTCGACTGACAGTGGTAATGGTGATAAAAGAATGCCAGTCAGCTGCTCCAGTACCCTGGCAGGTTACACCCCTACTCCCTGCCAAAAAAGTAAAGGGGTTAAAAGGCTAGAAAGTGGAATAAGTATACCAAAATATAATCATGACTGCAAGACAGGTGACAGAAAATTGAATAGGAGTCTAGATATTTCTGACCCTTTGGACAGGGGCTGTATTCTTGGCCTTATTTTCTCTGCTCCTGTTGGTCTCTCGCCACAACTTAAACTAGTTGGTACACTCCTCTGGAGAAAGTCATGCTTACACAAACTTTGTAATATCTAAATGAAAGTAAAATATTTCAGTTAATATGTGATAAAGTATGCAATTTAGCAGAGTTTCTCATTGTTCTCAGATAATGGCAGATAATCTGTAACCAAGTTATAATTCTTTTGTAAAACAATATTTTTCTGAGTATAGCCAGTTTACACAACCAGCAATTATTTAAACTGCTTGTCTTACTACCTCCTCACCAATAATGAAGGTTGTAATTGCTAAATTTTGATATATAGCAAATATATCATTTTTAAAGTAGAATTTGATTAGTGGCTATCTTCCTAATTATAAAAGCAATAAAGAAAAAAGGAGTAACACAAAAAATACCCTTAATTTAGCAATGAGATGACTGCTGTGAGGTAACATTTTGCTACATTTCATAGTTCCTTGTCTGTGCATGTTTTTAACTTTGGACTATATATTGTATGTCCAGTTTACTATTCTCATTTTTTGACTTCTTATGTGATATTTGTTCAGGTTTGTATATATTCTTTGAAAAATACCATTTTAATATATATGTAATTATTACTATTTCCCATCTTTTATTTGGGGGTGTTTAAATTGTGTCATATGGTTTTTTCATTGCTACAAATAAGATTACAATTAACATTTTTGTCCACATTTCTGACCAGCTTCTAGAGGAGGAAGCACTAAAAAATATGAGCATCTTTCTTGTTTATGACACATTCTGCCAAACTGCTTCCCAAAATACCCTCCCTACCAATTGTGTGTGAGACTGTACTACTCCCTTGCAATCAATGATCATTATTTTTAAAAATGTTTGCTAATTTGACAAGCAAAAATTAGTATTTCATGTGTTATTAGTAGTAACTTTTAATCTTTTTCTGAGATGTTTTTCATGTCCTTTTCTCATCTTGATATTTTTCATCAATTTGTCAATTATTAAGATTAATTTGTGATATATAGGAAATATATTTTCCAATTATCCATCTGCTTTCTAAATTTTTTCAATGTCTGAATTTCAGAAATCTAACTTCTATACAGCAAATGGTTGTGCCATTGCTTTTTATGATTTTTGTCCTTTGCTTTTAAGTTTACAAAGTCTTTCCACTCCTAATCACTTAAATATTCACCTACATTTTCTTCCAGTTTTATGGTTTCACTGTATATATTTAATTCGTAGATCCATTTGGAAACTAACCTGAATTTTCAACTTAATCTATAGAATGTTCAAAACTAAAAATACTGATCCACACTGACAAAGTTATGGAAATATCACTAATTTTAAAAAGGTTTCCTGAAAGCAATATTAATTATTCTTCAAAGTGTCTACTTACTTTAAGGCAATACCTTACAGTAAAAAAAACTATTTCTTTAGAACAAAATAAATTTAGGGGAAGAAAAAAATGGCAATGGGGCAGATCTATTTTGGTTTAAAAATCCAAATTAATAAATATTTAAGAGTACTAACTACTATAGTTGGTCTTGATGATCGTTTTGGTCGATGATTAAGTAGTATATCAACAGCTCCCACTACTTCAGAGTCGATTGCCACCAAAAGTGCATCTGCGGACTTCAAAAAAAAAAAAAAAGGTTAAAAATGAAAATGGAGGATAAAAAGGTAAACTATTTATTTTTACTAATTCCTAAATAAAACTCTTTAAATTTAAACTGTATTATATACAGTAATATTAAATATTTAAAAATTTAGACTGTCCAAATAAATAGTACATTTGCTGGCCTTAGCAGTACTTTTGTGTACCACAACACACACAAATTTCTGTCCTGGTTTCATTGCATAAACCGGTGAAATAATAAATGCTTGAAGAGAAGGGCTTATTAATGGATCCATGCCATATTTAAAGTTGAAAATTTTTTTCAAGATCTTTACTTTTGAACTTTGAACCAAAAGAATCTTAACATTCCAGATGTATTAAAGAAATTGCCAAGGACTATTACTACTGGTACAGGGTATGTTCAATCTAATAAAAATTATCATCAATGCAACCATGAGGATAAGGGGAGCCCTCTGTTCTCAACTTTAAAACATACATGGCTGACTGAAATGGTACAAATTTGACATTGATATTAGCAATCTTATCAAGTAAAAGCCACAAAAAACTAGGCCACCAATGTCCTTAGAGACAAGATGGAGAAGTGACTTTATAGTTTTAAAAATCCCAAACTATAGTTCATTTTGAAACTCCAACTTTGACTGGAAGAAAAAGTAAATAGAAGCTGAGAATAGGGACTTTCCAACACTGCAACAAAGTCTACAGTCCTATTATTATACTTGGCAACTGTGACATCAGGTTTCTGTGTTTCTTTTTGTTTTGTTTTGTTTTGTTTTGTTTTCTTAAAGAAAGCTATAAAGGGAGAAGGGAAACACGGGGATAAATAATGTTTTAATCTTAAAAAACGACCCGATTATTTTCAATTTGTACAGTTGAAAAACTGTCATAGTCTTTGACAACCATCTATATCAACATCCTCTCTCTTTTGAAAATGAAACTATCAGATCTTTAGTATTCTTTGTAGCTGAAAAGAATGAAACTTCCATTCACTTTCTCTAGATGTCAAAAATAGGACTAAAAATGGAAGACTTTATTTGGATATCTAAAAATAGGACTAAGCACACCAAAGAAAGAATTGGGGGCCACATTCAATCATTAGGAACTGCCTATATATTGCCACAGGAAAAACCCCCCACTCTAATGAGAAATGTAATTATTTTATCCCTTAAAACTTTTAGGGTTCACTGGGCTGTAGCCTATTCTTTGAATTTAGCATCATTCTTCCACTTCGCAAACATTTCTCTTCAGTTTTTACCATACTTGGTCAGGTGAAGCAAACAAAAAGAATTATGTATTCATTACTACTAAACATTTCACTTATGATTAATTTTAACCTATAAAGCTAATTATAGTAATGGCACTGCTCTTCAAGTCAAAGCACCAGTCAACTCCAACTATCTGAAACATAGCCATGGATCCAACTGCAAATTTCCAAAATAACTATATTGAGCTGTCACAAACTAACTTCATGGGCATTATTTCCCAGGAGGAATTGCCTCAACCATACTGACTTAAGAGTTGTCTATAAATGAAGGAAAACTGGCTTTCCCAAGTATTCTCCAAGTCTTTACTGAATAAGGAAACAGCTAGGTTAAAACTAACAAAGTAGAAAGAAGTGAAAAAATTGCTAAAAGCTGACCAATGAAAAGATAAAATATCAATATAGCAAAATCGCTATCAATACAGAGCAGTCTGAAGCCATGTAATGTAAGGACAAACATGTTAATATTTTCAGATTATATAAAGCAAAATAAAACAATTATATTCTCAACGATTCCCACTTATGATGGTAAAGTTAAATTATATTCAGATACACTATTTTGTGAAGAATAAAGAAAGATTCATGTTAAATCTTTCAATGCTTAAAAGGATAAGCTTCAGGAATAAAAACTATTTGTGTAAAAAAAAATCGTGTAAATAAGGAGTTACGATTAACTTATTCTGCACACATCATATTTATTTGATAAATCAAAGGAAGTTCTGAATGAAAAAGTTTCAAATAATGTTTAAAATACTGTTAGGACAAAAGGTCATTAGTTTTGCTTCCCAATTTCTCACAAATATTTGACCATCCCTCCTTTATACCAACGTATTCAATATGTATACTTAGCATGTATTAACGAGGGTGCTTGCTATATTCCTTCCCATCTCAGAATGTCTTTTCAACAATTCCCATACTCTTTCCCCTAAGCTCAAAGTAAGAAGCTTCTTATTTTCTTTCCAAAGCTGTTTTCCACCTTGGTATTCTATTTAATGTTTTTCTTCTATAGGCACTTGGTCCTTCATTTACAGAAAAAACAGTCCTAGCTCCCATCTCCCAAAACATGAAATACTTCCTCACTCTTGCTAAGCTGACTTGATCCTGTCTTTTCTTTTCACCACTCAAGTTTTCTTTCTCTCACTCTGTCAAATTTCTCAAACCCATGCATATCATGTTCTCTAACTCTACTGATGCCAGTTTCAAAATCCAGTGCCTTTTCTACTCCCTCATTTTCTTTGATTTCTAAGCAACACATTAAAACTCTTTCTTTGGTGTTCACAATGCTGCACTATCCCAAACTCCTTTAATGGAACCCTTTCCTTCTATTGCCTTTATTAGCATAGATGTTCCCTGAGAAAGAATCAGCACGAGCCCTTTGCTCTCCTCGGTAATTTCATCCACTTTCATGATGCAGGTGATCATCCCATGTCCATGACTGCTCTATCTCTCCAGCCTGACCTCTCCCTAGAGATTTAATCTTCATGTGTAACTGTGTATTGGAGACTGCCTGATACCCGCCAAATAAATAGGACTAAAACCAGAATTCACATTCCTCTGCCCCACGCTTGACTTAACTTCTTTCATCCTTCTCCCAGCCACCTATGTTTAACATTTCCAAATCATCCTAGACTTTTTAAATTCTCCCCTCCAAATTTAAATACTAAGTTCTATCAACTCTTCCTTCATAACATCTTTCACATCTGCCATTTTTCCTCCTATTCTTTTAGCTACTATTCTAGTTCAGGCTTTAACCTCTTCATATCTGGATTACTGTAAAAACTGTTCACCCAAGCTATGGCCTTCCCCACTTTCCATTTTTTAATCTATACTGAACACAGCCACTAGAATGGTTTTCCTAAAATATTACTGGACACATCACATTCTTCCTCAAAAATCATTTAATGACCCCACTATCTATACACCCAAATTCCTTAGCCTGGCATTCAGGCCCTTTTCATTAGTTTTGTTTCAGTTATTTTTCCAGATATTTCCCACTACCATCCAGCCCAAATAATTTCCTCAGAAGGCTAAATTATCCATTGTCTCAAAAATATACATTGCATGTGCTTTTGTTTACATCCTTTTCCACATCTCCTATTCCAGAGCTATCTGTACATTTTTGAGAGTAGTTTCAATAGTAGGTAAAAGCATGGACCCTGGAGCCAGAACCTGGGTTCAAATTCCAAGTCTGCCATTTGTGTTGTACCTTTGGGCATGTTACTTAACCTTTTTGTATACTGGTTCTCTCCACTATAATATGGAAATAATAATAGTACCTATCTCATAGGGCTGTGGTGAGGACTAAAGAAGTGAATATATTTAAGATTCCTAGCATACAATAGCACTACATAAATATTGGTAATTATTAATGTTTGAAAGCTGAGCTCAAGTGACACACTTCCATGAAACCTTGATAGCAGATACACAGTGACTTTCTCTTTTCTATGTTTCCAAAACATCTGTTGTAAAGCACAAAAGTTTAACCATAAAACATGGTTTTTCAATAGTAACGTTATTGACATTTGGGGCCCGATAATTCTTTGTTGTAGGGCTGTCTTGTGCACTGCAGGATGTTTAGCAGTATCCCTACCCTCCACCTACCACATGCCAGTGGTGGTCCATCCACCAGTTGCGAAACCAAAAATGTCTCCAGATATTATCAAATGTCCCCTGGAGAGCAAAATTGTCCAGTTGAGAGCCACTAGCATAACGCAAGATAAAATACATAATTGCACTTTTTAACCTCAAAGTAATACACAAGGGTCAAGTATTATAATACACTCAGTACTTATCAAATACACTTCTGCATTATTTAACTGATTAGAAATTCATATGTACAGTTGAAAAATACAGGGGTTAGGTAAGGGTGTCCACCCCCCACATACTCAAAAATCTGCATATAACTTTTGACTCCCCCAAAATTCAATTACTAATAGCATGTTGACCAAAGCCTCACCAATAACAGTCAATTAACATATATTTTGCATGTTATGTGTATTATACACTGTATTCTAACAATAAAGTAAGCTAGAAAAAAGAACGTTATTAAGAAAATCATAAGGTAAAGAAAATACATTTACAGTACTACACTGTAAAAAATCCACATGTAAATGGACCCATGCAGTTCAAATTTGTATTGTTCAAGGGTCAACTATACTTTCATTGTCCAATTAGTTTTAATATCCTTTAGTACAGACCTCATGTTTTACTTATTCATTTCCACAATCACACCCAACCAAAGGCTTTGGACATCTGTTGATTGATAGGTAAGACGGAGATAACCTGAGACAGAACACAGTGAACTGGAAAGAGCATGGGATTTGCAGTCAGAAGATCAGGTTCAAATCTTGGCTTTCCTCTTACTCACTTTAGAACTCTGGGCAATTCATTAAAGTCTATGAGCCTCAGTTTTCCGGTCTATAAAATATAACAGCTATATAGGCTGGCTATGATGTTCAAATGTGATCAGGAACCATGTATACTGCAGAATTACTATATACACAGGATCATGTATGTAAAAAGATAAAAATGATTATCATACTATAATACTTCTTTTATCCAGAATCATCAGGGTCCTTCTTTATAACTATTTTCTAGGTCACTGAAGCTTATGCCTTTAAGTGTTTCACTTTGAAATTTAAACTATTTTGATGGAAGCTTTCTGCTTTCAGAAGTACTATACATATTCTTCTTTCTTCCAAAACAATAGGTACTGAATATAATTTAACTTTTCCTCACTTATTCTGGGCCATTGTTATAAACAATGATTACCATCCCAACATACAACTTCTTCAGAGATTATCAGATATGTAATGCTTTTGACCTCTTTATTAAAGAGAGTCAGAGGTACTGTGCCCCATTTTGTTTTTCTGCAGCCCTCATGTCCCTTCTGTTGCCCCTCTAATTCTCTATGGATTAGAAGAGTAAGTATTATAAGTTTGTTAAAGTTGAAGGAGAGCTCCAGTACTCTATTGACTAAAGTTCATAAATGGAAAAATTCACGGCACCTACTGCTCAGAGATGTTTTTTTGTTACTTTCTGGTTCTCAGTGGTGTTCTAGATAACTGGATTGCTGGGAAGGCAATTTCTTTTTCTACTCCAAATATGCATGTACACAGAAAGTGCCATATATTGTAATGCATATGTACATATACACACAGTAAAAATACACATAAAACTTATATTTTTTAAATTTTCTGTGAGTGCTTCCTGATGCCACTAAAATAAAAAGCCTCATTAATTTGAAGCTCCAACAGAGCAAACAATCATGCTATTTGAAAGAAAAAAAGAAGTGCAAGAATTCATGTGCTCCCATCATAAGCAAACCCAAAAGAAAAGGAAAATAATATTATTAAATTTCCTTCACAATCTCTTGACTGAATTCTTTCAAGACTTATATGCATGCCTGCTTTTCTACCTGAATTGATATGAAGACAAACAGAAAGGTCTGTATTTTCCAGTTAAAAATTTTTTTTCACTTTTAGTTATAAGCAAACACTAAACTTCAGACAAAAAGGAAAAATTAATAAAATTTAAAAGGACAAAATAAAAGTCAAGTTAAAAATTGCATTGTGAGTCAGGAGCATTTTGTTCTTTTGTTTGTAAATTACACGGGCCACAGAAAAATCTGTTTCCCTGACACTTCCAGAACATTTGTACTATTTTTAGATATATAATATAAATAGTAATAACATAAGTAATAAAAACAAAGCCATCTTTAATAAGTCATGATAATTTACCTGTCAGATGTTATAAAACATTTATAAGGAAGGAAAAAGTCAAAATTGGGAGGAAAAAGATAAATCAAGTCAAAATATACTTTTTATAAAAAGGCTTTTTCATGGTTTGTTTTTAAAACTTTTAGTGGCTCAAGACCAAATAAAGGGTGAAAGAAAGAAAGAAAAAAAAAAGAAGGAAGAAAGGGAGGGGGGAGTGGAAGAAAACTAGAAAGAAAGAAGAAAATATGGCATATCTAACAGTACTTAGAAGCTACTGGATAGAATTATCTAGCCTTGTACCTGACAACCGTAGTCCAAAAGAAGCTGTAGTATATCCAAGTTTTCGTTTTCAATAGTTATGGTAACAGCATTTCTCCCAAGCACATCTACGCAATTTATGTTCAAGTCACCTGAACTGTTTTCCTCCAAAATCTTTTTAACCATATAATAGTCACCTAAATAACAATATACAAACATAATTTAATATCCAAGACATATTAGATAAGAATGACTGTAAAAACTTAGCCTGGTGATTTAAAAGAAAATTTAAAAATCTAAACTCATTTTGCATATGGAAATGTGCAAAGAAAATGGGAACATTTCCTTGCTGAAAAACTTATATCCTGATAAAATAGTATGCACAACAACTGCAAACATAAGGAGTAAAATTTTAAGTGTGCAGTTTGAAACAAAAGTTGTTAAGTTTAAAATTCATAATTGACTGACTATAAGTAAGGAAAGAAACTTTTAGAAGATATTTAAATAATACAGAATGTCCAAAAGTACAGACTGGAAGCTAGAAAAATAAAAGAAGCTTAACGGATTTAGTTTTACACCTCATATACACATTTACTAGCACATAACAATGGTTAAAAATAAGATCTAATAACAAGCATAGAATATTAAGAAGTGGTTTTACAGGGGAAAACCTAGTTTGGAAAAGCAGTGTGAATGTATACATGCTAGTAGGTATGCATAGTAAGAGGAAAGGATGCCAGAGATTCCTATCCTCTTCTCCCCACTCTCCACACACACACACACACACACACACACACACACACACACACACTCACTCACTCACTCACTCGCCTCATCATCTGCTTACATGACCAGGGAATGTTCACTTCATAAATTAATAAATAATTAATGCTGGTAAGGGCTGAAGTCAGAATATTTCAAAGTGAAGTTTGACGTGTTGGGAGCATGCAGATTACCTTCCGCCTAACTCCAGCCCACATCAAAAGAGTTGACCCAACAGGGTAAATGAGATTATTTATGGAGGTAATCATTTTCACCGAGGGCCCATTATATTTATCTGTTGACTAGCTAGTGCAGTAATATAATAATAAGGTGGAATAAATAAAAAAAGAAGGGCTAATTAAATAAAGCAAGGTGGGTTTTGTTTATTTAACTTTTGAAACATAGGAGGAATAGACCATTTTAAGTGACTTGCAAATATAGTTGCTCCGCAAAAGTGTATGAAAAATAAACAGGAAAAGAACAATCAGAATGGAAACCACAAGGAAAAAGAAATGAGTAATTTCATGATACAGAAAGAAAAAATCCTAAAAGTGAACTAAATGAGTGGACAAGAAGGAAAACTAACAGATTTTTGTTAAAACTTTTCAAAGATTTGCTACTATTTTTAGTCAATGACTTTAAAGTTCCCACACATTTTGGAAGAAGTTGAATGGTAGTTATTTGATGGCATACTTCATTAGATTCCTCAATAAGAAAACTAGTCACGAAAAGAAATATTTTCCTCATAGCACTGCTAATTAATATTTAGATACTAATGTTCCATGGCAAAAACTTATAAAAAAACTTCAAAAAATGAAGCTCTTAGTCACAAGACGAATAGTGAATATACAGATAGACCAGTGAAAATTTCACATTGTTACTGGAAAGTAACATCTTAAACCTTATTTAAGGTGAATTTATTTCAATATTTTAGTGGTAGGAAAATGCTACCCATAAAAACTCTATTTTCTTTAGTTTCATGAGGTGTCTAGGGGAGGATTAATTTTTTATTTATCCTGTTAGGGACTCATTAAGCTTGCTGAATCTAAGGACTTCTGCCCTTCATTAATTCTGCAATATTTTCAGCCATTACCTCTTCAAATATTACTCTGTCTCCATATTACTCTGTTTTCTATTGGAACTTCCATTAAGCATTATTTTGGAGGGGCATCTGGGTGGCTCAGTTGGTTAAGCGTCAACTTCGGCTCAGGTCATGATCTCATGGTTCATGGGACAATGCAGAGACTGCTTTGGATCCTTGGTCTCCCTCTCTCTGACCCTCCCCCCATCATGTGCATGCTTTCTCTCTCTCTCTCTCAAATAAACATAAAAAAAAACAAACCACACACATTATGTTGGATCATCTCATTCCAATTTGTGTCTCTAAACATTTCTTATTTTTCCTCTTTCTTGCTCTCTCTCTTGCATTCTTGATACTGTGTCCAAATCTCACTTATTCCTTATTCAATCACTTTAACTCATTTATTTTTTTAATGACTTTTTTTTTCTCTAAGTTTTACTGGATTACTTTCCAAATCTTTTGTTTTACTTCCTTATGTTTTCATTTCCTTAAGATTTTAGTCATTTTAAACATACTTATTTTATGGTTTTTATATGATACTTATCAGGTCTTAAGGATTTAATCCTATTTGTTGTGCCTAGTGATTATCAATAATGGGTGACTGTCTTCTGAATTTTTAAATTGAGCATTGCAAACTCATCTTTATGCAGCTTATCTGTGGGAATCCTGGCAACCTAGTTTGAAAGCTTGTCACATCAAGGATGTTTTAAGTTTGTTTCTTCCACATAACTCAGAGGTTTTGCTCCCCTATCAATCCTTTTCATTATTTATTTCTCAGTTTCGGTTTTCATGGACCAAGTAGGTAATATTAAACTCCGAGCCAACAAGAGACAGGACTATATCTGCAGATTCTTACTTACAAGCTTCTCTGTAGTCTCCCAGTGCTGGTGGATGGATTCTTTTCTTCGTCTACAGCTTTGCTACAGGTATAGTGTTTTAAGGACACTCCTCTGTTTTTCAGTCTTTTTTCTCACTTTTGGATCCTGAGTGTTTCCCTTAACTTCCTGAAAGCTCAACTGTTCATTTAAATGGTTGTTTGTTGTATTTTAGCTAGCATTCCTAGGTGACTTGAAGCAGAGGGTTTTCAGATTATCTAGTCAGCCTTTTGATAGAGCCAGAAAAGTATAAAGAATTGTATAAATACAATTCTTACAAAATTTTATAAACTGTAGGTACAGCAAATGGACAGAAACAACTGCTACGTTTTAAAACTTTAGATTGCTGTTTAAAGAGTAATTTATTGCAAATGTCAGATACTCTAGCTTTAAGGTTTCAAAGACTACTTCCATTATACTCAGGGGGCTATACAAGAAAAAAGAAACTTAAAAATCAAAACCAAATCAGTAAATTTCATCCCTAAAGATAATAAAAAGTACCACCTTGAGATAGCTGACACACATATGCAAATGAAATATTACATACTATACTCACAGAACCTATAGGAAACTATAGTTTAGGTTTCTAAGTATTCCACCTAAGTTTACCTTTGCAAGCCATTTAAAACAATGTGCTATACTGTTAAACCCAGAACAATCCTAAAATTTAGGATGAGCGTATATGTAGAAAAGAGATTAGTAAATTTAAAATATATAGGAAGAAGCTAGTTATAGAGCAAGGATTACAATTTAAATGTCTTTTTATGTCAGACAAATATATACTTTTCATTTTATATTAAAGTTGCTTTTAATAATTACATGCATCTTTCATCTTTTAAAATATAATATATAGAAGAAAATGCAACATAATCTGTTTACTTTTTGGCTAGATGGTTCCTTTTTCAGTAAAGGAAAAATAACTTTTCAATCAATTCCACCCATATGCCAATTCAATAGCAAGACTTCTTAGCCCCCTCTCCAAAATAGTTCCCATACTCATCCCCTTGTATTCATGTATACTGCTACCCTAGTCCAAACCACTATCATCTCTTTCCTGAACTCTGCAATAGATTCTTTACTGATAATAGCTGCTTGCACTTCTAATACAAGGGTCAACATACTTTTTCCATAGAGGGCCACAGAGTAAATATTTTAGGCTTTATGGGCAAATACCCAAGTCTGCCTTACTGCAGAAAAGTGATTACAAACTATATGTACACAGGTGAACTCCAATGTGTTCCAACAAAACTTTATTTGTGAACACTTAAGTTCAAATTTTATATAATTTTCATATTATAAAATATTATTCTTCTTTTGATTCATTCCCAATAACTTGAAATGCAAAGTGTGAAAACTATTCTTAGCTTGCAGGCCTCACAAAAACAGGTGGTGAGGATTTGGCCTGTGGGCCATTTTGCCCACCTTGCTCTAGCCCCACTCCTTTAATCCACTGTCCACCCAGCAGCCAGAGTTGATCTTTTTAAAATTCCTATCATTCAATTCAAAAATCTTGAGGATTGGGGCACCTGGGTGGCTCAGTCCGTTGAGCTTTCCACTTAGGCTCAGGTCATGATCTCGCGGTCTGTGAGCACAAGCCCCGCGTCGGGCTCTGTGCTGACAGCTCAGAGCCTGGAGCCTGCTTCAGATTCTGTGTCTCCCTCTCTCTCTGCCCCTCCCCCACTCATGCTCTGTCTCTCTGTCAAAAATAAATAAAACATTAAAAAAAATTTTTAGGGGTGCCTGAGTGGCTCAGTTGGCTGAGTATCCGACTTCAGCTCAGGTCATGATCTCACAGTTCGTGAGTTCGAGCCCCCGTCGGGCTCTGCGCTGACAGCTTGGAGCCTGCTTCAGGTTCTGTGTCTCCCTCTCTCTCTGCTCCTCCCCTATTCACATGCTGTCTCTCTCAAAAATAAATAAATAAATAAATAAATAAATAAATAAATAAATAAATAAATATTTAAAAAAAAATCTTGGGGATTGTTATAATTTTCCATCGCACCTCAAATAAGTGCCAAAATCTTTATTGTGGCTTATTAATCCCTATGGGACCTGAGCTTCACAACCATTCTCCATTAACCTTATGCAACTCTCCTGTTTACTCAGTATGATTTTTCTAGACTAATGTTTTCCAAAATGCAGGCTGCAACCCCACCAGCAGTCATAAAAACAATGTAGTGAGTCCTAGATAGCAATTTAAAAAAATTAAATACTATTAGGGCGCCTGGGTGTCCCAGTCTGTTAAGCATCCAACTTCGGCTCAGGTCACTATCTCCCAATTCGCCAGCTTGAGCCCCACATCGGGCTCTCCACTATCAGCATGGAGCTTGCTTCGGATCCTCTGTCTCCCTCTCTCCCTGCCCCTCCCCTGCTTGCCTGCACATGCACACATACTCACTCTCTCTCTAAAAAATAAACATTAAAAAAAATGAAATAGTATTGGGGGCACCTAGCTAGTTCAGTTGGTGGAGCATTTGACTCTTGATCTTGGAGTTGTGAGTTCAAGCCCCACATTGGGTGTAGAGAATAAAAATAAAATCTTTAAAAATAAATAAACAAAATAAATAAATAAATTAATTAAATTAAATGAAATAGTATATAAAATACCAGGGTAACTCGTGAATCCTTAGCAACAACCAAAGCAGCAGAATATACTTTCTTCTCGAGTGCACATGGAACATTCTCCAAGATAGATCACATACTGGGTCACAAAACAGCCCTCAATAAATATAAAAGAATTGAGATCATACCATGTACACTTTCAGACCACAATGCTATGAAGCTTAAATCAACTACAGGAAAAAGTCTGAAACACCTCCAAAAGCATGGAGGTTAAAGAATATCCTGCTAAAGAATGAATGGGTCAACGAGGCAATTAGAGAAGAAATTTAAAAATATATGGAAACAAATGAAAATGAAAATACAACAATCTAAACACTTTGGGATGCAGCGAAGGCAGTCCTGAGAGGAAAATACATTGCAATCCAGGCCTATCTCAAGAAACAAGAAAAATCCCAAATACAAAATCTAACAGCACACCTAAAGGAACTAGAAGCAGAACAGCAAGGCACTCCAAACCCAGCAGAAGAGAAAGAATAAAGATCAGAGCAGAAATAAACAACACAGAGTCCAAAAAACAGTAGAACAGATCAATGAAACCAAGAGTTGGCTTTTTGAAAAGATAAGCAAAATTGATAAACCTCTAGCCAGGCTTCTCCAAAAGAAAAGAGAGGACCTAAATAGATAAAATCATGAATGAAAATGGATTTATTACAACCAATCCCTCAGAAATACAAGCAATTATCAGGGAATACTATGAAAAATTATATGCCAACAAAATGGACAACCTGGAAGAAATGGACAAATTCCTAAAGACCCACACACTACCAAAACTCAAACAGGAAGAAACAGAAAATTTGAACAGACCCATAACTTGTGAAGAAATTCAATAAGTTATCAAAAATCTCCCAATAAGAGTCCTGGACCAGATGGCTTCCCTGGGGAATTCTACCAGACATTTAAAGCAGAGGTAGTACCTATCCCTCTCAAGCTGTTCCAAAAAATAAAAATGGAAGGAAAACTTCCAGACTCATTCTATGAAGCCAGCATTACTTTGATTCCCAAACCAGAGATCCAGCATAAAGAGAGAACCACAGGCCAATATCCTGATGAAGATGGATGCAAAAATTCTCAATAAGATACTAGCAAATCGAATTCAACAGCATATAAAAAGAATTATTCACTATGATCAAGTGGGATTCATTCCTGGGCTGCAGGGCTGGTTCACTATTCGCAAATCAATGTGATACATCACATTATTAAAAGAAAAGAACTAGGAGATCCTGTCAATAGATGCAGAAAAAGCATTTGACAAAATACAGCATCCTTTCTTAATAAAAACCCTCAAGAAAGTTGCGATAGAAGGAATACTTCAACATCATAAAAGCCATTTATGAAAAGCCCACAGCTAATATCATCCTCAATGGGGAAAAACTGAGAGCCTTTCCCCCTGAGATCAGGAACACGACAGGGATGTCCACTCTCACCACTGTTGTTTAACATAGTGTTGGAAGTCCTAGCATCAGCAATCGGAAAACAAAATGAAATAAAAGGCATCAAAATTGGCAAAGATGAAGCCAAACTTTCACTTTTTGCAAACAACATGGTATTCTACATGGAAAACCCGATAGACTCCACCAAAAGTCTGCTAGAATTGATACATGAATTCAGCAAAGTTGCAGGGTACAAAATCAACGTACAGAAATTGGTTGCATTTTTATGCACCAATAACAAAGCAACAGAAAGAGAAATAAAGAAACTGATCCCATTCACAACTGCACCAAGAACCATAAAATAGCAAGGAATAAACCTAACCAAAGATGTAAAAGATCTGTATGCTGAAAACTATAGAAAGCTTATGAAGAAAATTGAAGAAGACACAAAGAAATGGAAGAACATTCCATGCCCATGGATTGGAACAACAAATATTGCCAAAATGTCAATACTACCCAAAGCAATCTACACATTCAACGCAATCCCAATCAAAATCGCACCAGCATTCTTCTCAAAGCTAAAGCAAGCAATCCTAAAATTTGTATGGAACCACAAAGACCCCAAATAGCCAAAGTAATAATATTGAAGAAGAAAACCAAAATGGGAGGCATCACAATCCCAGACTTTAGCCTCTACTACTAAGCTGTAATCATCAAGACAGTATAGTATTGGCACAAAAACAGACACACAGACCAATGCAATAGAGTAGAGAACCAGAACTGGACCCACAAATGCATTGCCAACTAATCTTTGATAAAGCAGTAAACAGTATCCAATGGAAAGAAGACAGTCTCTTTAACAAATGGTACTGGGAGAACTAGAGAGCCACATGCAGAAGAATGAAATTCGACCACTTTCTTACACTATACACAAAAATAAACTCAAAATGGAGGAAGGACCTGAATGTGAGACAGGAAACCATCAAAACCCTAGAGGAGAAAGCAGGAAAAAAACCTCTTTCACCTCAGCCACAGCAATTTCTTACTTGACACATCTTCAAAGTCAAGGAAATTAAAAGCAAAAATGAACTGTTGGGACCTCATGAAGATAAAAAGTTTCTGCACTGCAAAGGAAATAATCAACAAAACTAAAAGGCAACCCAAGGAATGGGAAAAGATATTTGCAAATGACATATTGGATAAAGGGTTAGTATCCAAAATATATAAAGAACTCACCAAACTCCACACCCAAAAAACAAATAATCCAGTAAAGAAATGGGCAGAAGACATGAATAAACACTTTTCCAAAGAAGACATCCAGATGGCCAGACACATGAAAAGATGCTCAACGTCACTCACCAGGGAAATAAAAATCAAAACCATACTGAGCTATCACCTTACACCTGTCAGAATGGCTAAGATTAACAACTCAGGCAACAAGAGATGTTGGCGAAGATAAGGAGAAAGAGGATCTCTTTTGCATTGCTGGTGGGAATGCAAGCTGGTGCAGCCACTCTGGAAAACAGTACAGAGGTTCCTCAAAAATTAAAAACAGAACTACCTCATGACCCAGCAATAGTACTGCTGGGAATTTACCCAAGGGATACAGGAGTGCTGATGCACAGGGGCGCACATACCCCAATGTTTATAGCAGCACTTTTAACAATAGCCAAATTATGGTAAGAGCCTAAATGTCCATCAACTGATGAATGGATAAAGAAGATGTGGTTTATATATACAATGGAATGCTATTTGGCAATGAGAAAGAATGAAATCTGGCCATTTGCAGGAATGTGGATGGAACTGGAAGGTATTATGCTAAGTGAAATAAGTCAGTCAGACAAAGACAGTTATCGTATGCTTTCACTCATATGTGGATCTTGAGAAACTTAACAGAAGACCATGAGGGTGAGGGAGGGGAAAAAAAAGGTACCCAGAGGGAGGGAAGCAAACCATAAGAGACTCTTAAGGAATGAGAACAATCTGAGGGTTGATGGTGAGGTGGGGGAGAGGGGAAAGTGGGTGATCGGCATTGAGGAGAGCACTTGTTGGGATAAGCACTGGATGTTGTATGGAAACCAATGTGACAATAAATTATATAAAAAAAATAAATATAAATAAATAAATAAAAATGAAACAGTATATAAATACCAGAGTAATTCATGAATCCTTAGCAACAAATTCACCTTGGCCAACTTAAACTCTTAAGAAAGACAGTGGAGAAAAATTACAATATCAATTAAGAATAGGTGATTCCATTTTTTTCTTCATTAGCACCTCATTTTATTTTCAGGCATATGACAGTAAATTTCAGTATCACTAAAATGGGAGCATTAATGTTGCTCAGTTTAGTTTATTTTATAGTATCCAAATTTTCAGTTAGTTGTGAAGTATGGGAGAATTTATCAGTCAAAAAAAATTGTAAAGCTATTGAAACCAAGTTTCTGTAACAAACTTTTTGAGTGTGTCAACCACAGCCTTCTTTAAAATTTTTTTTTAATCTTTATTTATTTTTGAGAGAGTGAGACACCGTGTGAGCAGGGGAGAAGCAGAGAGAGAGGGAGACACAGAATCTGAAGCAGGCTCCAGGCTCTGAGCTGTCAGCACAGAGCCTGATGTGGGGCTCGAATTCACGAAGTGTGAGACCATGACCTGAGCCGAAGCTGGACACTCAACCGACTGAGCCATCCAGGCGCCCCTCAACAGCAGCATTGAAATTGAACTATTAACTGAAGACACTTAAAAGATTTTATTAAAAGGAAAAAAATGACGAAGTAAAAAAATACAAAGACATGATCAAATTCAGTTACTGGATCTATAAATACAAATAGTGACAACACTGATTAAAATGTTAACTCTATAGCAAACTTCAAATAAGCTTGAACCAGATCTTAAAAAAATAAAATACCCACAAGACTTTTACAGTGGAGATGACTTAAAAATGTAGTTTTCCCCAGAAGCATCTGGGTGGCTCATTCAGTTAAGCATCCAACTTCTGCTCAGGTCATGATCTCATGGTCATGGTTCGTGGGCTCGAGCCACAAGTCGGGCTCTATGCTGACAGTGAAGAGCCTGCTTGGGATTCTCTCTCCCTCTCTCTGCCCCTCTACCACTCAGGCACGTGCACATGCACTCTCTTTCTCTTTCTCTCTAAAAATAAACTTATTAAAAAAATGTAGTTTTACCCAAATGTGCAAACCCCACTATTTATCATAGATGCCCCCCATGAGTTGTAATCATATTGTTATAAGTGAAACCTTCAAAATTAAAGATACTCATATATATGGTATGTTTGAATATTTTTAAAAAAGAAATTACTGTAATTTCTTAGCCATTTATGACTGTTAATGAAGACTATTAATGATAATGAATATCATCTGGCAAAAAAGCTTCAATCTGCTATAGGAAAAAATTATACACGATAGAAGGTGATACATTTTTTTATAGTGAGTTGATAAATTAAGAATTATTAACAGTATATTCTTGAATCCATTAGAAAAACAATTAGAAGCAATGTTTACTTTGTAATGAGAGTCTGGTACATGACTTGAGACCCAATTCACAGTGATGCTGCAAGTTGAATAAAACTTTAGTTTATATCCTTTATGAGTTTATATAAAATTTATTTTACATCAAATAGCTAAAAAAAAAAAAGCCCCATTAAATATATTAAGGTGTTATTAATACGGCAGCTTGGTATTACTTCTCCCAAAAATGTCACCCATCTTAAAAGCATGCTTAGCCCAAACGTATGCAAAGTTCATGTAAGCATTCAGTCATCAAGGCGCCCTCCCACACAATGCAGCAAAATCCTATCACAAAGGTGACCCAAGACTTTAGATTGAGCCCAAGGACAGCTCTCTCCATCCCTCCTGTGCCCCCATACTGAAATTTCAAGAAGGGCATCCTGACTCATTAATTGCACATAGAATTTCCTGAAAATACCCTTCATGGGAAGCTGACAGGGAATGAATCCAGACTAAGGTCTTTTCATCACTCCATTTTTCTGCATAAGAACTGATCGTCAGCACATTAAAGGGTTAATACATGCGTAGCTCATGAATGCATACTAAAAGCTACCATCCTCTCCAGTTTCATTAAAAGAGCCTAAAGAAATTAACCCTTTCTCCAGCCAGCAGGCCTGAGTAAACCACAGGCTCCACAAATAAAAGTGGCTCATTATCACATTAACTCTCAAAGAGAGAGGAAAGGGGCAGGTGATAAGAATCTTGCTTAGTATTTCATAAAATAGCCAGCCCTTGTTTCAATTAACTTTCACCTGAGTTGCAGCATTCTGTCTATAAAGAATATGAGTGTGCTTGCTGAGAATTTTACTAGGGACGGGGTGGGGGGCGGGGGAAGGTGAGAACAGACTTAACTTGATGTCACTGGTACAGGAACTTTGACTTTTTCTTCTAAATTTTACACAAAGAACCAATGATACATGCTTCTGACCTACTTTCAAGATAAATAACAGCCACTATTAAGTAGCCACTACCTGATCAGCACTTGCCTGTATCTATTGAGCTCATTTACATAAAAGCCAGCTATACAAACTATAAAATCAAACATAAAATCTTTTTCTTTCCTAGGTTTTTTCTTTGCTCTTCAATCTGTACAGACGTTTCAAAAAGCCACCCACCCACTAACATACACAATGACCACTTTATCTTTTAGGAATTCTCCCTAAGTGGAATATATTATAATCATTTTGTACATGTAGAGTAGGATTGCTAAATGAAAAGGAAGATAAATATAGATATTCTAGAATGGATCTGTTCTAGCGCTATTAAAGCTTTTTACTTTTATTGGATAAATAGAATCCACAGAAACAAGGTTTATAAAACATTCATAGGAGAGCAAGTTTAATCATTAACTAACAAGTCCAAATTTAGATGTCTTCTCTAATACAAATTATTTTCATTCATTCAGCTACAACTAGATTAATGTAACACAGTGGCTAAGAGTGGAGGCTCAATATAGATCTCAATTCTACCATTTCCTAGCTAATGTAACCTTGGGCAAAGTGATTTTAAAACATTGCTAAGCCTCATTTTCCTCATTTGTAAAATAGGTATAACAAGAGATTTGGCTAATGGGGTTGTCAGGATGAAATGAAATCATCTTTGAAAAGTATATGCAATCTACCCTGATGGCTGTTTTAGTAAATGTTTGCCATTTGATTTGGTGAAAGCTCCAACAGTGGAAGCTATAGCTACTTCAGCAAACTTCTCACTTTTAGATTTGGTTCAGGTACACTGAAAGTTTAACACTATTAGTGAATACAAACATGTAAACAAAAAAGTACTGCTATAACTCCAATTTATTTTTCCAATGTAAACATACCATAAATATATGTAATTTAAGCCATTTTTTCCAAATCTAAGCCAAGAATTTAACACACCTGAAACAGAAAATACCTATTTAATTGCACTCATTTAAAAAAATTCTAGGAGTGCCTGGGTGGCTCAGTTGGTTAAGCAGCAGACTCTTGATTTTAGCTCAGGTCATGTCTCACAGTTCCTGGGATCAAGCCTGGCATCGGGCTCTGTGCTGATAGCATGGAGCCTGCTTGGGATAAGCAAAAAAAAATTTTTTTTGTCTCTATTATAGAGGGGGAAAAAAAAAGCATGCTTATTTACTTTTCACCCCAGCCCCAAAAATCCAAACCTCTCCCAAGAATCTTAATGATTTTACAAAATGGGAAACTGACAAAGAATTGGAAGCTATTTCAACTGACACTACTAGATAGGCTTCAAAACTATTACATATTAAAACTTTAATTTGAGGTATACCATGCAATAATTCTAAATATACATATAAGTACTTACTCCAACCACATATGGCATTCCTCTGTCCTCAATTTGACAGCAACATTAAATGCCCTTTCTTGACATACTTTGCTTGCTTTAAAATAACCACAGCTCAGTAAGCTGGGGTAGATGCAGCAGCCACTTACTCATTCTAGTATAACACAATCTTGTCCCTTCCCCTCTCGGGAGAATCCTTGAGGGAAGAGAACTCAGATAACCCACTTCAGTAATACTAAGTAACTTTACATAATCGACAATGACTTTTGTGAGGTTATAAACATATATCCTATGTTTCTTTACATTTCCAAGACTATTCAAAGCTGTGTCCATGGTGGACTTTAACAAAGGCTTTCCTAATTAAATACTATTACATAAGAACGTAAAAGTGTCTGACAACACACATAGGTAGACTTTGTTTACATGTCAATGTTTTCAAAAAGTTGTGTAAATAAAATCCTATTTCAAAAGTGGTAAGAGGTTAGAGAGGCTGTGATTTATTAAAAACACGCTCATACACACAGACAAAAAAAAATCCTCTGTAGTTAATCCTTTCACAGTGTAAGCTGCTCTTTGGGTTTATGTTTTGGAAGTGTGCATGATCCTAAACAGTGTGCCTAAGTGAGCATGGCCATTGTAAGGCAACTTAATAAATTTAGAAAGAGAAAAATCACAGCTCTTTCTTACATGTAGGAAATAAAGGCTGTCTTAGGGCAATTTCCCATTCCTATTATTATACGTACCAACAGAAAGCATGCTTAAATGAAGAGATTTTATTATGGCCATAAAAACAACTGATTTCTAGGTTTTTATTTTCTTTTTAAAGAAAACTCATTAAACATATTTCACATTTTTGCCCTGTAATTGTTTTGCACTACCATTTTTTCCCCGAAGACGACTCAGGAGCAATAAACTTTCTTCTCCAATGAAAAGCACGAACAAAGTTCCGTAAATTAAAAAAAAAGTTTGGCACTAAGGCATAATTTCTCCACGCCTGTCTTTATCTCCCCCTAGGATATTGACATACCGAATGCCATTCAACAGTCAATGAACACCAAGGCACTGGGTGGCTGAAGCTAAATAATACAAGTATGGCTGAGAGCCCATAAACACGAGGAACCTTAAACAAGGTCATGGAATTTTCGGACTAGAAGATCCAAAACTAGACAAACCCTCTGGGCTTCCAGAGAGAAAGAACAGAAGCCCCGAGAGGGAGACCAAGTCATTCAGGGGGTTAGTAGCAGAGGCGGGGGCTAAAACCCGAGGGTCTGGGTTCCCACATCGCTACCTAAATACGGAACCCCACAAAGGGAGGCCACGGCCAGAACCGCCGCCCCAGGTGCGGCGCTCGGAGGGCTGCTCGCCGGCTGCTCCCGCCCGCCAGCTCCACTCTCAGAGGCGGCGCCGGGCGGCCCGGGCGAGACAACGGGCGCGGCGGGTACAGACGCTCGGCGCGTGAGGAAAGAGTGCCCCAAAGTGAGGCTGGGGAGAGGGTGAAGGGTGTGCAGGGCAGGGGCGCCCTGAAGTGGAGAAAGGGGCCTAGCTCTCACCCTTGTCGCACGCCAGCAAGAAAAGCTTCTCATTCAGGGTGTTCTCCTCCTTCACCTCCCGCACATCCTTCAGCGCCATCACTTCGTTCGGCGACGAAGAGGAGGATGGGGAGGAAGGTAGGGAGGAGGAGGAAGCGCCCGAGAGGTCCGTGCTCGGGTACAGGGCCGCCATCATCGCGGCCCATGAAGGGGGCAGGCCAGGAGACGGAGGCGGGGCCCCCACCAGCCCCGACCCCGACCCCAGCCCCGCCCCAGGGCTGGAAAAGGGATGAGTCGTTCCCACAGCCGCCTCAGCGCGCGGCCCGTTGGCCCCAAAGGGCGTCGCCTCCCCTCGAAACCAGCACTCGCCCTCCACCGACAGCCCCAGATTGGCGGCGGCGCATGCGCGGCCCCGGGGCCAGCGCCCCCTCCCCAGCCTCCGGCGCCCGGGCCGAGCCGGTCCGCGCCCCTCCGGGGACGACAGAGTGGCGCGCGCCAGGGCGGCAGCCGAGCGCGGGGCCGTGCCAGGAGCCGCAGGGGCCGCGCGGGGGGCGGCCCGGCCCGGGAGGAGGATGAGAGATCTGTGGGAAAGGAGCTCCTAGAGCGATTCTGCGCACGTCGGGCTCCCGGGATGTGGGAACCGCCAGCCCAGCTGCGCCTGGAGATGTTCGCGACTCTCCTCACGTCATCTTCCGCTCCGCTATAGCGACGACAACGGGGCCGTTTCGGTGGTGGGCGGGGCCTGTCGTGGGGGCGGGGTCTATTGCGTCCCGCCCCCCGTTCCTCGTCTGTCAGCTGCGGCCTCTGAAGGCTTCTAATTGCTAAGGAAAAGGCGAAGACCCCAGTGCGTCCTCCCCACACCTGGGTTTCTGATTTGAGGTAATTTACCGTCTCCTGCTGCACATAAATACGCATGGGTATGGTTAATTGAGCCTCTGACGACTTAACGTTTAGTCGATCCCGCCTATGGAATTGTCTGAATATTTCGTGTTTGGGTCCTCTGCCTGGCCACGCCACCGGACTTGACCTTGTCTGTGTGTTTGGGCTAGCTATACTGATTTCTAGACTATTTTTTAACAACTTGTCTGTGATATAAAATTGGCATAACATTCCTGATGGTATACCTTTATTCACATGTAATTCACGTGTACCAACCCGTAACCATTGGATAAGCATATTTTTAGGATCTACTCTAATTACAGTCCTTCCAGAGGTTTGTCTTCACATTTATAAATTTGATTTTATAAATGTGTGTTGAGCAAAAGCTGACTGAAGCGCTAACTGAAGTACTACCTACCTGAATAATTATTTTTAAAGCAAACTTATTTAAAGCAGATTCGAGGCTGGGGGCGGGGGGGGGGGCGCGCCTGGGTAGCTGTCTGTTAATCGTTGAGCGTCTGACTTCCGCTTAGGTCATGAGATCATGATCTCACTGTTGGTGGGTTTGAGCCCCAAGTCTGGCTTTGGGGTGACAGCGCCCAGCCTGCTTCGGATTCTATGTCTCCCTTTCTATCTCTCTCTGTCCCTTCCCCACTCGTTCTACTCCCCGCCCCCCATCTCTCTCTCTCTCTCTCTCTCTGTGTCTCTCAAAAATAAACATTAAAAATTCGTCTTAAACTGCTTTGAAAAAGTAGATTTTTTCACCTTTAAAACTAGGGGGTAAAACTACAAATTATATCTCTTGAATAATTCTTATTGCTTCTCACAACAACTATACAAAAATCAAAATTGTGCCCTTGGTGCTTTAGGTTTTTAAAGCCAATACATAAATTTACTTCAGAATATCTTATATTTGAGGGAAGTACTTCCTATTCTATTCAGGTTGATTTGCTCTATATCTGTTCTTGTCAACACTACCAAATTTTCTAAATATAAATCTTTCTTACCAAAGTCTTATTTAGATCTTCTCTAAGAGGCCCTAGGTAGATGACAAGATTGGCCACCTTTCCAAACATTGTCATGTGTTTACTCCAAAATGGCCGATTATCTATTGAATCATTTTAGCTTATCTCTATCACAAATCTCCCTCATTCTATACCGTTTCCAAGTTTGTATATTTGGTGGAATATCAAAATTTTTCAGTGTTAATTTGTGGCCACTGAACACAGAAATACATATGTGGGTTTATATATATGTGCTTACTTACACATTTTGTTTATGTATGTAGTTACAGTCTTCATAGTCTAGTAAAATTTTTACTCAGTAGCAGAACAACTCTAACCCTGATCCATCCAAAAGTTCCAGAGTGTTGGAGGGTAAAAATTCAGATGGTTCAAAAGTATAAAAAACATTTTAATCTGGTCTTTTCAAGCTTCTGGGTTTGTGATTTCTCATCCATAAGAACTCTCACAGCAGCTGGATTAGTTTCTTAGATTCAGAGGAATTCCACCGTATGTTCATAGATAATCCTAGGAGGCAAAGTATTCGAGGATTTTTCCTTTTTCAAAGTAAGCCAGTATTGCAAATGCATTCTGTTCTTTAGAAAACTTTTTGAATCATCTCAGATGCAGCATATTTTTCTCTCTTGCCTCACTGGTACATATTTTATGCAGCATAAATTGGAGTATTTTAACATCCCCTATATGATGAGTTTATTGTGCATTGGTGATAGTAAGATCAATAACAGAGTTATGGGGAACAATGGCGTGTAAGATTCAGAAGCAACACATTACTTACAGCAATTCAACAACCTGCAGGTACAAAAGAAGAGCCAACAACTTCAGTTGGAGAAGAGAAAAATCCAGATTCAGAGCTGGTCTTAAAAGTAGGACAGATCCTATCTACGTCTCCAAACTCTGTGCCTCTCCCTCACTCCTCTTAGGCCATATTTACCTATTACTTTTCCTTAAATGCCTATGACTTTTCCTGGCTCAGAGCCTTTGTATTTTGTTCCCTCTGCTGAACATGTATCACCTGTCTCCTCCTCATTCCTATTTCAGTCTGAATATCACATCCTTACAGAGACCATTCTTGAGCATCCAAACTAAAAGACTTCACCCCCGTTCCCAAGTCAGTCTCTATCACATTACTATTTTATTTCCCCTACTGCATTTTATCACTACCTAAAATTCCTATTTATTATCTGTCTCCACTCGGATGCAAGATTTATGAAGTCAGGAAACTGTCTATATTTTTCTCAGCTGAATCCCCATATTTCTAGCATTTTACCTGATTCATAACAAATGTATATTAATGAACTGGTTACCTCAAATTATTTTAGTACAAACTAAATTGTAGTAATAATGCAGTTTTCTTTACTAAAAAACTTCATATTAAAGAACCAGAAGGCAGTATGATTTGGTAAGAAAAACCAAAAACAAAAACAAAACAGAGAACCACCTTCATTCCCCCAAAAAAATCTAATACAAATTTTATTTTACTAATTAAAAAAAGTTATTTTCTTTTCTTGAAAATAAACTTATGATAGATTAATTTTCAAGGTTGTATATTCTTTAAATGAAATAAACACTGACACATTTGTACATACACAGAATTTTTATTATTTTAGGAGAAAAAGAACACTCTAAAGTGCCAAATTTCATGTAAATCAGATAACTTAGTAAATATAATGGTGAAAAAAATCAAAAGGGAAAACATTAATTAATTTCTTAGAGCAAGAACATATCTTAATCTTCATGTAAGAAAACAATCACTAAAATATAAAAGGAAAGGAAATCTCTTTTGTAGAAGAATATATTTCAAAGTTCCACTTGTTGATTTCATTTAAAAAATTCTATTCTAAACACATGAGTAGTCTCACTCTTACCAACATGTATGGTTTTCAATGGTAGAAGAGGGATTTAGACTACTCATTCACACTGAGACAAAGTGACAGCATTTCTGTTGCAAAGCAGTATTGCTCACTTACACTAACAGTGGAAGATGGAGAAAATAGATTTCTGAATTCAATTTTTAGCAGCAGAATCTGTCTACTGATAAAAATTCACACAAAAATAGGTCTGAAGGTTAGTTGTTCCCAAGTAACACAAGCAGTAACCAAACACTGCCAATTTGTAGGAGGCTGTGGAAAAAACATTTGAAAATACTCTATGTTCAATATTAGCTTTGTGTTACTTTCTACTAAAGATATTCAGTGGGTATATTCTAAATTAGGGCTTCCTATAGATCAAAATTAACATGTGTAATATGAAGCTAACAGTATAGTGTCAACATGTCTTGAGATGTTCTAGCCAATTTTTTGCTATAAATATGTGGAAGAAGTCAGTTGGAAAATAACTATATGCACATCCAAAATGAATTATTTCTAAAAGAAATCTTCATGTACCAGATATCTACATAATGACAAGTGTTACACACATCGTGGGACTACAATAAACACTTAATGGTTGGCTGACTGACTAGTTTTATATACCATTTAAGAAAACCTGGGTAATTCAGATGCAAAAAATACATATGTACACAGATCTTTCTGTAATAACAATCTACCAACATATATGCTGCATGTCATAGTTAAAGTTCTATTACCAAACTAGCATATGTAGTATCTACAATTAAAATTAAGTTTTAAGTAAAAAGCTCCTGCTACTTATACAAGAGAATGTACTTTGGGGTTTCTTCAAGAGTTAGTTCTCATATATAAAAAAGTTTAATGTTAATGAACAATACTTGTCACTTAAAAATTTGAGACCATATAGAAATTTACAGAAAAGTTAAGGTTCATATAGTTGGAAAAAATAAAACTGGATTATGACTTTGAATACATTTATGATCAAAATTAACACACACACACACGCATCCACACACAAATCAAAACACAGCAGGACCTGCAAAAAATTTTTGTATTGATCTTTTTGAACCATGAAAAACAATGAATTAGTCTTGCTTTAAATAAGACTTTCAGGAAATGAAAATAATTTAATTATGAAATATCGACTTGATAATGAACATATCAGTATCTACTGGTAAATTAACTGTGTTATCCAAAAAGGTTGACAGATTCTAACCAGTAGAAACAAGATATTTAATTCATTAATGAATTATACAACTATTTTAAGCATACAAATAATCTCTGGTTTTATACCCACTACATTTCAGAAATCTGTAAACTGTGAGGCATTCAATGTGTTTAATGTGGCAGAAAATCATATTAAATGTTTCTCATTATTTTATTCTATTCAGTCCTTTTCCCATTAAGCATGCAAACACAGTCATAACCATCTTTGGTTTCACTTCTACGAGGTCATCAGGTAAGGCATATATCCGGGCACCAATCTTTCGAGCAACTGAAATGGCGTATCTTCAAACGACAAGAAAAATATCTTAGTATTTGTTATCTACTATGTTCTCACTTAATATATGTTAATAAAAGAATGAAATATTTTGATAAGATTAACTTTACAAGAAAGTTAAGTTTGAAAGTCTTTAATCATATTCCCCATTTAAGTTGTACTTAAAAATGTTATAAAGACATAGTAAGCTTATGTGTAAGGATTTAAGAAATTAAAGAGCCACTGTGTTAAACCATAAAAGGCAGGGTGCCTGGGTGGATCAGTTGGATCAGTGCCCAAATCTTGATTTCGGCTCAGGTCACAATCCCAGGATCATGGGATTGAGCCCCAACATCAGGGTCCATGATGAGCGCAAAGCCTGCTTGGGATTCTCTCTCTCCCTTGGCCCCTGTCCCTCTACCCGCCCCCCTCTCTCAAACTAATAACTAACTAAATAAACAAACACACAAGCCAACCAACCAACCATAAAAGGCTTACTTAGCATTGTTTAGCTTGTCCTCTTCAGATAAGTCTTCTCTCTTGATCATTTCTTGACGAACTGCATTTGGTGCGATGGCATCTATTAAGTCTAGGACAGGTAAGCTTGTGCTGATAGATTTGTCCTAGAAAATAAAGAATTGATGAACATTCATAAACATCTTACTTTTAATTTTCATAAATGGCAGACCAGGTCATAACCATATAACTGAGAGCAACATAAATTTTCTTTATACTGAACGTTCGGCTTTTCTGCAAACAGCACACATCATAAACCATTTAAAATATGCTTTTCCTTCAGTCTTTACAGAGCTTACATGTAGAGTTGTCACCATATCCAAATAAGGCTTGCAGATGTGACAGTTCCTAAAGTATGCTAACTACAGTATCCATTCTGCAAAAAATAAACAATTTTTGAAAGGGAATAGGAGATGAATTTTAAATTAATAGTTTTGCAAGTTCTAGTAATATATATGTCTTAGACCATGAATTCCTAAGCCTTCACTTAAAATTCAGAAACAAAACTGAAAATAGTCGTGGAAAGGAACTAACATTTACAAAGGCATTATTCTTGTTGCTTTACATGTTCAGCTTGTTTAATTCTCCTAACAGCCTGATAATAAAGAAATTATAATCTCTCTTAGAGAGGAATTAAATGTAGTTCACAGAGCTCAAGTGACTTGTTTACACAACCAGTAAGTACAAAACCAATAACTGAACCCATGACTGTCTGATTCTAATGCCCAAGATTCTCTCCATTTTTGAAGTTACCTCCAAGGTGAACTAAAAATGAACAACTGAATTCTAGTGGATAGATTACTGCAGTTCAAATCAGAAATCCTGGTCAATTGATTTTACCACTTACCAGTACTTGAAAGAAAAATTACTTGTTCTGTGTCTCAGCTTGAATAGTGGCCACTGTTGCTTGCTTACCCAGAATTTACTCATTCCTTACTACTTTCTCCATCCTAACAGAACCCACATCCATGCCTCCCTCACATGGACATGTGCTTCAAGGAAAGCTGACCCAATCCACAGCTCCAAGGGTGATCCTGAATTAGTCTAGGCCATGCATTCTGGGGGTAGGGTAATAAACTTACTCTTTTTTATGTATAAAGCATAAAGTGTATAAACATACAGTAATATCTATGGCATTAAAATTTCATGGGGAGGAGTATTTAGGAAAAGAACGTCTAAAAAGACTCCTTAGATTAACAAAAACACTAGTCTGAACCAAATAGAGTAATCTCATCTTATTAGCACAGTGATTTAATTTGGGCCTAATTTAATTTCATGTGAGGCCCTTGCTATTTTCTGGAAGAGCTATGGAAAACCAGAAACCCTCCTCTTGGATGTGAATGAGAGGATGAAACCTTTGTCACAACCAGCAGTTATTCTATAACCAAGTGGAAAACCAGCTTTGGGTGAAATTGGCACTGTAAATGGCAAAGCAGAGATGGACAAAAACCTCAGTCCTACATGAAATTCTTCAAATACTGGCTCAACCAACCCTGAAATCTACGATACCTCTGGATTTCTGCTACTCTGTACCTTTTCTTTTGGTTTAAACCACTTTAAAGTGGGTTTCTGTTACCTGAAGTCAAAAGCAAGCACCGTTGCTTGCTAGGTGTTTGCTAGGCAGCATCCTAATCGCCGCCCTGAGACTGTCACAGGATTCTTGGGACTATTAATATAAGTGAAAGCATCTACTATAGTTCCTAGCCAAATTAATAAATTTTTTGAAAAAAACAATTTGAAGCCATATGAAGAAGGCTACTTTTTTGGGCCCTGATCTATGAGCCACTACATTTATTAATTTTAGAAAAATTTATATTGTTTACTTTCAGGAATGTTCTGTTTTGTGAAACAGATTTTTTTGGGGGAGGGGAATAGAAGTAGAGGGGTAAAAATAATTAGGGTCCTTAAGTCTATTTGATGCTGGTAATCTGGATCTGGTTTTTTTGGCATCTTCCTTATTTCTGAAAATTTTTCCTATTTTTGCCTCAATGTGTGGTCTGCAGGCCACCTACATGAAAACCACCTGACACGCTTGTTAAAAGCACAAATTTATTGCTATACTCAAATTAATGAGTCAGGTTATCTGTGGATTGGGTTAGGAATCTACATTTTTAATACGATTTCTAGATGACTCTAATGTACACCATTATTCTTCCTAAAATTAAACTTAACATTTACGTCATTCTATAATAAATTTTAATTTTCTGTGTACTTCCTTTTCATATAATATTTCTATGATGATTCAAAAACAGACAATTGGTTTAATTGTGCTGTATTTTGATTAGTTATTTACATATGTGTAAGGTTTTTTGTAAGATTGGGGAAAATTATTTTGTTCTTTTGTTTTTTCAGCTTCATTGAAGTATAATTACCAAATAAAATTGTAAGACATTTAAAGTGTACATCCTGAATATTTGATATACCTATATGTTGTGAAAGGATTACTCCCATTAGTTAATTAACACATCCATCACCCACATATATGTGTGTGTGTGTGTATTTTTTTTTGTAAAAACATTTAATTTCTATTCTAGCAAATTTCAGTTATACTATATAGTGTTAACTATAGTCACCATGTAATACATAAGATCCTCAGACTTTACTCATAGCTGAAAGTATATAATATTTTGTGGTATTTTATTTTATTTTATTTTATTTTATTTTGTGGTATTTTAAACATTTCTTCACTTAGATGTAAGGAAACAATGTTTTCATCTATTTCCTGATGGGAAAAACTTTATTGAATTGAATGAAAGATTTAAGTTTCAAGAGTTATATTGGATCCCTTATCTTCCTATTTCCAAGAAAACAGGCCTATCTTTCAACTCTTCTGATCTGTGTATTATCAGTAAAAGACATTTTACTTTTGCAAAGGGGACAGGGCCTATAGTAAAATCCTCAGTTTAGCATGTACATTTTCATCATCTTTCCTTAAGTTAATTATAAATAAATTACAAAAGCAAAAATGTCTAGACTCTCAAAGACAGCATAGAGTTTGGCTTGATTTTCAAGATAATGAATTGTATCATCCCTTTCTCTTAATGTGATACACATTACTATTAGAACATTGCATGCCATTGTTCTTTCTGTCATTCTTGAAAATAGAAGTGCAAACACAGTGATGTGGCAGCCAGAGTTCTCGAAATAGCTTAACAGGAAACTCTCCACATATGATGCCCTTTATATATTGCCATACCAGTAGTGTAGTGAGCCCTTAATATGTACCAGGTATTGTTGAGCTCTTTATATTCGTTAACTTATTTAGTCTGACACAAACTCAGAAGATAGGTATTATTTCTCCATTTTAAATATGGGGAAACTGAGGAATAGAGAAATTAATAACCTGCCCACAGTCACAAAGACACTGAATGGTGAGCCAGAAGTAAATTCAATTTTATTCATCAAGAGGTGTAGTCCAGCTGTTAGTATAAACTACTAAGGTTTTTACAAAACACATGCCCTCTCATGTTCTCCTTACTCCCCTGGTTTTTATAGTATTGCTGACACCCCACACAGTGATTCCTGTTTTCTTATTTGCTTTCTTTACTGAACAGTGAGCACTTTGAGGGCATTATGTAGTCACAGTGACTAGCAAAGCACCTACTACAGGGTAAGCTTTGAATATTTATGAGATGAATGAGCAGTGTGTCACATAACTAATAAGTATCTGAGCTGAAGTCAAATCCAGGGTCATACAACTCTAAAGCCTGGCTTTCAACCTGCAGTTAGATCTGGAAATGAAATCCAGCTTTGCTGCTCAATAGTTGTATGACCGTGGGCAAGTTGTTTAACTTTTATAAAGTTCTCCTTTTTGCTTATAGAATTATTGAGAGAATTAAAAGAAACTGTGAAAAGTGCTTAGCATGGTGACATAGAGCACTCAATGGTAATTATGATTATTGTTATGGCTGATATTCCACTTACTTATCTTCTTTTATTTGTATTTTATTTTAATTCCAGTGTAGTTTGACACAGTGTTATATTAGTTTCAGGTGTGCAATATAGTGATTCAATAATTCCACGTACTACTCAGTGCTTGTACACTTCCTTATCTTCCTGCTGAGGGAAAATTACTTTGCAACTGAAAAGGGTAAATTTGTCTTTTCTAAAATTTCTCAGTATAGCACTGCCTTGATTATAATTAATAGATTCTTACGAGTACCATTTATGGTAGCCTTCAAATATAATGTCTTCTACAGTTGGAAAAAAAAAAGCCTCCCCACCCCAACTATTTTTTAGCATTTGCTGCCACATTACTTAACTACAGTCTCTTTAAAGATTTTATTATTGAGCATCTACTAAATAAATGCCAAGCACATTTGCATTATGTTTCTGTTACTTCGGATCTAAGTACAACTCTCAAGTTTGCCTTTCTTTGTGAGTTCTCTCCCTTAAAGGATCTGTGTACTCACATTTTTCAACTATCTCTTCTATTCAACTGATCACCAAGTCTGTATTCCCAGTTTTAATATTTCCTTTCATCCAGCTTATTTCCTGAACATTACTTCAAATTCAACAAGCTTAAAATTGAACTCATCACCTTTTCCAGAAAGCAACTGTACATCCTGACATTCCCATTTGTTAGTGTTATCTGTTTTTCAATTACCCAGGCCTAAAACATCAAGTTTTAACTCCTCTCTCTCCTGTGCTTCCTCAAATCAAGAAGCCAAATCCTACCTGTTCTTTTGCAATAGCAAATAACTATCTATTCTTTTTTTTTTTTTTTTTTTTAATTTTTTTTTTTTTCAATGTTTATTTATTTTTGGGACAGAGAGAGACAGAGCATGAACGGGGGAGGGGCAGAGAGAGAGGGAGACACAGAATCGGAAACAGGCTCCAGGCTCTGAGCCATCAGCCCAGAGCCCGACGCGGGGCTCGAACCCACGGACCGCGAGATCGTGACCTGGCTGAAGTCGGACGCTTAACCGACTACGCCACCCAGGTGCCCCATAACTATCTATTCTTAACATTCCCAGTGCCCACCCTCAACTCCAATCAGATTTTTACCATTTCACACCTGCTTCAGCTTCTTAGGCATTGTCCTAGCATTTACACCTTTCTTAGTCTAATCCATCCTGCCCACCACATTCAGAAGAGTATTTCTAAAAACAGTCACTTTTCTTACATTAGTCCTTATACCAACACACTTTTATTAAGGCCAGACTCCCCCACAATCTTGACTCAGACTATATCCAGCACTACTCCCTTAGGAACCATCCTCTCCAGCCAAACTATTTCTCCTAACCTTTGACTTGCCTTTATTCAAGATGGGCCTTCTTCTAGCTTGTTATGAAAATGCCAATTATGAAAATTTTGTTCTTCAAATAAATGGTGAACACTATGAGGGACAAATTAATTTCTTATATTCTGTATCTTTTTCTTTACCTATAAATGTTACTTAATAGTAAAAGCTTAATAAGTATTTGTTTCTAAATATTTTATTATTGTATTTGATTTAATTATATACATGCTTATTATTTTTCATCAACTAATGTACAAATGTGTAAAATTTCATTACAACAACTTTGATAACTATCAATTAGAGAATTTTATATGTCCCCTTTCCTGTTTTACATTTTTAAGTTGTATTTTACACCTAAAATATATAAAAACAAATCATGGACTGAAAATTCTTGTGTTTTTTTTTTTTAACAAGCAACAACAAAAACTCAAAGTCATTAGTTCCTTCCAAGATGGCAAAAAGAGAAACACACTTGAACTAGGACTCAGGTAACATCTCTGACTTATTCTAGTTGTCATGTTAAAATCCCTTTGGGGCTCACTATTTAGTAAAAATTGAATTTATCAATTTCTGAAATTTTTTCTGCTCTAAAATGTTGTTAAGCATATAGAACAAAGCCAAAGAAAAAACTAAAGATGGATAGATAACTCTTAGGAGAGCTTAGGGTTTCATCTGTTTGCACTCTTAATCACTAAAAAAAATTTGCTGATTTTTCACATATTTTTCACATAATAAAAGCACAAACACAAGGCTCACTGAATGAATGTGTACAAGCAGACATGCTTAGTTGTAGCTAACATCACCTTGCATGCAAAAGCGAAACACAATGGAAATGCATGAAAATTAGTGGGTGTGTATGTACAGATTACGTTTTAAGTGCTTTATGAATCATCCACAAATGCTCAAAAGTGAGTGTTAAGTGCCATTATGAAGCCAGATAACAAGATATTTTTTTTCCTACCAGTTTTCTCAATTCCCACTTGAATCGGTTTGGCTGGCTCTGTTATGCCTTGGAAATGATGTCAATACAATTCTGAGACTGCTGCTAGGGAGCACAAAACATTATAGGTCCTATATAAACAATGGTTTTTTAATCTTTCTTTTTCATTTGACAATTGGGTTTTTTGGCTCTATTCTATTTTTTTAAGATTAGATGACCAGAGTTGATAATATTAATCTGCATTTATACTCAATAGGACAACCAGTCAAAAATATAAGAGTTCAAACTATACTTTTGCTTTACACATGCCAAATAACTAGCAGGCCTAAGTTCATAAATTGTGTTTCTGAGATATAATGTTAATGTAATTCTGAATCTAAACCAATGTAATTTCTAATAAAAATTCCTTCCTACACTTAATTTCTTACAAAAACAAAATTTTAAATAGCTTTTGATTACCTTGAAGCTGGAAATAGAAGTATGTTTTTTTGCACTTTTAAGCGTCTGATTGACCCATTTAATAATAATTTCATCATTTACTTTTTCACCTTCTCCAAGATCTGACAACACATTCAATGTGTACCTATAACAGAAAAGATGTACATTTGACAGTGAAAGGGGAGAGAAAAGAGGTGAAATTTGCTCTCACATCATTTATATCAACATTTAAATATTTAAGAAACATTTTGGTTCTTATAAATATTTCTAATTTTACTCTGCTATTTGCACTTAGTCACATTCTAAAGTTACAAAGCTCAGTAATCAGAAACAAAAACTACCATATGGTATTTTTAAAAAAACAACCCCTTACAAAGCAGTTTTTTGTTTTTTTTTTTTTTTTTTCAACGTTTATTTATTTTTGGGACAGAGAGAGACAGAGCATGAACGGGGGAGGGGCAGAGAGAGAGGGAGACACAGAATCGGAAACAGGCTCCAGGCTCCGAGCCATCAGCCCAGAGCCTGACGCGGGGCTCGAACACACGGACCGCGAGATCGTGACCTGGCTGAAGTCGGACGCTTAACCGACTGCGCCACCCAGGCGCCCCACAAAGCAGTTTTTAAGAGGAATTAATAAAAGTGATTAGTTTTAGAGATTGACCCACTTAAAAAAATTTTTTTTTTAAATTTATTTATTTTTGAGAGAGAGAGAGAGAGAGAGAAACAGAGCTTAAGTGGGGCAGGGGCATGAAGAGAGGGAGGCACAGAAACCAAAGCAGGCTCCAAACTCTGAGCTGTCAGCACAGAGCCCAACGTGGGACTCGAACCCACAGACTGCGAGATCATGAACTGAGATGAAGTCACACACTTAACTGACTGAGCCACCCAGGCACCCCTAGATTGACCCACTTTTATTTCATTTTATTTATTTAAAAAACACTTTAAAAAAAAATTTTTTTTAAACGTTTATTTATTTATTTTTTTTTTTTAATTTTTTTTTTCAACGTTTATTTATTTTTGGGACAGAGAGAGACAGAGCATGAACGGGGGAGGGGCAGAGAGAGAGGGAGACACAGAATCGGAAACAGGCTCCAGGCTCTGAGCCATCAGCCCAGAGCCCGACGCGGGGCTCGAACCCACGGACCGTGAGATCGTGACCTGGCTGAAGTCGGACACTTAACCGACTGCGCCACCCAGGCGCCCCAACGTTTATTTATTTTTGAGACAGAGAGAGACAGAGCATGAACGGGGGAGGGGCAGAGAGAGAGGGAGACAAGAGAATCGGAAGCAGACTCCAGGCTCTGAGCCATCAGCCCAGAGCCCGACGCGGGGCTCGAACTCACAGACGGTGAGATCGTGACCTGAGCTGAAGTCGGATGCTTAACCTACTGAGCCACCCAGGTGCCTCTAAAAAAAACTTTTTAATGTTTATTTTTGAGAGAGAGAGAAAGAGACAGAACATGATGGGGGGAGGGGCAGAGAGGGAGACACAAAAACGGAAGCAGGCTTGAGGCTCTGAGCTGTCAGCACAGAGCCAGAGGTGGGGCTCGAGCCCACAAACCGTGAAATCATGACCTGAGCCACAGTTGCACGTTTAACAGATGGAACCATACAGACGCTCCTAGACTGAACCACTTTTAAACAAAATATATTATCAACAGTAAGTCATTTAAAAATATATTTTGCATTGTATATTTCTTGTTTGTTACTCTTTTTTAAAATGTTTATTTATTTTTGAGAGAAAGCATGAAAACATGCGGAGGGGGAGAGGAGTAGAAGGAGAGGTAGAGAGAGAATCCCAAGTGGGCTCCAGGCTGTTAGTACGGAGCCCAGTGCCGGGCTGGATCTCATGAACCAGGACATCATGACCTGAGCCTAAATCAAGAGTCAGCTGCTTAACCGCCTGAGCCACCCACTTAATTGACTGAACCACCCAGGCCCCCCTGTTTTTTATTCCTCAAAAATAGATAAAATACTAGTTCATATGACTTGTTGAAGGAAAAAGTGTTGCTATAAACATATCGGCTTTTACCTTCTCATCAGCTGCCATACCAATGCCAGAGTAAGTGTTGCATTCCCTTCATTTAGGTCCTGCCCAGCAATGCCAACCAAGGAGAATTTAGCCTTATTCTTCCCAAGCTCCACTGCATAGTTACAGTTTTCGATCTACAAATAATAAGTAAAAGTTTTAGTATAAAAACGGGTTTTAAAACTATTATCTCTTGAATATGCTAGCCTTGTTCAGTTATCTGAAAAATAATTATGAAGATATCTTTAGTTTATATGACAGAATATCATTTCATAATAACACTGAAATTAAGGAAATAATTATTATTCCCATTTTACAACTATTCCCATTTTATAGCTGAAGATATCAGAGCTCTGAGGAGTATGCATTTTTTTAAAATACAAGGAGACAATAATTTTCAATTCTTTCTTTTTCCTAATAATCATATTATACTATAGATTCAGTCTACGTAATAAGAAATGTATCCTATAGAAATGCACAGAATTAAAAAGAAATTGAATAGATTCCTAATTTGTAGAAAATAGCATCAAAGTCCTGATTATGTAACAGTGTGAACAGGAGAGAGAAAAACCAACATAATCCCGATGATACCTGTTTCATCGGGAGAATTTTCTAGCAAATTATAATAATAATCACTTAGGTGTAAAATGTGTTTCAATGAAGGGCCGTCCGTTTTATAGTTAGTTTGACCAAAATTCTTAAGGGAAATGATGGGGAGAAGGGTGCTCAGGGTTACTAGAGGCCTAACATGTTGATTCGACCACAATGAAAGGTTACCTGGAAATGGATGCTACCATTAGGGAAAAGATGTGTTCTATTTTTTGGCAACAGTTGATTCCAAATTGGCAACACCTCTAAGATCTGGAGAGGTACCAACTAGAGAAAGAGTAAGAAATGCAGCTTTCCTATGTTTATGGTACTATTAAAGACTCTTAAAATGGATCTGCTCTCTGAGGATGTAAATATAGAAAGTTAAGAGCACTGGGCCAAGAACTGAGCCTTGGAAATTCCAGAGGTGTCAGGCTAAAACATGAAGAACCTGTGAGAGGTAAGAATAAACACAAAGAAAGCAAGAAAAAATTGGAGAGTGCAGTTTAATGGAGTTAAGGGGAGAAATGATTACCAAGCACTGCAAATGCTTTAGAAACATGAATCTTAGATCAATGGGAAAATGAGAAAAATTACACAATAGGATACAGGGTTAGGGTTAGGGTTAGGGTTAGGGTTAGGGTTAGGGTTAGGGTTAGAAAAGAAATACTGAAAAAATAATGAAAAAAGACTAAGTGGCACAACTTTATGAACTTTACAAATGACGTAAAGTGATGTCTGCTGATGAATGCCCAAAGTCTATAAAATTAGACTCTGTGATACTTTGTTGGGTAGGTACTCCTTCATTTTTTAAACATTTTAAATTTATTACAGGTGTTATGTTTCATTCTATAAATAGCTAGTATATGGTGAAAGGAAGAATTTTACATAATCACTTGTGACATCGCCTATTTCAAATTCCAGATAAAATGAGTAGTTTGTTTTCCTGTTATATTTTGCATCTGCTTACTCCTAAAGAAACTAGAAAAAGAACAAACACCATAGTTAATAGAAAGAATGAAAATAATAAATATCAGAACAGAAATAAATGATATAAGAGAATAAAAACAAAAATAGAAAAGATCAAAGAAACCAAGAGTTGGTCTTTGAAAAGGTATACACAATTGATAAACCTTTATCCAGACTCTTCAAGAGAGAGGAATCAAATAAATAAAGCCAGAAATGAAAGAGAATAACTGACACCACAGAAACACAAAGGATTGTAAGAGACAACTACATAAATCATATGCCAAAAAATTGAACAACCTAGAAAAAAAGGATAAATTCCTAGAAATATACAATCTTATATAAACTGAATCAGGAAGAATTCTGAACAAATCAGTTAGTAGTAATAAAATTAAATCAGTAATCAAAAATCCCCCAACAAACAAAAGTCCAGGACCAGATGGATTCACAGGTGAATTCTACCAAATATTTAAAGAAGAGTAATACCTATTTTTCCCAAACTATTCCAAAAAAAAAAAAAAGAAAAGAAAAAGACAGGAAATAACAAGTGTTGGTTAGGATGTGGAAAAAAAGGAATGTTTGTACACAGTCGGTGGGAATGTAAATTGGTGCAGCCACTGTGGAAAATAAGTATGGAGGGTCTTCAAAATATTAAAAATATAAACACCATACAATCCAATAATTCCATTACTGGTATTTACACAAAGACAATGAAAACACCAATTCAAAAAGATCTATGCACTCTTATGTTTATTACAGTTATTATTTACAAAAGCCAAGATATGGAAGTGCCCATCAGTAGATGGTACAAAGAAGATGTGGTACCTACATACAATGGAATATTAGCCATAAAAAAGAATGAGATCTTGCCTTCTGCGACAATATGGACAGACCTAGAGGGTATTATGCTAAATGAAATAAGTCAGCCAGAGAAGACAAATATGATTTCACATATATTTAGACTCTAAAAAACAAGTGAGCAAAAACAAACAAAATAAATGCAAAAAAAAAATAAATACAGAGAACTGGTGGTTGTACAGGGAAGGAGGGGGATGGATAAAAAGGGTTAAAGAGAGTAGGTAATACAGGCTTCCTGTTATGGAATGAACTGGTCACCGGGATGAAAGATACAGTATAGGGAATATAATTAATGGGACTGTAATAGCACTGTATGGTGATAGATGGCAATTATACTTGTGGTGAGCATAGTATAGTTGTCCAATCATTATGTTGTACACCTAAAACTACTGTAACATTGTGTGTCAACTATACCTCAATTTAAAAAAAAAATTTGCATCTGACATTTTGATTTTGAAACATTACATAAAATTAGTTAACAAAATTTTCTGAATTCTACTCACAAAAGAATTACAGGCAAATCACATAACATGTTAACTGTAGGTGGTCCAAACCCTAGAAATACTGAAAAATATAAATATAAATCTCTTATAATTACGCTACCCATTTACTTCACTATTATGATATAGTCCCTTTAACAAATAATTTAATTATAAAGTCTATACATACATACTCATTCTAGAGATTTGAAGAATAGAAGTCCTTTTTGAATGTGTGTGTGTATTTTAAACAAATTTGATTCCTATGTATATATGCAATTTTGTATCCTGTTCATTTCCATGTCACTATTATTAAAACACTAAAAATACTACTACTTTTTAATGGTATATTTTACTTCATCATATGGGTTTTCTAGGTTTTTTTTTCTCTATAAACATTGCTAAGATAAGCAATTTGGTATACAACTTCTTGTCTGATTATTTCATTAGAAAAGATAATAAGAAGTGAAACCATTAAGTCAAAGGACTTTTTTGGAGATAGCGATCAGTATTACCAAACTGATTCTAGAAAAGTTATATAAATGTAATACTTTCTCTAATATTGGATGCAATGTAATCCAATTGTTTATTTGAATTGCATTTTTAAAAAATGTTTATTTTTGAGAGAGACAGCATGAGCGGGGGAGGGGCAGAGAGAGAAGGAGACACAGAATCTGAAGCAGGCTCCAGGCTCTAAGCTGTCAGCACAGAGCCCAACTCCGGGCTCAAACCCACGAACCTACAGGACCATGACCTGAGCTGAAATCGGATGTTTAGACTGAGCTACCCAGGTGCCCCTGAAATTGCATTTCTTTATTGCAGGTACAAAGTTTTCATAAGTGTATTATCCATCATTCTTTTTCTGTGAACTGTTCACATTGTTCAAGTTCACATTTTGCTATTACAATTTTAGTAATAGCAATTGGGTTTCAGTAATTAATTTGTATGGACTACTTACATGTTAAGAATATTAACTACTTACCATAGTTGTTGCAAATAATTTACCAAGTTTATTGTTTTTCATTATGATGTTTATTTTTGCACAGAGATGTTTTAAATTTATATGTAATCTATTATATCAATTTTTTGTAGTTTTTTAAATCATTCCAAGAGTAATCATTTTTTTATTACATTTAATCCTTTAATTGTTTACCTTAATCCATTTGGAATTCATTCTGTTTGGTTAATGGTGAAGACCACTTTTTCCCCTAACAAAGTAGTTAACCAGTTGTTCTGGCATCATTTTTGGGGTGATCTTTCCTTTCCCTATTATCAAATTTAGCAAGAATCTTGTCATATATTAAGTTCTTATATTTTAGGTTTCTAGACTACTCTATTCCATTTCATTCTTATATATGTATTAAACTATTTCAATTATTTTAGCTTTATAATAAAATTATATATTTTTTCTAACACCTCCTGCCTCAATATTCTCAGAAAATGTTCTTGATGTTTTGGGCCTGTTTCTTCTTCCATCGGAATTTTAGAATAACTTTATCAATCCCAACCTGCAACACACGTATATATGCCCATATATACACAAAAGGAGACTCAATGGAATTCTAACTGGAATTATTTTCCACCTATAAATTAATTTGCAAAAATGTAATATCTTCATAAGATTTAATGTTTCTATACAGGAGTATGGTTGTATTTCCATTTATTCAACTAGAGATAGTTTTTAAATCTCTATGAGGATGCAGATCAGTTTCAAAATAGCCATACTGATAAATTATAGCAATGTGAGTTCATAATTTGTATTATGTATTCAAATTATTCATACTTTAAAGGATAAAGTTAAAATACAAAAATTTTAAAGTCCTACATAATTTTACTTTAGAAAGCAAATAATCCTGATACAGACGGTAAAAAGGAAAAGCAAAAACAAAACTAAAGTTGAATATTAAAGCAGCAATTCAAGAGGACAGACATGAACATGAAGGACACCACACATCCCCTATTTGAGGAAGAATACTGGAAGACAACCACTTCTCTTTATCATTCATCTGCCACTGATAGTCTCCCACCGACTGTAATCAAGTCACTGTCCTGCCCAAAAATGTTTAATCGCTTCCCATTGTTTCTAGTGTAAAGCACAAGCTCAAGGTTCTCAACATCTGGCTCCAATCAAAATTTTTAGCGTTCATACTTCTTACCTATCGGAATCCTCTGTTATAGCTAACCTATTCTCCCCAATTCCCAGAAATGCATTTTATATTTTCCCATCACTATTCCTTTTCCTCATCCTCAGCCCCTCTCCAGTCCCCTTCTCACAAAATTCTATCCATTTCTCAAACTCGCATCTCAGATTACACCTCCTGCATGAAGCTTCTCATAATAAGCGTGGCCTGTGGCCTTTTCTTCCTTAGAACTCATATTTACTTCTATGTATTCTGCACTATATTGTAGTTGTTTACACACATATCTAATTTTTTAGGCTTCTTGAGGACCATGCCTTGTATTATTTTGTACCCTACACTGCACTGTACAGGTAGTAGGTAATCAATAAATATCTGTTGAAAGATATTAACAAAATAACCAGTAAAGATTTAGCAAGTTCTGATGTTTATAAAACAGGAATGCACTTATGATGTACCTCAAAGAACATTACGTACTACAACCTGTTAAAGATAAAAACAGTAAAAGTGTCTGGCTGAGAGAACTGTCTTCATGTTTCCAAACATTTATTAAAGCACACTTATAAAAGGCCTAGTAAGCTTAACACATTTTGGGTTGAATCAGAGTCATGGAGACAGACCACAAATTACCAAGCTTTATGAAACTCCAAATCCTCTGGTTTATATTAGAACAATAATAACACATATTTGGTGATTATCTCATTCACCTTCTTCATGTTCCCTCCAAGAGCAGGATAAGGAGGTTTGTTGACATGGCTCCAGTCGACTGGCACACGGATCATTTCATAGAGCTGAAAGATCACTAAAGCATCTGCAAGGTCACTAAAACAAGAGGAAAAGATGATGAAGGAGGAGGAATTTTATTAAGCACAATGGAGACAGGCTTAGGTCTTCAAAAATACAACAGGGTAATTTAATGCTTAAAAAAAATGACAGGATGTATCATATAACCCAGAACTTCTAATCTAGGAATCTGTCCAAAATTTTTTCTAAATGTTTACAAAGACACATGTACAAAGACATTCATTGCAACAGTATTCATACGTTTGGAAGCAACTTAAATGCCTGGCAATAGCGGGCTGTTGAATAAACTATCCATACTATTGACTCCTGGACCACCATGAAAAATAAGGTATATCTCTATGTACGGACATGAAATGTTTTACAAGACATATTATATTCAAAAAAGCAAGTGGCAGAACACTACATGCAGTTTACTATGTATAAAATTTATTTTCAAAATCGAGAGTATTTAAGTATCTATATGTGCTATGGACTGTTAATAGCAATTACCTCTGGGCAGGAAAAAAGGAATAGAGGAGATATAAAGAAAGTATCATAATGTTTTATTTTATTCTACATACATACTTCCTGAAACTTGTACAGTGAGAATAAGTGCATGTATTACTTACATATGATTTTTAAAACTTTTTAAAAATTCATAAAAATCGCAATAGCTACAAAGTAGGCAGCTGTTCACGTTAAATAATGAAGGTTAAGAGGAAAGAATTTATGAGCAAGTAGGCGTTCTTAAAGTAAGAATAGTAGTATTTTGGATTCAGAAAAACACATTCTTCTGAAGTGCTCAAAGTATATCCGTTGAGTCTGTTTTCAATTCTGTATGCTAAGGATGTAAAGCAACAGCAATTGATTTTTTTAAATTGCTAGCTCTATGATGTATTGCATGGCTTTTCTCCCTCAACAGCTTGTTCACGGAGTTGTTTTGCTAAGATTCATATGACAGTTTACTTTGCAACTCTGAGCACACACCTATGGCAATGAAGGGGACTGGGCTCTGTGCTGAATGATGGAAGAATAAAGTCTATTATGAAGGTAATTAAGAGCTGACTGGGCTATTTATAAAAGCGCACGGAAAATTTTGTATAAAAAAAATTTCTAAAGGGGCACCTGGTTGGCTCAGTCAGTTAAGCACCAACTCTTGCTTTTGGCTCAGGTCATGATCTCACAGTTCATGAGTTTGAGCCTCACATTGGTCTCTACACTGACAATGCACAGCCTGCTTGGGATTCTCTCTCTCCCTCTCTCTCTCTGCCCCTCCCCTGCTCACACTCTCTCTCAAAATAAACAAACATTTTTTTAAAAAAAAGCTTTTTAAAAATAAATAAATTACTAAAGTATTTGTATTGGTTCTGGACTCTCCTCTATTTCATGAATTTTTCTTTTTTACTTTAAATTAATTCATATTTCTATTTAGTATGGTATCATTATTCGTATTTTGCAAATAGGGAAACTGAAGCCCAGACAGTTTGAAATGATTTCCAGAGAATTCAAGATGCTTTCCTGAACCAACTTTTTAAAGTTTATTTATTTATTGAGAGAGAGAGAGAGAACAAGTAGGGGAGCAGCAGAGAGAATGGGAGAGAGAATCCCAAGCAGGTTCTGTGCTGTCAGCAGGGAGCCCAATGTGGGGCTCGATCCTACAAACTGTGAGATCACATGACCTGAACCAAAATCAAGAGTCAGATGCTCAACCAACTGAGCCACCCAGGCAACCCTCTTTTGCGTTTTTAAAGGCAGGCTGGTAGATCCTATAATAAAGAAAGAAGAAAGGTTTCCTCTTATCCAAACCTAGAAAGACACATTGTTAGCACTACCAGAGAGTGTGGGAAATGATTCAGTAAAATATTTTCTTAGTCCTACCAATGTTGATAATGTGTTGTCATTTTTGAACAAGAAAAGACAAGATAAATTACAATTACTCACAAAAAGTTATTTCTATAAATTAAATAAAAATATACACAACAAATTACAGAATAATTGAAGTAGATTTTGGCAAAAATAGAAAGTGAATTATAGTTAAAAATACTGATATAATGATAAGAACAATTTGTAAAACATCACTATTCTGTTACAGTTGAAATAATTTATTATTTTTCTCCTTTTAAAGTTTATTTATTTATTTTGAGACAGAGAGAGTACAAGCCAAGAGAAGAGAGAGGGAGAGAGGGAATCCCAGACAGACCCCACACTGTCAGCATGGAGCCCGATATGGGGCTGGAACTCACAAACCGTGAGATCATGACCTGAGCTAAAATCAAGAGTGGGATGCTTAACCGACTGAGACACATAGGCGTCCCTGAAACAATTTATTATTTTTCTCATCAGTAATTATGAAAGAGTAAGATGGATTATCTTTACCAAAGGTAAAGTTGGTTGCTTATGTCATCAAAAATTATAACTAATATTGTCATATTCTGGTCTTTTTAAAATAATACTTTCCTTAAATATCCATCGTATTGCCAATCCCTAGCATTCTGAATTTCTAAATGTTGGTTAAAATTCTCGTGATCTTTACAAAATGTTCTAATGTAAACATACCTGTGGTTTGAAACTAGAAAAGTTGGACTCTGGCCATTAAGCTAAACACAATAAAATATTTACCTGTACAAATGATTAATATATGGGTTGACCCCCAAGGAATTCATCCAGTTCCGAAATGTCCTCTCTTCCTTGCTCTCTCCTAGAGTAGACACAATTTCATACTGATGATTCAGGACAAAAGGCATCAAAGAATATGTTTTAAACCATCCCAGCAGGTTCAAACTAGCAATACATATTTTGCTGTGGTTTCTGTGATACTACAATTTCTTGGGAGTTAGGGGAGGGGGAACCTCTTATTGCCAAAGTCCCTTTTTGCCCTCTGTCTAGAAGACTTCCATTTGCTCTAAATTTCTCTATCTAGAGTCCTAACTTGATGTCTGTGAACTACTGAGTTACGGGTTTCTCTGTCCAGAAAGTAACAGAGAAACTTACATGGTCATATCTGTAGTTTTTATATGCAAAAAGAATTGGCTAAAAATTAATGAAACAAAATCTTTTAGCAGTCAAGGCAACATAGCAGTCAAGGCAACAAAAGCTATGCCTTTCCCAATGCAGTGTTTCCAAATTTGTATAGGTTTTGGTTTTACACAGAGAAGTTTCTGGACACACAAACCTACATTTTCATCACAACAAACAGCAATAAAGGGGAGAGGCAATTACAGATAATATAAAAATAAGCAGTGAAGCGGGATCCTGGGTGGCTCAGTCAGTTGAGCATCCAACACTTGATTTCGGCTCAGGTCATGGGATCACACCCTGTGCTGAGTGTGGAGACTGCTTAGATTCTCTCTCCCTCTCTCTCTCTCTCTCTGCCCCTCTCCCCCACTGGCACATGCTCGCTCGCTCTCTCTCAAATAAAAAATTAAATTAAAAAAATAAGCAATGAAGGGATATAACTATTTTACAGGCTTACTATTTTAGATTGTCACTACTGAAATTACATGAGGGACACAGCCCCACACACAGGGTGCTAAGAGAAAGACATCACAGTTAAGTCCCTAGGTCTCAAAGATCACCTCAGTAAGAAACTCCAGCAGGCACTGTTATTTAACCTGTGATTACCTAACCTCTCTGATCATCCCCTTCATAGCAGTGCTCATACCATCTATAAGGAAAACATGAGCTATAGTGTACCACAAAGTGGGCAGACAGCAAGATGGACTCTCCCTGCCATGTCTACACTCTAGTCATCCCCTAGATTACAAACAGTCCTAAGTGACTATCTGCAATATTATTTGTTTTCAGCAAAGGTAGGGGACAATGCTATGGTCTAACCTACATCTCATCACTCCTGAAAAGCTAGAACATTTACACCTCTCATCACCTCTAAACCATAGGCAAGTTCAGGTCACTCTCCAGACTTTGACTCATGTGGGATTCCCAGGATGATTTGGCATTCTACATCTATAACTGTCTCAGCTTCAGGGCCCATTCCAGTAGAGCCATCCCTGCAGTCATCTTCAGACTAAGTGCCACAGATAGTATAAACCTGCATACCTAGAAGAGCAACCAAACCTCATAAATTCTAAAGGATTCAGGGTTGTTTTTTTGTTTTTTTTGTTTTTTTTTTGTGACAGCTGTTCAGGAAATAATCTGTCCACTGTATTTTTATTTGATTTTCTACATTAATACCTAACAGCTTTCCCAGAATCTACTTTAATTCTTGCTCTATTAAATGATATAGCCATATAATTTCTTAAATTTTGTTTTCTCTGGCCTGCATAAAAGGTAACTGGCCAGTCTGTTGTATCTGCCACTATCACTTTATGATAAATAACCTATGTGAAAAATTTTTTAAAAAGTTAACCAAGTGAAACTAAATATTCCCAGACACCATGCTTGCCTGCTTATAGGAGTTATTAAACAACTGCAAATTAAGTATCTGACTTTCCCTAAAGCGACATAAATATAAACATACCATCATCAACAGTTTGATACATGTGACTTGGATTTACCTTTTAGTTGTTTCTTTATTACAATCTATAATAGATTTCTTTCTAGTAATTAGAGGATTTTTGCATTATTTCCTTCTAGGAAAATCCAAGTTCTGTTTTAAAATTACAAACATTGATAGTGTAACAATAGTCTAATTTTTAATTGAAACAATATCCAAACTCTGCTGAACCTGATAATACAGCAAATAATATTAAAAAGATACTCATATTTTGACTGAGTTCTGAAACTGTTATAAGCTTCAGGGGTTTGTATTTCTTGCCACTGTTCTCTACTAATTATAGTTATTATTTTAATTTCTTATGCCTGGAAAGTAAAATAGATTATACATGTGAGCATTTATTTATCTAATACCATTTCCAGTTGTCTTGGTAAATAAATGCTCAAAGCCAGAAGCACTATGCATTTGTGCAAGAGCCATGGTAAAGCATTACAAAAACATATGTATTCCAGATTGTAAGGGTTGTCTGTATTGCAGACAACTAAAGCAATCTTAGAAGTAAAATCTTAATTGCTGATATAAAAGATAGAAAGAACTATAAGACATTTCATTTTCAGGGTCAAACTTATCTGCAATTGAAAAAGTTTCAGAAAAACATAATATATTACAAGCAGACTACTAAGAGGAAAGAAAAGGAACTAACATATATTTAACACTCACTAAATGTGCTAAGTGATATGTTAAGTGTTTTCCTCTTCCCAACCTGACTATTACTGAGCACATATTGTATGCTCAACCCTTTCATTCATGAAAGGTCATTTTAACCTGCTCTGTAATTCTTCAAAATTAGTATTATTAATCTGTTTTTACAGATGAAAAAACCAAGGCTGACAGAAGTCACTCGGATACTAAATGGTGGACCCACAGTTTGAACAAAGTGTAATTCAGTGGCCTATATATTTTCTATCACCACCAATGGATTCTGAGATTCAGAATTTGGCTCAATTTAATGTGAAGTTTTTATATTTAGTTGGGCTTTTAATTTTCTCAATTCCATACAAAGTTCTTTGCCAGTGAGGACATACTAATATGTGAATATGGGATGTGGTAAGGTCAAGCTTCAAATTTCATAAGGATCTATAAAAACAAATTTATAGAGGAAAAATTCCAATGACAGTCGAAGTTACATACATTTTTGGCAAATGTATCAGGATATACATATGTTATAAATAAAGATGATTGATAAATATTTCCCATAGTATCTTCTTATATAAATAGAGTAAATACTAATGGAAATATTTAGCAATCCTATTCACACTGAAAAATTCCAAAAGCATGCTGAACACTAGCAAAAGAATTCAAACATGACAAATAGGAGAGCGAGCAAGTTGGAAAAGATATCTAGCAAGAATTCAGTGACTATAAAAAGCAGATCATATTTAATATGCCACTCTAAACAATGCCTTCTATTGTAAGATACAGAGGGATTTTGAAATTTTCCAGACTGATAAAAACTTAGCAGTCTCCCTTTTTATTTAATTTTTTTTAAGTTCTAATCCCTCACCCTAAATGTCTCTGCTGAAAGATCTACACTTTTATCTATGCTCCCTCTCAAGTACAAATCTATGTAAAGAATATAGTCTTTATTTTATGGACCTCAGGAAGAGTGAACTGAATTAATCATATTCCTCAAAGAATATATTTATTAAATCTGAAACTTTTTTCATTAATCAAAAACATGTAATTATAAAGCATCAAGGAAATGGACCTCTGGTTGTGGCAGTCAAAGAGAAGAACATGAAACTGATTTCTCAGTCTATCTCCCCAGGGAGGGAAGGGAGTACAGTGGGCGACGTGAGAGAATGAGCACTGCAACATCGAATTCTCCCCGCCAAGAATCCCTACTTGAAGACTGCCTTCTCCAACTAGTGCAACTAGTGAGAATATTTTAGGATCAGTCCCTAGCTCTGAATGCTGCCATTGTTTTTACCTTTAGTTCTGATACTACTGTGGGTTTGGGTGTATCTGTGAGAGTGTGAGAATGAGAGAAGAAGAGAAGAGAGGCTAGGAAACAAAGATGGGGACAAAGAACTAGATGGTGAGAATGTTTTTGTTGTTATGATTCATATATTGTAAGCTTCAATGACATTCAAGAAATGTACCATAGCTAAATAATACCAAAAAAAAAAATGTTATAGAACCTAAATAGATCCTTTCAAAGATTACTTGTGTTGAAAGGTAAGTTTGTTTATTCACGGGAGAGGGATAAAGGCTTTACATCATGAAATCCAATTGTCAAAACTGATTTTAAATGTATTTACAACTATAATACCCCAGCATTATAGAAGGCAAATTCGGTGGAGAGTTTACATAATCAAACCTTGCTCTGATATTCTAAGTAAGTTTCATTTGTGTTTCTTGTCATCATTCTTTAGGCATATTAAGAGAGAAAAAACACAGCATGAACAATGCAAAAAATAAATATCAACTCAGATAGAAAGAATAAATAGTACTAATAAAAAGAATTTCAGAATGAATACATTTAGAGTATAGAAAAGTACTAAATACAGTACCTACATTAGGAGGGGTCAAATCTGCATTTCATGAAGCAAAATAGGAAAGTATTATAAATTATGAGACAGATAACAGTAGCCCACACACGACAAGACAAGTAATGAATATTTAAAATTTTTTCATGTACATTAAAAACATTAAAAAGAGAACAATACTGGAGTCAAACTGTAGCTTTCAAAGGAGAAAAAAAGCTACAAAGTGATTATTTTTTCCAATAGATAATTCATTGTCCATATTGGTGGTGGAGTTATGTGGTCATATAAGAGACTATTTTAAATGTATGATAGTTTTCACTAAACTCTTATGCAGAAATGACAGACAAGTAAGATTTACCCCAGCATTCTCTCTGAACCAAAACCAATAACCACTTTCCCTATTTGAACGTTTTAATGGATGCACATGCCTACACACAGTAAACTTCATCTCCCACCATCATTCCCTACCTCTGACACTGAAGCAGGTCAACACCACAAGAAGATACATACAGTGAAGCAATTTAAGGCAAAAAGAACATACCTTCCAATAAATTCATATCGATGTCATTATTATCGGGCTTATGGAGGCATGGGTATGTGTTAAACAGATTAGCTACAAAAGCTAAATTAAGTTTAGGATTGCCTGAAACCACATCTGCAGGAGTAACAAACTGTCTGCAGCCCAGTTTATCTGCTTCTTGAAGCATGAATCCAGCACGCTTCAGGTCATTTTTCTCCTAAATAACAAAATAAGACAAAAATGGTCAAACTTTTGATTGCCATAATTGTTTACTGATATACATATTTATAAGCAATCACGTTTCTGGAAATATATTAAATGATGGGTCAAAATAAGGTCAGAATGTGCAGAAATTCTAAATCAATTTCTCTTGAGTTTTCTTGCTGGGATCAAAGGAATACTTCTCCCTCATTGCTGCAATACTCAACAAAATTCTCAAACATCATATCAAACAGCTCCTACTGGTCAAATTATTGATAATTTGGTCAAGGCCATATACTGGAGTGCCTTTTGGCTAAGAGGCTTAGTTGTCTCAACCATTCTACCCTGAATAATATTTTCAATAAATTCTTTTCTCAATGAAAACCAAGCTGGGATACAAATAAAATCATATTAAAATCAGAAGGACAGCACTTTTCACAAGTGCAAAATCCTGGAAACAAACCAAATACTTGTCAACAGGAAAGCAGATGAATAAACTGTGTTATATGTACACAGTGATATACAACAATATGAGTGACTCTTAGCAATATTAGAATATAATTCAAAATAAGTATTAGTAATTTAAATACAAGATAATAAATTTCATGTGAAGTTAAAAAGTAAAATGAATGAAAAAGGTAATTTTGTAAGGAATATATTTGTTTGAAAGAAAACTATATAAAAAAAGCAAAAGAACAATGAACATAAGATTCAAGATGGTGATTATCATATTAAGGTGAGGCAGAAAGATGGAATAGGGAAGTATAGAGCTAAATGTAAGTAATATCAAGGTCTTAGCTTTCTTGGATTGAGGGTTCATACGGACGGACTTGTTATAATTTTAAAACAAACAACTACAAATAAAGATAAATAAAAAAAGGGACATGAATGGGTTCATGATGAGCATATATTATGACCAAGAATTTTACCTCATTCTGTGCACCAGTTACAAAAAAGTAAAAATGTAAACAAAATCAGAGAAAGTGATAGATTCAATGCTATTAAACAACAATAAAAAGTTCCTAATGTAGACATGAACAAATTACAATATGTGGATCTTATTTAGATCTTGATCCAAATAAACTATGAAAAGAAAATCTGACATTTATGAGGCAATTGGAAATGTCAGTGTTGACTAAATATTTTGATAATATTACAGATTATTGTTAATGTTTTAGGTATGATAAGGTATTATGGTTATAACTTTAAAGGTTTTTTTTTTTATCTTTTAGAAATACATATTGAGGGGCGCCTGGGGGGCTCAGTCGGTTAAGTGTCCGACTTCAGCTCAGGTCACTATCTCGCGGTCCGCAAGTTCGAGCCCCGCATCTCCATGCTATCTCTCCATTCATAGAGATAGAAAGTAGAACAGTGGTTACCAGGGACTTGGGGGAGAAGGGAATAGTTATTGTTTAATGCGTACAGATTTCACTATAGAATGATCAAAGTTTCAGGGATGGACAGTGGTGATGGCGGTACACAATGCAAATGTACTTAATGCCAGTGAAATGTACATTTAAAATGGTTAAAATGGTAAATGTTGTTATGTATATTTTATCGAAATAAAATTTTTAATCAAAAACTGTACTTACATTAAATCCTGAAAGATCAATGGTAATGGCAGGTCCATCATCCCGGTCACCTTTAGGTGCAATCTGATTAAGCAGATGAAAATAGGCTCTTGAATCCTTCAAGGGAAGAAATGAAATAGAACTTTTAAAATGAATAAAAGCATCATTTGATTTAGGAAAACAGTACTCAAACTGAAGAAACTGTCCTCATCTTGAAGAATGGAATAACTTTGTAACTTTACTTATAAACTTATATAGGCTCCTGAATACACTATGCTGTTTTGCACCTCAAAGCTTCTAGCAACACTGTTCCCTATACTTGGAATATCCTTCCTCACTTTTTCATTTGTTTACGCTCTGAACCATCAGCATTGGTTAAGATTAGGGTCAAGCATTATCTTCTGGAACCCTCCAGCCATTAACCCTCCAAGCCAATAAACTCAGAACTGCCTTGTAACTTGTTCTGAACAACAGAATGCAGTGAAAGTGATATTCTGGGGTTTCCAAGCTCAAGCCTTAATAGCTTCTGCTTCCTCCCTCTTGAAGTTAGCCTCCATGTAGGAAGTCCCAACCATCTGAGACTATCAGACTGTGAGGAAGCCCAGTCTAGCCATGTGGAAAGGCCTCATGGAGACACAGTGAAGCACTACACATGTGAGTGGTGGCCTCGTGCACCCTCCAGACCAGTCCAACTGACAGCTGAATTGCAATGAGTTAGTGATCCCAACCAAAACCATCTGAAGTAGAACCACTCAACCAAGCTGCATGAACCCACAGAATCATGAGAAACAATATTATTTTAAGCTGTTAAGTTTTCTTTTTTAAGGGTAAAGTGAATTCATTTATTTCTGCAGTAGACCTTTGGGCTTCTGTATCATCCTAACCTTTTGAAAGGAAGATACACAGTACATAATACAATTTTATGAGCATCATATTAGACATCATTGGGGTTTATTTCAAGATTCCCTATTTCCAAATAATGCTTCTTAAGAGTGTCGACATACTCATTTATTAATTAAGGCATTGAGGAGAAACAGGGGAAAAAACTCCCTATAGGTAAAAACAAAATCCCAAAATAAGTTTTCTGGGTATACCGATAAATATAAAAATTAAGCTATAACATTTTGAGTGGCTTATTATATAGCAATAGATAACTGAAACATCCATCTACTAGTGTGTACCTGCCTGTGTAACTGGTAAGCTTCTCAAGAGTTAAATCTTTGTATCCCCTGTGCCTTGCAGAATACCCCACGGGAGGGGTTTAATAAATATCTGATGAACTGAATTTTAAAATAAGAGAGCACCCCCAAAATAAAATTTTATTTTATTTTTTTTCACAGAATATCAGCTCTTTTATAATCAAGTGATTAAATTTTAAATGAGCATGTAATAGATGAAAGAGAAATATAATGTCATTTCAAAGAAAGAGACTGTCATCTAAGCCCATTATGACAAAAACACAATCTGATTGAAGGTGTTAATATATCTACAGAAAATGCAAATAAATGCTAATGCTGATTAGTCTGGGGTTGGAGGGTGGGAAATATAGAGAAGAAGGAGTCACAGGGACCGAGTTTGGCAATGCATGCCAGGGAAGTGACCATGGGAGAGCTGTTAGGCATACAGAATGTTACAGTTTCCTCAACAAGCTCTCCCAGTAGGGAGGGAAGCATTGCAGGCTACTTTGGTTGAGAAACATACCTGAAGAATTCCGTTTGTCTACCAATTCCCTGTGCCCTCAGATATTTGGTCTCCTGTTAGCTGGTTATTGGCAAAGTGGGAGTAAGAGTGTTGGACTGGAGAGGTCCACGAGGGCCTCTCGTCCAATGAACAGATGAATTTTTAGTTCAAATTAACAGACTGACATCTTCATTATAATTTAGTCTTTCTGTGGCATATGAAATGGGAAAGTACTTTATCTGCTGGCACAGTGCCTTCTCACAGCTAGTTGTATTTCTTCTTAAATATCAATAAACCAATTTTTTTTATTGCAAAAAGAGTATTTTGTCCTTTTTATTTTTTAAGACTTTATTGAAATTCTAGTTAGTTAACATACAGTTAATACTACTTTCAGGTATACAACAACACAACAACCCTAAACCTCCATACAACACCTGGTGCTCATCACCCATTCCCCCATCCTCTTTCTTTCTGGTAACCATCAGTTGAAACTCATGTTTTTTTAAAGAAAAGATTTTGCAATTATAATTGGGAGCTCCACTTCAGACAGAAAAACACAAAGTTTCGTTTTCTACACTGTGTCATTATGAATTACACTTCAAGTTTATGTCTGAACACCTTTTGCGTTTTTACATTCTATGTCCTTATTTATGTCACAACGTTGAGCATTAAAATATAAACCTTAATGTCGCTGCTGAAGTTGTTGATGGTACGCCATCCTGCATTGGTCAGATGGTAGTTCACCCATCGCAGCAATAATTCCTCTGGAGAAAGCTTCATCAGCTCTTCTAGATCCTCACCCTCATTTAGTAATGCAATTAGAGCTGAGAGGAAAACAATGAAATATAAATTCTTCCCATAGTAAGTAGATGTCAATGAAAAGTAAATATTTTTTATGGTTCTACCTTCATTCCTGGAAATCTCAATATCGGCAAAAAGACCAACTTTGATGATCTGCCAGAGAAGTCCCAAGACCAGGTGAGGTTTTCCTTCTTTGAGATCCTGTGCACCAATGTTGACCACTGTGCAACCAATGGCTGAGGCAGAATTCAAGGCCAGGTTTAAATTTTCCTGAATTGCCACAAGGAAAAATACATGTGAGAAAGTACTTTTCAAGTCTTATCAACTAGTTTTGAAAGTAAATTAGAAACAACAGATTGTGAAAATTCAGATTTTAAAACATACGTAGTATTTACAAAAGCAAAATACCCTAGTCAAGAAAAAAAAAAAACCTATGGTTTTAACCGTCTCTTTACTACTCAATCTCTCTCCCTTGCACTCATAGATATTATATGTCATTTTCATCCTATCTTATTTCTCTTCTTTCATACATCACAATACTACATAAACCCATCATCATGAGGTAAAAAAACTAGATTATCGCAACTTTGCAGTCCTTTACAAATTGAATGAGGCTTCTTTGGGATAAAGTTTCATGGAAAACTGGTAGTATCCCAGCAGATCTATTCCCAGAGCTCTAAAGTTACTGATTCAATATGACAGATTTAATATCCAAATTAACACTTTGCTCCTTTTCAGAGATCTGTCTTTTCCCATTCTATTTTGGAATACGCTTTCAAGCCTCCTAAAAATCTAGACTATTATCCCCTAGAATGTTATCTCTAAAAATAAATCTGTAAAACATTTAGGCCTCAGGCCCATCCTGTAGTTATTGCAAAATAGCTAGATAATATTTTTTATTTTCTTTAACATACAGCATACAAATGTTAAAAGTAAAACCAAACAATAAATTTGTACAATAGTAAGAAACACTGCATTTCAGGGTCAGTGCCATAAAAAATTATGTGACACATGTATTCTATGATATATATGAATATTTTCATCAATCATTAGATACTAAACAAAGCATCCTGACACAAGATGTGAAAGAAAATAAACTTCTCGCAACTGCAATCGGAAATGGCTTCTTGAAGAATTCCTGCCAGGATTATGCAATATTATTGGCTTATTGGAAAGTGGGAGACAAGAAAGCCATGTTAGTCAACAGTCAATTCAATACTTCTCAAGGATAACAGGAAATGGGAGTACCCCTTAATAGTCCAAGATAAACCATGTACCAACTGCCCCAAGGTTGTAGCTTCCTCATAAAAGAGACTAAACAACTTTAGCAGAATCAAGGATTGTATTTGCCAATAGAAATGAAGGATAGAGCTTAGCAGTAGCTCACTTTTAATAGCTGCAGCTGTGGCTAGTGTATTAACTAGTTGCTATTGCTACCATGATACAAGAGTGGCAGTATACCATAGTGATTATAAGGATGGGCTCTAGATCTAGACCACTGGGATCATATCCTGGGTAATTTCTCAGTACCTCAATTTTCTCATAAAATAAACATAGGTATCTTATTTTAAGAGTGCTGGGAAGAGTCAAAGAGGTAATTCATCAGTTTGTTTAGAACAGTGACTGGTAACTAGTAAGTACTTAGTAAATACTAATATCTACCACTGCTCTAGAGATTTTGAGGGGAAAAGTGTGGTGACTATAAATTCCTGAGCTCAATAAGACTTGAATGGAGAAGCTGACTACAGAACAATATAGTAAAAAAGAATAACCCAAATTCTGTGAAATAGTAAAACAGGTGGTAAAACTATACAGTACTCTTATTTCAACCAAGAACAACAGTATGAAGCAAATATTTGTTAATAAAAGCAACTTGGGGGCACTTGGGTGGCTCAGTCGGTTAAGCGTCCAACTTCGGCGCAGGTCATGATCTCACAGGTCATGAGTTCCAGCCCCATGTCAGGCTCTGCGCTGACAGCACGGAGGCTGCTTGGGTTTCTCTCTTTCCCTCTCTCTCTCAGCCCCTCCCCTGCTTGTGTGTGATTTCTCTCTCTCAAAAATAAGTAAACAAACATTAAAAAGAAAAAAGAAAAAATTGTATTGGAAAAGCAACTCGGGGCATCTGGGTGGCTCAGGCAGTTAAGGGTCAAACTCTTGATTTTGGATCCATGGGTTTGTGGGGTAGAGCCCATAGTGCAGACAGCACAGAGCCTGCTTTGGATTCTCTCTCTCCCTGTCTCTCTGCCCTTCCCCTGCTCACATGCATGTGCATGCACTCTCTCTCTCTCTTTCAAAAATAAACCTAAAAAAATAAAAATAAATAAAAACAACTGAATGATTACAATTATATAACTTGAATACTACTACCTTAAGTTCATTCAAAGCACTTTGAATCTTAATTTCATTCAGTACAAAATGCAGCTGAATTTTATTTAATAAAAACCTAGTTTTTATGGAAACTGAAATTACGTTAAATCAAACATTTTACATGAATGGACCTTGAACCCATTATGTTAGGTGAAATAAGTCAGAGAAAGACAAATACTATATGACCTCACTTATATGTGGAATCTAAAACAAAACAAAACAAAAAAATACCAGATTCATAGAGAAAGAGATCAGACTTGCAGTTATCAGAGGCAAAGTGTGAGGGGAGGAAAAATTGGAGAAAGGTGGTCAAAAGGTACAAACTTCCAGTTATAAGATAGTTAAGCACTAGGGATGTAATGTACAACATGATGACTATAGCTAACACTGCTGTATGATATCCAGGAAAGTTTTTAAGAGAGTGGATCCTCTGAGTTCTCATTGCAAGGAGAAAATTTTTGTCCTTGTTTCTTTTTATTGTAACTCTATGAAAAGATGGATATGAGCTGACCTTATTGTGGTAATCGTTTCACAATATATGTAAGTCAAACCATCGCAGTAATGTATGTCAATTATTTCTCAATAAAACTGGAGTAAAAAAAGGTTTCACCTGGGCCTAACCACCCATTAATAAAGGCCTTACATTTTACAGCACAGTAACATGATTACTAGCAAAGGACAAATACTTACAGAAATAGTGAAATGGGTGAGCTTTTTCTTATTAATGGCTCTTTCATCAATTGTATCTGGTTCAGATAAGTTGATCATCTTGCTAAAGAGAAAATGACAATAATTTAGTTTAAGACTCCGAGTTTATTTAAGATAAATAATTTCAGTTAAATAATTTAAGACTTTTTAGTTTGTTTTTGCAAGTAGACAAAACAGTTAAATTTTGAAAAGTAATAACAATCCATTTCTTTAAATATTATACTGTGATTCACATCGGGGACTTACTTTTTAAAACTTAAGAAATATTCCCTAACCTAAAACAAATCCATCACCCACTACAATAGTAATCTTAGCCTTTCCTCCTAAGTTTTTAAAACTTGCATTTTCTTTATGTGAGTCCTGTCTTTATGTCATTTAATGACCATCAACATTCAGCAATCTGAAATGTAAAACAAAGAAATCCTCAAAAAACCAAGTTTCATAAAGTGGTATCAACAGTGTCAAAATTACTGTTGCAGAAAGAGCCAGAGACATGGTTTTTCTAAAACTTCAATAATTCAAACATTTAAAAGAAATTAATATAAAATTTATCTCTAGATTTTAGAATCTATTTTACATTTTAAAATAAAGATAGGATGGGGTGCTGGGGTGGCTCAGTTGGTTAAGCATCCAACTTCAGCTCAGGTCATGATCTCACAGTTCATGATTTCGAGCCCTGCATCGGGTGGGCTCGAGCCCCACTTTGGGTGAGCCCCACTTCCCTCTCTCTCTCTCTCTCTGCCCCTCGGGATTCTGTCTCTCTCTCTGCCCCTTGCTCACTTATGCCCTCTTTTTCTCTTAAAAATAAAAAATAAAAATAAACAAAAAATAAAGACAGGAAAATATCTATTCAGCTCATAATAGGAATCTCCTCTGAAGGTCAGAGGAAGAGATCAGCATTACAGGTGGAGGTCAAGGTCTATTTTACATATTATATTCTAAAAACTAGTACCTTGTACTTGAGGGTAGGTTGGTTTTTTTTTTCTTTTTAAGTAAAAACACAGAAAAAAGACTGAAAGAAATATGCCAGAATATTAATGATAGATAATTATGGGTAATAAGAATATCTGTGATACTTATTCTCTTCTTTGTAAGTTTTCTCTATCTTTATAAACTTAAAAAAAAAAGACACCTGCTTTGTACAAAGAAGTATGCTGGAACTATAGTTACGGTACACACAACAGAGACAAAGAAATGCTCTGAGAGAGTTTACAGCCTAGTGAGCAGAAACATACTGCAAAGAGCCAAGGATATGACAAGATTGATTTAAAACATTAATTTCATTTAAGCACAAATGAGATCTTTCTTTTACATGTCCTCATGTCCCTGTCCCAGTCAATACTCCCTTATTGAAAGTGAAAAAAAAAACCCTTTGAACGTTTTTATTTTATTTTATTTTTAATGTTTAGTTTTGAGAGAGAAAGAGACAGAGTATGAATGGGGGAGGGGCAGAGAGCGAGGGAGACAGAGAATCCAAAGCAGGCTCCGGGCTCTGAGCTGTCAGTGCAGAGCCCCACATGGGGCAGAACCCGTGAACCACAAGATCATGACCTGAACCAAGGCTGGATGCTTAACCAACTGAGCCACCCAGGTGCCCCCTGTGAATGTTTTTAAATACATCAGAGGAATAACTCAAAGTTTTCCTGGGATCATTAAGGAAATAGATGGAAAAGTCACCAGAAAAAGAAGACATTGCTTTTGAAGAAAAATGTGGGGACGCTCTGGTACTTAATTTTCTATGTAATATGAATTCTTTAATACCTACACACTTGTTCGCAGAAATGTAGTTTTCATGGAATGCTCATCAATGGAGACAGAAAGAACATATCTCCCTGAACCTAAAGTTTGACTCACCAAAGAAGGATGCCATCCGCAAGTGATTTGAAAAGACTGCCATCATGAGGATTCATGGGTAGGAGATGTTTACAGTCAGGGTCATCCTCCAGAGCTTTGTTTATCCAGTTAACAAAAGCCACTTTTTCTTCCTCTGGAAACAGAAAATCTTAGTTAGCAAACCTCACTGCACAAAATTAACCATATTACAAAAACATACTTTTTAACTTATGTTCAAAGATAATAAATGCTTATTATTAAAACTCTACTAAAATACTAAAGGGTTTAAGAGGGCATAAGGGCTTAAAGAGAAAGGGGAATTCATTCCACTTTTTCATCTGATATATTAGGGGACAGGAAGATGTATAGCTTAAATGAGCACAATAAATATTCTATTTGATTCTAAAATCTTTACTAATACATATTGTTCCTGAAAGCTAATGAATCAGAAGCTGACACTCAGAGGTCAGATTACACACATACACACACACACACACACACACACACACACACACACACACCAGGGTTAAAAATACAAGAAACAAATTTCCACAACAATAAACTCCACAACCCCCACCAAAATTTACAGAGTTGTGATCTGGGGCTTATAACAGAAATACTAATTTCAATCAAGAGTTATTTGAATGAATAAAACAGCTCCATTTCTGTGGAATTCCTACTATAAGAAAGCTGATGCAAGTCTAGATATGAGGATTCTCAGTCATCTGCATCCTCAACTTCTCAACATATCACTTCTTCTGTGGGTACACTGGTCTTTAGACAGAAAATACTGTTGAGCTAAACAGTGGGAAGAATAGGAAGAAAACTTAAAAGAAAAATGTTCTACTGCTTTATTATTACTCTGTAAATATAAAAATCATTTAACAACATAAATCTTCAAAGAAAACAGTTCCCTTTTTTTAAGGTTTGTTTATTTTGAGACAGAGAACAAGAATAGAGAGGGAGAGTGAGAGGGAGAGAGAGAATCCCAAGCAGGCTCCGCACTGTCAGTGCAGAGCCCAAGGTGGGACTCAATCCCACAAACCATGATCATGACCCAAGCTGAAATCAAGAGTCAGCTGCTTAACCGACTGAGCCACCCAGGTGCCCCATAATTCCCATTTCTATTACAGAGTAGCATATGGTGACTTGACCTTCCCCAATTCCCAGAATTAGGTAATTTCCCTAAGGGCATATTTGGCAGGCACTCCCAAAATGTTATCCATCACTCACACACACACACACACACACACACACACACACAGACGCAGTTACTAATATTTCTCTTTTGTACATATCATAATCTGCCTTTTAAGATTATCTTCTTGCTTCACCATACATACCTCCTCAGAGACTTAGAATCTAGGGATTTAAACATCAATGGGATATAGTACCTTCCATTTTAGTTCCATTTGTGGTAACTTTGTATCTTTATGATAAAGATATACAAAGAAATACAACATAAGGGATATAAATACACCACAAGAGAGATATAAGCAATGTTTTAGAGAATTTAAAGAAAGAAAGAATCACTTCCAGTTGGGGTGGTCAAGAAAAGGCTTTATGGAGAAGGTACAATTTGAAAGATGGATTTTTAAGATGGGCAGGGAAAGGAAAGATGTTCCAGGTATAGGAAATGGGATTGAGAAACTGTTTCACAACTACTAGGATGGCTATAATAAACAAAATGGACAATCACAAGTGTTGGTGAGAATGTGAAGAATTGGAACTTTTCATACATTGCTAGTGGGAATGCAAAATGGTGCGGCAACTTTGTAGAACAGTTTGGTAGCTTTTAAAAATGTTAAACACAGAGTTACCAAAAGACCTAGCAATTCCACTCCTAGGTATTAAGATAAGTTAAAGCATATGTCCACACAAAAATGTGTATACAAATGTTCATACAGCATTATTCATAATAGCCGAGACAACCTGAACGTCTATCAACAGACAAAAGAACAAACTGTGATATCATCCAAAAACCAAAATATTGTACAGCAATAAAAAAATGCCGTATAATGTATGTCACAACATGGGTGATCCTTGAAATTATGCCAGTGAAGGAGCCTGTCAACTCTCAAGTGAAAGGCCACTGCTGTATGATTTCATTTACATGAAATTTCCACAATAGGCAAATCTACAGAAATAGAAACTAGAGTAATGGCTGCCAGAGGCTAGGGGAAGGAGGAATTGGGAGGGACTGCTAATGAGCATGGGGTTTCTCCTTGGGGTAATGAAAGTGTTCTCAAATTAGACAGTGGTGATGACTGTTCAACTCTGTGAATGTGCTAAGAACTAATGAACTGTACACTTTCTTTTTTAAATGTTTATTTACTTATTTTGAGAGAGGGAGAGAGAGAGTGGGTGGGGGAGGGGCAGGGAGCGAGGAGAATCCCACGCAGGCTCTACACTGCCTGCACAGACATTCAATCGACTGAGCCACCCAGGCGCCCCTGAACTATACACTTTTAAAGGGTGAATTTCATAGCATCTCAATTATATCTCAATAAAGCTGCTCTTTTTTAAAAGCTACTAAATACTCCATACCTAGTTCTAGGTAATATTTACATGGGTAATCGTTTACACATGTACATATTCCTATGTAAAAAAAAAAATCATCAACCATCAAGCCATATACTTAAAAATAGTACACTGTATGCTCTTACTATGTGCCTCTTATACCACAATAAATGAGAAAAAAATATATATGGTGACAGACATCAGAAAGGTGATTTCCTCTGGGGAGAAACAGTTCCTGTTCGAGGCATGAAGGAACCAGTGAAAGTGATGAAATGTGTTCTCTTGATCTGGTGGCAGTTACATGGATGTTTACACATGCAAAAATTCACTGAGCTGTACTGGTAAGATTATAGCACTTTGCTAAATGCATATTATATCTCAGTAAAAAGATCTTTTAAAATCTTTTAAAATTTGACAACATTTTCATTAGAATGCGTAGGTAGAAATGGAATTAAGGACTGAATCCCTATCAAAAAATAGACGTAGCATTTACAGGCCAATGACTTTAACCACACTTCTCTAGTGGGAAAAGGATAGAAAAAAATTACAATGGGTGGGAAAAGTGTGAGTATATTGCCATAGAAAAATCCAGTTAGAAAGGAAAACAATCAACAGGACAATTAACAGATTCGGATCTCAAAGGAAAAGGGGGAAAAGTTACTGTGAGTTTTTGTTAATAATTTAAAGAGCACAGTTCGAATTATACTCCTATGAACAAAAGGAACTGGGCCAAAGGTTCTCAGACATCTCGACCACGAGAAGTAAGCTTAACATGGGGTAAGACATATCATCTTAAGAATTAATGTGACTCTGGATTTCCCACCGGGCAACAATCCAGTGATTCTATCAGATTCAGCAAATCAGGTACTGTGCTCTCTAGTCACCCAGTTGCTTGATAATCAGGAATCTCAGGTCCTGGAAAATGGAAGGGAAACGTCCTTGCAGTAAACCTCTCCATAAATTCTCAGGTCAGGCCTAAAAGCAAATTCAATTCACCAGTCAAGATGAAAAATCCATTCAGAGGTCATGACTGAACACAGTCAATGCCGAAATGTAAACAATTTCTATTTTGTTCTTTCTAATCTCTTTGCTGTGTGCTGTGTGCTGTGCCTGACACATAGTAGGGACCCACTGATTTCAGTGATTCTACAATTTTTCATCCTGACAGCTCTGAAACTGAGAGGCATGTCAAATTTGATGGCACATTATAGTCTGATTTTCTTTCAATGGTACATAAAACAATGGTGTGAATTACAATGAACAGCATCTTAGATTTGATGAAATACCAGACTCAGTGAATGAGTCAATGAATGAAAGATCAAACTTAGAGTTGGAAGTTACCTGAATAAGAATGCTGTGTGCCCTCACTGGAAATGGATGATGTTCCTCCAATAGCAGTAATCCCTTCCCTCTTGTTAATTATTTTGCGGAACGTCTTACTGATGTCTTTGCTTTTTAACTCTTGCATCAGCTGGAATGGAATATAAGTAAAATTGAGCCTTGGTCAAATCATCATAAAAAAACCTTTCAACATGAAGAATTACAAGTTATTTAGACTTCTTTATTTATTTGGGATGACATCAAAATAAATCCTCATCTGGGATTCTCACCCTTATTGCTTGTGTGCATAGACAGCACTCATGTCATTTTACCCATAACACAAAATGTACAAACCTTTGCACTGCAAGGACTAAAAGAAACTTAATTATTAAGCTTAAATTGAATGCATTGAAATTATTCTCCTACACTTGTCATGATCTTTTGTATTGAAAACTAAAGAATAACTCCATGATGAAGATTTTTAAATGCTTTAGTGAAGATATTTGCTTGTCTGAACATTGCAAATGCATACATGTTAAAATAAATAAGTCAGGTGTCACAGGAAATAACATAGCTTGGACAAACACCCTCTCCCAATCACTCTTGTGACTGGCCAGACTGAATTTAATCAGTACTCTAAGCAGCCGGAGTGAAGTATTTTTGGGTTTTTTGTTTTTTAATTTTAAAATTTTTTTTAAAGTTTATTCATTTGGGGTGGGGGAGGGCATGCGTGGGGGGAAGGGTGGAGAGAAGGAAAGAGAGAGAATCCCAAGCAGGCTCTGTGCCAACAGTGTGGAGCCTGACGCAGGGCTCCATCTCATGAACTGTGAAATTATGACCTGAGCAGAGATCAAGAGTCGGGTGCTTAACTAACTGGGCCATGCAGGTGACTCCAGAGTGAGTTCTTAAAATTTCGCATCTGATCATGTCACGTCACACTCTCTTCCTCCTACATCACTGGCTTCCTATTGTACTTACGATAAAAATGAAAATCCTACAAGATCCTGCATGACCTGACCCCAACTTATTTCTCTAGCTGCATTCCTTACCTTCACCATCTCCCCCCATCCAAGCTCAACTTGTTTCCAAGTGCTTGAGAGTATCCACCAACCCTGAAGCCAGCCTGTCTCGCACATCATTCATTTCTCCCACTCAACCCCTTTTACCTGTTTAACATCTTACTTCAGATCTCAGCTCGGTCTTCATAGTTTCCGACACGTTCTCTGCATCCCTGGGATCTCTAGCCTCACCAGCAAGTTCAGCTCCTTCTACTATGAACTCTCAAGGGACCCATACTGCTCTACCATAGCAATTACGATAGATCTCTTTTAGCCATTTGTGTGACCCTGCTTCCCCACATGTAAAGTCCCTGAAGGCAGGGATCATCTCTCTTTTTGTTCATTGCATTATTCACACACAGTGCCTAGCAGAACCTAGCTAGAAAGGAGCTCAAATCTTTGCTTAGTGAACAAAGGATGCAAAACCAGACGGTTCACATTTCACAAATATTTAATCAATTACATTAATGGTTATATTTTCATATGAAAAATACAGTCACGGCGGTGGTGGTGGTGGAAGGGTGTGGCAGCTCACTCAACTGCTGGCTGGCAATGGCAGTGTGGCCATCTCTCTTGGCCTGACCTTTTGAAACACAAGATATTCAATATTCAGTGCTACAATCTACTTTTCTTTTGTCAGTTGAGTCATGTATTATTTTTCATCTTGTTCGGTTCCCTGAGCCTTGAGGTACTTTTTAATAATGACACCCATGTTATCATAGCCAGCATTGGGATTTACCTGGTGGCATTTGCTGAAACTAAAGATATCACTTAGCATGAGGAAATAACCAGTTTCCAGGAGGTATAGCTTCCATACCTTAGCTATTTCAGTCACACACAAAAATATTCCATTTCTCAAGACCAAGTACTGAGACATTAAAACATTCTATACACACAGATAGTCAATAAGCACTGAACTCAACTGTAGTCTTACTAGCACATAAGCTATTACTATTTAAATCTGACTTCCAACAACTTGAGAATTTTTTTCCCCTCTGTTTTATGAATTATTTGTGGGCACTATTGTTGTTTTCATCCTACTCATCATTTTAAAGCAGTGTTTTTTCTGGTCTCTGAAGCCAGATTTGACCAGAGAGCAATGACATTACTAAAACTCTTCTCAAAGCAAAAAGATCAGTAACCAGAAAACTGAATTACTTACTGACACAAACTCTTCAAAACTGATTTTGCCATCTTTGTTGTTGTCAGCCACTGATAGAATTTTCTCCACAATCTCGCGCACCTTGTAGCCAGGCAGAGGAAGGCTTGCTTCCTTAAACAGGTCCTGTAGTTCATAGTCACTAACATACCCACTGTTGTCAATGTCTGTAAAGATAAATTATGAATTGTCAAATCTCATTTGCACTCTTTATTCAAGGTGTGCACCCTGAAGGCCTCATGGGAGATTCACAGGCAGGTAGAACCTTTCAGGTTTGTCTCACAAGTGGCAGTAACCTTTTCTCCTGCACCTGAACTGTACAAGGGAGTCTATACACTTTATCAAAATATTCGTAGTAAATGGACTTTATCCCCATAGGTTTAGGACTACCATGTGTATTTTAAGTGCACAGTTTGAACAATGCTCTGACAGATGAAAAACTCAGGTTTAGCAGAACACCCATCCAGACTTTAACCTCACAGAATTTACAAAATGGATCTGCAGGCCCCACATTCTCTATAAAATATGTGCATCATATTAAATACACATAAGGTATCTCTGTTCTACATTTCACTTGGTGGCACTTCTGTTTCATTTGTTAATAATTCATTGCTTCTTCATTATGTATTTATGATACCATTATGTAGGCCGAACCATGTTTGATGGCGTTTTTCCATCAAGTGTTCAAGAAATAATTTCACACCTATATTTGGACTCTTGGAAGGGTTTCAGGTGTTTTCACGTTATCGCTGAGATGCCCTTCCCTGGGTTTTCCCTAGAGACTAGATAACACTTCTTGACACAGAACAAAGGCAACACAAAACACTTCTGCCCAGAGTTGGCAACATGGCTTTGGACTGTCTGATTAGTTGCCTGGATCCACCTTGTTATATAGGCTTTCTTCGTTCATCTGGTAAAAGTTGCTGTGTTTCCTGTATTTTACTTTTTCCTTTCAGGAAAAGAGCTGTCCTCACTATACTCAATTAATTATAAAGACAAGAACTTTTAGACTTAATAGTGTGCAGAACAAGTGGAAAGTTTCTAAAATAGAATCTACCAATAACCAAAATACTGCTATAATCTCAAAAGTCAGCTAATAAGCTAAACTACTGGACATTGCAATAAAAATATCACTTTCTTCGAACTTAGAGCAAAATATCATTATTTAGTACAAGTTCAGAATTGTTTCGTATATTTTGAGATAGACAAATGTTGTTCATAGCAACGTTATTTACAGTAGCAAAAAGGTAGAAACAACTCAAGATGTCCTTCAACAGATGAATGGATAAACAAAATGTGGTACAGACATAAAATAGAATGTTATTCACGATGGGGGGTTGGTATTTATTGGGTAGAGAGTTTCAGTTTAGGAAAATGAAAGAGTTCTAAAGATAGAGATAGTGGTATGGTTGCATAACAACATGAATGTACTTAATGCCACTGAACTGGACACTTAAAAATTCTTAAAATAGTAAATTTTATGTCTATTTTACCATAACTTACAAAGGAAAAAAAAAGAAAAAAAGACAAATATTTTCACCTCTCATCTCTCCCTAGAGACCCCAAAATATCCCATCTAGTAAGTTGGATGGGCATGTCCCTCTGCCTCTGGGAAAGGTTGTTTCGTACAAATTATCAGAGGGAATAGTAGGTTCTTAAGGAACAATTTATCTGGTCAATAAAGCTAGTACATATTATGCTAGTGTTAGCACTGCCTTCATACAGAGTAAATTATCTGGCTGTCAGATTTGTTCCATCAGTGAATTATTTATTCAAAATATCATTAAATAAATATTGCAGGATTATATGTCCATGAGTCATAAAGAGTAAAGTTCATGTACTAAACAAAGAAGAGATTACTAATTCATTCATTTCTACCAAGACCTAGGCAGCACTTTTATTCAAGCTACCAAACTGCACCTATAAAATAACACCAATAGCAGACTAGGGATACATTTTTATTATTTCCTCTGTTTCAACACTCAAAATGAGCAGAATGTCTTAATAACTGCCTAGTTTTTGTCTTGAAAAGACTCTGGGCACTGCATATAGTACTCTATAAAATTTATTATTAAAAATAATCTTTTAGAGGCCATACCATATTCATGCAATGCTCTAATGACAAATATATTGTCCTCAAAAAAACAAAAAACAAAAACAAAAACAAAAAAACAAGATTAAGGCATTCACTGTGAGCCTAATTCAGCCACCATGCAGACTATTCGGAAGGTTTGAGTTACTCTGGGGATGGCTGTGCAGGGAGAAGTGGAAGGGTCCAGAGATTTGTACAACTCACTTCACTTCATAGCAATGATGTGTAAGTTGTGAGTTTCCTGACAGCTTTACTTTTTTCTTTCTGGAGAGGCTTTCTTTTTCAAACTTCAATCTTTCTTTTCTCTTTATATTGGTCTCTAAAATTCTGTACCACATCTCATTTACATGAATTTTAGTCATGATTCACTAGGTTTGTGAGAAATCTAGGCACAAGATCAATTGTGATCATGATATGTCCACCCCAGTCTATTATCTGACCGTTTCTCACAGACTGTCTTTTTTTTTTTTTTAACGTTTATTTATTTTTGAGAGTGAGAAAGAGTGCAAGTGGGAAAGGGGTAGAGAGAAAGAGGGAGAGACACAGAATCTGAATGTGAGCTGTCAGCACAGAGCCTGGCACGGGGCTCAAACTCACAGACGGAGAGATCATGACCTGAGCTGAAGTCAGATGCTTAACCAACTGAGCCACCCAGGTGCCCCACAGACTGCTCCTCTGTACCAGAGAAGGAGCCTACTATGGGAGGAGCAGGATTGGTGGTGTCACCATCCCAAGATCCTTTCACTGGGCTCGCCTTTCACTTGCATGCATTTGCAGACTAGAGCAAAAGATATTTATCTTCTTGTTTGCAACAGGTTTCCTAGGAGCAAAAGTGCAGAAGAATTGATCCAAAAGAGTATGAGGGAATATTTTTTGGAAGAAAAATACAAAGCCATCAAATGATAATGTCATAAAGACAAAACACTGAATGGCTTTAAAAAGTGAAAGAAGAAAAATAAGACACACAGCCTTTAAAAACAATATTCAGATTTTAAAATGTTCTGCGTGAAGTCAGAAAGTGTTACTGTTAGCAACAAACGTGAAGGCCAGAGTTCAGTTTATAAACAAGGAAGTGTTTCTATATTTTCTTTCTGTAATGAGGATATCATGTTAAACGTATTCAGTTACACTGTCATTCATTAACCTGGATTACTCTCAGCAAAGAAATTATCAAAGAATTCAAAGTCCAATTCTCTTAGAAATTCAAGCCAGTCTTAATTTATCTTTCAGAAAGAAAGAATCCAGTGAAACCTAGATGGGGGGTGGGGGGGGGGGGAGAAACAGGATAAAGCTAGGGGTAAATGGGTGGTAGTAAAACCAATAGAGGGTATTCCATTCCTGGAAGTCTGACATCAAGCAGAATAGCAATGTCGTATTTAGTTTTTCTCAAGCATACCTATTTTATTAAATGCTTCCTGTAGCTCTTCCAGCTCTTCCCGAGAAATGGTAGTGGTACTGTTTTCCATCTTCGAAGAAAAGACTACCTTCAGGTCTTTATAGCTAGAAAAAACAATGTTATAAAAAGAACATTAGCCCTTTGAAAACATTTATCTAAGCAATACAGAATACACAGGCAGTAAAATCTCTAGAAGAAATCACCTGAGAAGTCTGCCTGACAAGGAACAAATAGGAACAGATACCCCATAACACTATTTCCCAGCATAGGTGGGCCAGACAATAAGAGAGTCCACAGAGGGAAGGAATGGAAGGAATGCCTGTCTTTTACGCCTTGTCCTTACACAGGGCATACGTGTTTCCCAGTAGCCTGTACAATTTTCATTTACATTGTACCCCGCTCCTTCAATAAAATAAACATTTCAAGTTTGAGAGAAGGGTAGCATTTATAAATGTAAAGGTAGTGGTCAGGAAGTAAAATGTTAAGACATGAATAATGTCCACAAAAAGAATAAAGTAAGCACATAATTTTTCAAATAATTTATACATTAACATTTTCACTGATCAGTTAAAAATTGTTTTAAATTGTGTGAAGTCCTCGAAGAGTGTTACGGCTCATTTGTCACTTGTATACATACTTGCTTAGGAATTTGGGGGGGTTCTTCCCCAAATTTCTGTATCTTACAGTTATTCTGGGGCCTGGTTCTAATTAAAGTATAATTAAATCTTCGGGTTTTAAAAAATATACCATTGCCCACTATTTAATTTTTAATTTTTTTGAATGTTTATTTATTTTTGAGAAAGAGAGACACAGCATGAGTGGGGTAGGAGCAGAGTGAGAGGGAGACACAGAATCCAAAGCAGGGTCCAGGCTCTGAGCTGTGAGCACAGAGCCTGACACGGGGCTCGAACCCATACACCGTGAGATCATGACCTAAGCTGAAGTCCAACGCTTAACCGACTGAGCCACCCAGGTGCCCCTATTTAATTTTTAAATAAATTAAATAGTCATGAGTAACTTTTTCAAGGTGTGAAAGTGAGTAACTCATTGCTTCATCACTAAGCTGTCATCGAACCAAACTGTGTTTCATTCTTGTCTCTAGGTCCGTGTACTCTGCATTCTCCCAAATATAATGTGGTCACAAGCCATATAAACACATAAATATGTATTTGAATAATAATACACATTAATTTATGTAATAATATATAAATAAAATAATATATAAATAATAATAAAAAATAATATATTATATACTTATATATTATATTATATAATATATTATATAAAATAATTTATATAATTATATATTAAATTATATAATTATTATATATATAAATTAAATATATATATAAATTAAATAATATAATTTATATAATATATTATATAAAATAAATAAAATAATATATAAATAATAATAAAAAATAATATATTATATACCTGTGAAATAAAAATTTGCATTTTAAAAGAAAGCTGCCTTTGTAAAATTCTTTGTAAAGTTTTGGAGGAAGAATTCTTGCTAGATCGACTCATATTTATCAGGCACATCATTTGCCAGTCCTGAAACCCTCCAGAAGGCAGTTACTAGAATTCACTTTGCAGTTTTAGAAATGAGGAACACAGCATTTAACCAGCTTCCAAACACCTGGCATGGAAGGAGTCCTACCTGGATGCCTGAGACAGCTCAGAAGAGCACAGTATTTCAGAGTCATCTTGAAAGATGCAGCCCAAAGGCAGCCAGGATCACTGACCAGAGACTCACCAACGGGGCAGGTTATGTTGAATTCTATAGACAGCTGTATCTTCCCATAGATTTTGTTATGTGCCATTTTTTCTTCAGTAATTCCAAAACTGCTTCCTTCTCTGCTTTGTTTTTTTAGCCCGTATAATTTAAAAAACTTTTGGGGCGCCTGGGTGGCGCAGTCGGTTAAGCATCCGACTTCAGCCAGGTCACGATCTCGCGGTCCGTGAGTTCGAGCCCCGCGTCAGGCTCTGGGCTGACGGCTCAGAGCCTGGAGCCTGTTTCCGATTCTGTGTCTCCCTCTCTCTCTGCCCCTCCCCCGTTCATGCTCTGTCTCTCTCTGTCCCAAAAATAAATAAACGTTGAAAAAAAAATTAAAAAAAAAAATAAAAAACTTTCTTTCACCAATTAAAGCCTTTCTCCCCCGCTCCTAATCCTCAAGGGTATCCTGACATAACAAAGTATATATTTAGAAAGTTAAGGAAGTATACTCTAAAAATGAACTTCCCAATTAGATGAAATGGGATCTGATCTTTTATCCTCCCTCAAATTTCTAACTTCCATGAACCTCTAAAAGCTTTACCAAAATTGGGGCACCCGGGTGGCTCAGTCAGTTGAGTGTCCGACTTTGGCTCAGGTCATGATCTCACAGTTTGTTGGGTTCAAGTCCCACAGCTAGCTCTGTGCTGACAGCTCAGAGCCTGGAGCCTGCTTCCGATTCTGTGTCTCCTTCTCTCCCTCTCTCTGCCCCTCCCCACCCTCAAAAATTAAAAAAAAAAATTACAAAAATTTTTTAAAAACTTTACCAAAATTAGTCTAAGCAGCCATTTATAATTTATAGGATCTAAAACCCCAGGATCCAGAACAGTTTCGGCGAAAAGGCATTAAGAACAGCCCTTGAGACCAAGAAGATTCTGAAACCTTTCTACCAACTGTAAAGATCCCAACTGTGAGGGACCAAACCTGTTTTCACTGGTACCTTTTGGTTTCTGGGCTATTCTGTTTTCTCTCCTCCCCCTGTGGCCCTAGCCCTGGTCACCTGAGATCCTGAGTTCTTGAGGTAGCCGTTGACACAGAGGAGGCAGCCTGCCCCCTAATCTATCCTCCAAAATTCCCTTTTTTTCCTTACTTCCCCCTTCTCTAGTAATATAAAAAATAATGGCAAATATTTACTGAGGGCTTTCAATGGGCCTGGAGCTATGCTAATGTCATACATGAGCTTACTATGTATTGATCTGTTCTTCTATTGATTGAACAAGTGTCCTCCCTTAAATGTAAATTAGAGGGCTGCACAGGTTACCTAAGGAAGGTTTAAAGAGAGAGAGGGAGAGGGAGAGGGAGAGGGAGAGAGAGAGAGAGAGAGAGAGAGAATCAACATCAAATCTGTTTCTAATGCCTCCAAACCCTTAAAATCTACATGTAGTTCAATTAGCATCCCTATTCTCTCACTGCAAGCATCACAGGTAGTTTTAAAGAAAAGACTGATGACCACTTCACACTTAAGTATAGGTGACTGATAAACCCTTACAGTGCTCATCAGATTTATATTTTAAAGGCAAAACTTTTTTTAAGGATATGAGGGAATTTTTTTTTAAGTTTATTTATTTTGAGAGAGAGAGCGTGCACAGCAGGGAAGGGGCAGAGAGAGAGGGAGAGAGAGAGTCCCAAGCAGGCTCGGCAATGACAGTGAGGAGCCCAACATAGGGCTTGAACTCACAAACCGAGAGATCATGACCTGAGCTGAAACCAAGACTCGGATGCTTAACTGACTAAGCCACCCAGGCGCCCCTTAAGGGCAAATTTATATTTTAAGGGCAAATGTCTGTTTTCTTTAGACTAACAGATGAATACATTATTAGACTATTTATACATCAGCAAAATAAATGAACTACACTCGTTTCTTAAAAACATAGTAACTGGAAAAAGCAAAGTGCTAAGAGATACATACAGTATATGTACCAATTATTGTGAATTATAAAAACACATGTATGTACTACATATGTTGCCAAACATATATAGTAAAACTTAAAAACACATGGGAATGATGCAACAAATTCAGAATAGTGGTTGTCTATGGAGAAGTAGGAAAGGGGCACAGCTGGGAGCTGGCACTGGATCCATTACATTTTTTTAAGAGAAATTTGAAGCAATTATGGCAAAATTTAACATCTGTTCAATCTGAGCATTCAGTATATGGATACTGGTTATACTGTCTCTGTACCTACTTTAAGAATTGTTTTGTTTTAAATAATTCACGAGATAATTTTTTAAGTTCAGATAGTAAAAAAAATGATACATCAATAAAATAATAAAGGTAACACAAGAATATGTTTTGAACAGGAGAAAATTTCCCAAAGTCCCTCAGGACATGGGGAAACATCTGTTCAAGTACTTCAATCTTGAACAGTCAAAACAGTTAATATTATTGTAGAAGAATAATTTATTGAAATATCAAATTGTGTTTCTTCTCCAAGAAGAATTGTGTTTCTTCTCCCCCGCCCAGTCACACCCCCCAACTAAAGTAGTAACTACCTCTTGTCAGGCACGCTGGCAGCACAGAAAGCAAAACCAGCCTGGAATCTGCAGTTCCGAGTCCTCGGGTAGAAGCACAAACCTCCTCAGGGTTTACTGGGTGTTCTGGGAATGGGGCAGCAGGAGGAGGAAATCCCTGAGAAGCCACTAGATAAGGAAGACAGAGAGAGGGAGAAATTGTCTCCATGGGCAAACAGGGAAATCTGCAGATGCCAGCAAGGAAGACTGTGGCCACAAGGGTGGCAGAGACGGGCAGACAAGGTGCAGGAGAATCCGTGCTGAAGGAATGCACCGTTGTGAGTAACGGGCATTTCCCAGGCAGACACTGGGGACTGATGATCCAGGACAGAAGAGCTTCCCGCGAGCCTCTGCTCTGTTTAAGACCCCAGGACGAGAGAGGCTGAGGGGCAGATTCCAGGTGCCTGAGAAGCACTTGACTGACTCAGGCAGGATGAGCCATCACAGTCAAAATGAGAACAAACTGAGGGTTGATGGGGAGGTAGAGGAGAGGGAAAGTGGGTGATGGGCATTGAGGAGGGCACCTGTTGGGATGAACACTGGGTGTTGTACGGAAACCAATTTGACAATAAATTATATTTAATCTAAAAAAATAAATTTGCTTTAAAGAACATACACAAATGTGATATTTCTTTCATACCTGACTTTTATGGAAAAAGCCTGTCCTTTTTTATGGAAAAAAAAATCCTCCAATTCTCTGGAGAAGTGCCTAGGCTCAGAGGTTCTGGAGCATGGCAGTATCTCTGGGAGGGGCAATACTATGGCATCCTATATCTTCCCCCTCTTCTTCATAAACTTCTCATCTCCCACCGCAATGTTCCACTTTTCCCACTATGTTCTATTTTCAGCTCCCCAGTACAAGTTTAAAGATCACAAGGTCAGTAGAATAAGTCACTATATGAAAAAAATAAGCAGCTAAGAAATATGACTGAAGAGTTTCCTTTTTAGTTTAAAGGAAACCTAGAAAATACTTTCATTTTTCTGTATTTCCAGCAATCTTTTTTCAACCACATTTCACAACAGGGAGCGACATCATTCTGCAAAACACAAACATTCATATTCCCTAGCAAACTGTTACTTCATCAGATTTTCTCTAGTTAACTGGAATGTCTACTGACTTTCTAATATAAATATGAACTGGGAGACCATTGACTTTATTAAATATTACACACCAGCCTGACCCCTCTTTGGACAGAGAAAGCTATTAAATGGGTATGATATAATTCACATTTCTCCTGAGCATCCTTCTGCACTGAAAGAACTGAGCTCCATTTTTTTTTTTATTCATTTTACAAGGGGCAGCTATGCTGGCGAACTTTCCTGATAAGTCATCAACTGGATTGCCAACAAGCCTAAACTGGCAAAATCCCAAACTGTCTTAAAAGGGTAACTGTTATAAAAATGTAACTTTATTCTCAGATAAGCAAAACCAATTTGCCTAAGTGCCTGCACAATCGTAGAGACCATAATCAGCACCAATATGAAGAGTTAAGCCAGGTATAACACATCTGTGAGGCAGTGACACTTAGTTCCAAACTAACTCATTTGTGACTTCTTTTTAAAGGGTGGCCTAGCAATCTACAAAAACAAACATGACAAAAAATAATAATATACAGATATCTTAATGTTGGGGCTTTTTTCTGCTTCAGTTCCAAGGATCAACCATTTCATCAGTCCCCACACCACCTAATTCATGTGCCTTCTGCCCCCTACTCTCCATTCCATGGTCTGCCCGCCACACTCATGTCCTTACCTCCTTCCCACCTGCATTAGCATCATAGCCTGTTTTCACCTTGGCTTTTATATGTTATTCAGCTCACATGCATTAACTTATTCTTGATCATGTACTGCCTTGTGATAGTCACATTTTGTTAATCTCACTCACCTTCCTAAACTCACTGTTTGCTCTATACAGGTAGAAGATGCAGGTTTTCTGATTTTTATGTTTCCAATAGCCTTAATGTGTTATGCATGTGGGGAAAATTTACTAAAATTCACTAATGGTAATATTTCTCTTCATAGAGCAGGGAGAGTACTAGGTAAAAAGGTGCCAAGCAGAACAGTTGTCTGTGCGAAATGTGTCACCAACAGGTGAGTGAAGAGACTGAAAGAATCTCCATACCTCAATAACCGGTTCTCTTCATTCACTCACCCACTTACTCATTATTTATTCACAACTTACGGAGCACCTGTTCACCCTACCCAGTATTAGGGGCACAAAGATGGTATTCAAAATTTTGAGCCCACTTGGCTATATATAGCAGGTGTTTTTTCTAAATCTTTCAAAAATAATTTTTGTCCATTTCCCCCAAATTCCTTTACAAAGGAGTAAATATATATATATATATGTATATATGTGAAAATATATATATATATGTATATGTGTGTGTGTGTGTGTGTGTGTGTGTGTGTGTATATATATATATATATATATATATATATATATATATATGTAAATACCCTCAATTCTTCCCTGGATGAATCTTTAAGGGCCAATGCTCTTGTGCAAACACCAGATGTCTAAATAAGGAAATCTGCTGGCCAAGCAGAGAACAGAGAGGACTTGCCCACATCTTCTCCCCACTCACTGCCTTACTGCATGAGCCACTGCCATGGTCATCTCCTTGACCAGCCACAATTATAGTGATAATACTATTGCGCATTTGTACATTTGGGCACTGAGTTTGGGGCTGACCTGAGCGTTCATTGGCTGCTAAAGTTGCCACCAAGACCTTTCTGTATCCATTCACTTAAAAGCCTCAATATGTAGCCCATAGTAAGAGAGTTTAAAATCATTTAGTCAAGTATTCAGCAAATACAATTTGAACTAAGCATGAAGGTTTAAAGATTAAGAATTCCTTCTAGAACTATACTTTTTTTAAAATTTTTTTAACGTTTATTTATTTTTGAGACAGGGAGGGACAGAGCATGAACAGGGGAGGGTCAGAGAGAGGGAGACACAGAATATGAAGCAGGCTCCAGGCTCTGAGCTGTCAGCACAGAGCCCAACACAGGGCTAGAACTCATGGACCGTGAGATCATGACCTGAGCCGAAGTCGGCCGCCTAACCGACTGAGCCACCCAGGCGCCCCTAGAACTATACTTAATATAATGCTGATTGGGGTCAACTACAAATGCCTAAGTTTAATTAAAACTGATTTTTTGGTAAATGATATAAAGGAATATTATGATTATTTCTCTTTTCATAAACAAATTAGAATTGTCCCCTAATTTGTTTGCTGTCTAAATCTAGATTTAAAGGGACCTCTTTGAATACTATATATTATTTACTGTCAAGCTCATTGAAACTATGTGATTCTAGGTTGGAAGTTTCTGGACTAATTGCAGCCAAGGCAATAGCAGTATATAGAGCAGCAATATGAGAAGGAAGGCTAGAAGGGGGTTGTGCATGCTTGTGCACGTGCAAACCACGTTTAGTAATTTTTCAGTTGAGAAATAGGAAATTGCATTAAACGTATACACAAAAGGTCTAAAGTAGAGTTTACTGATCAAAGTTTAGGTCAAGACTATCCATAGAAGACTGATTGGAACCATTTGGGGATGTGAAAGAAAGGGGAAGACAGGCCCCAGTACCTTCCTGAAGTCTCAAGCTCTAAGTTCAACATTAAGTGAATACTTAAGTGAATAACTTGTAAGCCGAGGAAATTACAGTCTATCAAGTGGGAATCAGTTCTTGGGACCTGCTGATCAATGTTGTCCCATGGCCCCAAGCTCAGCAACACTTCTGCCCAGCAGCCCATGAAAAGCCTTCCTGGTTCCTGAAGTCTTGGAGGAGGACGGAGGCCCTTATATCTGACTCCCTAGACTTTAGCCTTTTCCTGATGTGTACATGATGCCAGCCAGGGCTCTGAAAGGGGAAGCCGCTGCTGAGCCACAGTGGACTGCTGCCAACAGGAATCAGGCCCAAGGTCACCACATCTGATTTTTAAAGAAAAGCTAGAAATCCATATTTTTATGTGAAATTTTTTTAGTTTTTGCAAATGATGTGAATCCTTTTATAAAACACCATGTGTGTCAGATCAAAACTCTGGTCTATTAATTTTGCTTCTACACCTCCCTAATTCCATGTGACCTCACTTGGTCTCCCAAGGGAACCTGGTAGAGCTATGTTTCTCTAGAAACACTCGCATAACATTAGCTCAGTCTAAAAGCCTGAAGAACACATTTTGTCTCTTAATGTGTCAAAACCCAACCTCTGCTATGCACCACTCACCACATCCCTGCTCCCAGTAAGGGATATTTCTAAGTGTCAGCTTCTCTGAGAGAAGAGGAGCCAGCAGGTCAGGAGCCCACTAATCACAGATTCCCAGCTCAGGTAACTGGATCTGCCCATCATCCCAGGATCTTTTCCTTCTCGTTTATTATTTATATCCCACCTACTCTCCCCCACTCCCACCTCCACTTTAGGACTTCTCTGACTCTCTGAGAAAATTCACCATACTAATGTTCCCCAAACTGCTATCATATAATGTTACAATACCATCAATACTTCAAATATCATTTCCCAATGTTTTGTTTTATTTTCTTCTCCAGTAACCATTTCCCTTCTCCTGGTAACAGCACCAATTTTAGTTTTGGGGTTCCGCTCATTCCATATAATCCACATATAACAGTTGAGTGAAGTTCCAGGTCCAAGCCAATCAATACATCATATTCTCTGCTGTAGGGATTTGGTTTAGGGATAGGTATGTAACACAGTTGGAGCCAATGAGACATTAAAGCTTTTGTGGAACTTTCTGTAATAAGAGTCCCACAAACTCCCCTGGATCAGTTTTTCATGAAGAAGTACAGGCCAGAACAGCCACATCAATCTTGCCTCCAGAAGGGGAAGACCTGAAGCAGAGAATTAAGCCAAAACCAACATAGCAGAGAGCAGAGCCAGTGGGTGAAGAGAAAACCTGTCTGGGCAGAGTTAAGTGCTAAATCCCACTGGGCTAAAGCCTTTATGTCTTTAGTTACTTGAAACAATTTTTCTTTAAAGCCAGTTAAACTAAGTTTCTATTGCTTGCAACCAAGAGTCCAAACTGATATATGAGGAGTAATAACAGACATAGTTTACAAAAAGAAAATGTAAGGGGGGGGGGGCGTCAATTCCTCAAACAATAGAAAATATTTAAACATTCCAAACTGGGAAAGAAAATTAATCATAATTATATTTTCTAAGTTTACATGTAGATAAGAAGCACAATAGTTTTAAGGTTTTTGTTGTTGCTGTTGTTGTTGTTTGGTTGACACACAATGTTACATTAGTGTCAGGTGCACAACATAGTGATTCAGCATCTCTATATGTTGTGCTGTGCTCACCACAACTGTAGCGCCATCTGTCACCACTCAACACTATCACAGTATCATTGGTATTTGTCATAATTTGTATTTTACCACCACCACCACACCTGATCTCAGAAAGCTCAGTGCATTAGTGAAGTACAAAAAAGTTAGATTATGGTTGCTCCCACAGCAATCAGCAGCACTGAAGATTACATTCATAGCCTAAAGGCCTCCAGGCTTATGGCTTCTCTGCACCTTTTATCCTTCCCTTTATCCAGAAAGATTCTCCTTCCCATTTCTGTTAATTCGTTTCTAGGTAAAGATGAAAAACTCAGGGGCGCCTGGGTAGCTTAGTTGGTTAAGCTGCTGACTTCAGCTCAGGTCATGATCTCTCAGTTTGTGGGTTTGAGCCCCCCATCGGGTTCTGTGCTGACAGCTCAGAGCCTGGAGCCTACTTTGGATTCTGTGTCTCCCTCTCTCTCTGCTGCTCCCCCACTTGTGCTCTCTCTCTCTCTCTCTCAAAAAAATGAATAAACATTAAAAATTTTTTTTTAAAAAGATGACAAACTCAGTAGTAATATATTATGAGGAATGGCAGGCCTTTTTGTTGTGAGGCAGGGCAGGGCAATCCAGCTACAGTAAAAAAAACATTCAGAGTCAACAAATCATTAAAGTCAGGAAATTACTAATGCAGTGCAGGTAACGGGGCGGGTGCGGGGCCGTGGGGAGAGCAACTTACCAAACACCTGACAGTAAAAAAACAGACATCTAAGATGTTTGCAGGTTTATCCAACAGCTCACTGAAAGCAGGTACCCCCAAGTATCAAGACCCTGTAAGTTAGTTCAATTTCCAAAGGGGTACTTCATCTAAACCTCAATGGGACCCACATTATAATTTGCTGCATGGCACAGTAATGTGCTTCCAAAGTACAAAGGGAACAAGGAAGATATATGGCAGACAGGAATTCAGGAATTAATGAAGATGAAAAAACCAAAACTCTCCATCTAGTCTTTTTTTTTAAGTTTATTTATTTATTTTTAAGTAATCTCTACACCAAGTGTGGGGCTCGAACTCATGACCCTGAGATCAAGAGTTGCATGCTCTTCCGACTGAGCCAGTGAGGCATCCCTCCATCTTGTCTTGTAATAGCATTTTTTTTTACATGATTAGTGGTCTAATGTAGTTACAGATGTTGAAAGAAAGTGGCCTGAAATAAACTTTAAGTAAGAACATTAGAAACAACAGGTTTTTAAATCAAATCTATTTGCTGCTTTTATTGTTGTTTTGGATTCCAGTTTACAATCATTCCATGAGATGTCATTATATCACTATTCAAAATTATACAAGCTGCCTAATTATTCTCTATTTTTAAATTCTAGAAGAAACCATTCCAAAAGCTGATGTCTTCCATAATTAAATTCTCTCTCTCTCTCTTTTTTTTTTTTTTTTTGGTTGTTGTTCCTTAATACTACCATTTCCTTCTTCAGAATATAGCCTCAATAATTTTTGGCTGTAAAACTATGCCTCCAGACTCCAATCCCTCCCTGTTAACAATTCTTCTTTCCCAATCTACCCTGAGAAAGACCTCTTTCTCCCAAGGCCTCTTCCTGATTGTCCCATAACTTTCCTTCATGTCTTTTCCTGTCCCGAGAAACTCTACTCTTTCACATTCAATTCTTCATGTGCCCTCCAAGCAGAGCTCAAATTCCACCATAAATTTCTCCTTTGGCCTCATTGTGTCTCAGCACATTTACTGGAAACATCTAAGGTGCTAGGTGTTGTTCCAAATGTTGGAGGTAATCTACTGGTGACTCACATATGGAACTGGCTCTCAAAGAATTTACAATCTAGTAAGGGAGCCAATAAACCCCAGATGACAGCAATGGCAAGCACATGAGACTCCCTCACCCACTGCAGACGTCATTCACCAATCAGAGCTCTTTCCCACAAGGCCTTGAGTTGCCTCAGGGTCCCCTTTTCAACATGGTCCCTGACAGAGCCCCTACCAAAGAGTCAGCCCTCAAAATGAGCTAGGATGCCACCTCCAGAACCACAATGCAAGCCAGAATGAAATAAGTAGGAAAGGAAGAATCTTCTGACGGCTTCTAGTCTTCAAAGAAGACTTTACAGAGCAGGTGCCATCTGAGCTGGACCTTGAAACAGGAAAAGGCAAAGAAAGATGAAAATTGCACTAAGGAAGAAAATTCTTAGTGGTCTCCCCACAGAGTACTCAGATAACTCCAATTTCTCAGACTTAGTATCTATATTGTATTACAGCACCTTATCACCTTGAAATTTTTAAGTTTTTGAGAGCAATGGTGTATCTTCTATTTCTTCTCTAATTAAAAATTTCAAGGTGGTAAAATGATACAATACAATATAAATACTTAAAAACTCCACTTTTAACCTCTTGGTGACAGTGATGGTGAGTGATCTTATTCAAAAGATGTCACTCCTCTGAAAGCCTTTTTTTAAAAAAGAAATCCACTTAATATCTTTACTAATTCTATTATTTCTAAATCCTTCCACAAAAGGGTGTTACAGTTCTTCAGTTTATTGAATATATATATATATTTTTTTAAGTCAGTCCTAATGTTGAAGTTATAATACAAATTTTTAGTTCCTGGCACTTTACCATGAAGCACAATGAAGATCATCTTATTTAAATAAAGCAAGCTTGTCTTTTTGCCTATTGGTAATAGCTACTTCTGACATGAAAAATAACCCCTGCGATCTCCAAAGATGCCTGCATGCTACATCTTCTAATCGGAGCAGGCCAATGCTGGCCAGCCCAAAGATTCTTCCTTTTTCCATTCAAATAGGTCAACAATTCACTCCTTATGCACCTCAGAAAACAACTTATTGTCTCACTGTAAGCCATACTCTCTAAAAAGGAATTTTCTATGATTTCCAAGACTCTTGGCTTCACCTGTATCCCCTTACCTATTGACGATGGAAACATTTAATCTTCCTACCTGGTATTTGTGCCAGCTAAGGTATTTTCATTGTAAGCAACAAAGACTGGCAAAATTTGCCCAAAAAGGAACACACTGGAACACTCTGGCTCAAAGAGGAAGGGAGGGCTGAACAAGAAGCCTCTGGAAGGACAGGTGCCAGGCAGTTCTAAAGGAGCTCCACAGTGGAAACTATGATGTGCCACTTTAGAACTCTGTCTCCAGATGCCTCAACCATCACCAGCTGTGAATGACAGTCTAATCCCCAGGATGTTAGTCTGTTTGGCAGGGCTCAGGCCACATGCCCAACCCTGTGCTCAGGGGGTATCCAGAAGACCTACAGCTGTAGAGAATCTCTTTGTCCTAGGTTCATTTGCCTTCTGCACAGGCTCTGTGTTTGCATCACGCAAAAAAGCAAGGTTTAATTCGGACTCCCAAGCAAATGCAAGCATGCCATTCTAACAGTCTTCTCCTGACCTGAACTCATCCCACCCAGTTAAGAACATCTGAAGGTCAAATGAACAAGACTCATAAAATCTCCCCCAAACTCTCCATCCAAGAAAACCCCACAAAACACGCACTCATACACAACAGCAGTCCAAAAAAGGCAAGGGAGACTTCCCCTACCCCTTTGATAGTAATAAACATTCATAGGTGCTCATCATACACCAAACACTGTTCTAAGTAGTACATATATTATCTCAATCCACACAGCAATTCCCTGAGGTTGGTAATTTTATAATTCCCATTTTACAGTTAGAGAAATTGAGGCCCAAAACTTCCCAGTAAGTGGCAGAGCTGGGATCCACGCCTAGGGAGTTTTCCAAGTCCAGGCCCTTAATTACGTTTCAAAGTGGCGGTTTCCATACATCTCCTTCTGCCCCTATATCTCAAGTTATACACCCTGTGATTGTTCCCTATTAGAAGCTGCCCTACAACCTGGCTTTCCAGCATAGTAGCATTAGGGCGAAGTGTGGACAGTGTGATCTGTCTTGCTAAAATGTTAGAGAATGTATGGAAGGATTTAAATGAGTTTTGTGAGAACTGTATGAATTCTTTTACATTACATTTTTTTCTGTCTGTACAAAAATACCTTGTTCCTATTTTCCATGTATTATTTATTCACTGGAAATTATACATTAGGGAGGTAATTACCCAGACTGTAACCGCCTATGATGCCAAATATTTCATTCAGAATAAATGCCTCAATACAAACACCAGGGAGCTGTCAGAGAAAAGGAAGCTGTGAGTCACTTTCGAGGGCTCTAGAATAATCCAGGCATTACTTCCTAGTTTATAATCCTTTCCCACCATTTCCACCCAAGAATTTCCAAGTAAATGATTCACAGCAACAGACATTCTTGTCCAACTTGTGCCCAAGTGAGCAGAGGAGTCCTATCCAGGGTGTTTCCATGTCAGGGTTTGAGCTTTAGCCTCCAAAACACACATCAGTTTAAATGTGAAGTGTTTCACTTTTTACACCAATAAATTAAAACAGTGTTGTCAGGAGCTGAAACCTGGAGGCACTTCACAACTTGCAGAAACCCTGACCCTCTTTATTAACTGACAAAGGAAGGAATTATCATATATGTGTGTTTTCAAGCACCCATAGAAATCTTTCCTAAAATCCCAAATTTCTATAAATTATGGCTAAAAAGCATTAGTGCCAGAAAATATTTTCCAACAATTGCAAAGGATGCCATATCACGAAGAATTAAAACTATCATCACGGTTTTTTTTTAAGAGTACAACAGTTAACACGTCTATGGTTTTCTCATTCTTCTAACAGTCTACATGCAACCACAGAAGGATTCTACTAGCTGACCATAACAGGTTAGGGCCTTTGTTACTCATAAGAGATGGATGCTTCCACAATGCAATTAGATACCTGCCCAAGAACTATGAGGTATCTGTACCCTTTGCTTTGGAGAATGGAAGGAAGCAGTGCCCACTACCAGCTCTGGAAATTTTCTCACACCAGAATCTTGGCATTAGTAAAATTAAACAGTACTTTATATTTATTGAGTATTTTATACTTTCCAAGCATCCATTTTACCTCTTTAACTCGTTATTAGACATAGGTCTCCCAACAGAGAAACTGAGACACAGTGAATTTTAATGACTTATAAAATTTATAAAATCCGGTCCACACTCCTCCAAAGATGACAGAACGGGCATCTACACTGAGGAGTAAATGCTATGCTCAGAGCTGAAGAACAAGTCTTTGGCAATGCTGGTTGAAAGTATTTACAACCAAAGAGGACCTGAAGCAAAAACCACTAACCACAAATGCAGTCAAAATTAAGACACACTGACATTAATGTTTATATGCCATGGGTTGTATAACTTTAGAAATAAAGGAAGAAATTAACAAGAGCACAACTACTATAGGAAATGTTAACTTCTGATAGTTTAATGAGTCAAAAGTAAATAAGGATATAGAAATTTTGAATAATAAGTTGTAAAGGTATAATTTTTTTTACAACTCTCACATTATAATCCTTATTTTCTTGAATTCAATCAAAGTTAGCTCTAAGGCCTACTCAATACGATCATTTGAGAAGACAAGTGCTAGTTGTTATAGAAATCCCTCTCATTCTCTGGGCCCAACCAGAACCCCAGACCTTATAAGAGAAGAGGAACAATGGGGAGGACTCTTCTGTCCAGTGAGCAAGACAGATACATACCCTTCTGGGATCATGTCATCCATTCAAAAGCACTAGCATTCACACCCCCAATTACAAGCCTGGAAACAGTGACTTTTCTTCCCCAGGTCAGTCCCACTCATCTGAGACATCTCCTATGTATGCAGCCTCTCACACTGTAAGACTCAAGGTCATCTTGACTCCACTACCTTCTCCCTGCAAAAAACTGTAACTTACCACCAAATCCTACCTCCATATTCTGGAATACACCCTCCTCTCCACCGTCACTTGTCACTGCCTTAGTCCAGCACCTTGGTGTCTCGTCAGGGCTACTTCAGGAGGTCCAGCTCTCCCTGACTCTCCCCATCCAGTACTTGACTCTTACACTATGCCCATCATCTTCAACGTATTCCCCAATAGACCCAGCCTAACAAGCATTTAATGAGAAACTTTTTACTTAAGATTTTGTGGAGAGGTGGAGAAGAAAATTGACAATGCATACCATTGGACAAAACTCGGCACATTTTTCTTTAATTACCACATCTTTCCTCAAAACTCCTCTCTGGGATAGCACCTCCTTCTGTGCTACAAATCCTGGACCACCTTCTTTAGGTCTCAGCCTCCCTTCCTACAAGGTATTTCTTTCCTTAACCTCCATTCCAACAACTTTTCTTATGTTGAGCAATTCAACTCTTTGCTCACCTTCTGCAATTTGCACTCTTTCACCCATCATCCTGTCACCAAACACACCTTCCACCTAAGGATCTGATTTTCTTAGAAGACAGAATGGGAAAAGCAAATAACAAAGAAGGGCAAGTTAGCAGCCACTCTAGCTCCTGAAGACTGAGAAAAAAACTTCTAAACTGAAAAAATCACTGACCTACTCAAAATACCCTTTTAAAAGAGCCACTAGGCAGACTTCAAGCTGTATTACACAGCTGTAATCATCAAGACAGCACGGTACTGGCACAAAACAGACACTCCGATCAATGGAACAGAATAGAGAACCCAGAAATGGACCCACAAACATATGGCCAACTAATCTTTGACAAAGCAGGAAAGAATATCCAATGGAATAAAGACAGTCTCTTCAGCAAGTGGTTCTGGGAAAACTGGACAGTGACATGCAGAAAAATAAACCTGGACCACTATATTACACCATACACAAAAATAAACTCAAAATGGATGAAAGACCTCAATGTAAGACAGGAAGTCATCAAAATTCTTGAGGAGAAAGCAGGCAAAAACCTCTTTGATCTTGGCCACAGCAACTTCTTACTCAACACATCTCCAGAGGCAAGGGAAACAAAAGTAAACGTGAACTATTGGGACCTCATCAAAATAAAAAGCTTCTGCACAGCGAAGGAAACAATCAGCAAAACCAAAAGGCAACCGACAGAATGGGAGAAGACATTTGCAAATGACATATCAGATAAAGGGTTAGTATCCAAAATCTATAAAGAACTTATCACACTCAATACCCAAAACCCAAAGAATCCAGTGAAGAAATGGACAAAAGACAGGAATAGACACTTCTCCAAAGAAGACATCCAGATGGCCAACCGACACATGAAAAAATGCTCAACATCACTCATCATCAGGGAAGTACAAATCAAAACCACAAGGAGATACCACCTTACACCTGTCAGAATGGCTAACATTAACAACTGAGGCAACAACAGATGTTGGCAAGGATGCGGAGAAAGAGGATCTCTTTTGCATTGCTGGTGGGAATGCAAGCTGGTACAGGCCAGTCTGGAAAACAGTATGGTGGTTCCTCAAAAAATTAAAAATAGAACTACCCTATGACCCAGCAATTGCACTATTAGGCATTTATCCAAGGGATACAGGTATCCTGTTTCCAAGGGACACATGAACCCCAATGTTTATAGCAGCACTATCAACAATAGCCAAAGTATGGAAAGAGCCCAAATGTCCACTGATGGATGAATGGATAAAGATGTGGTATATATATATATATATATATATATATATATATATATATATATGTGTGTGTGTGTGTGTGTGTGTATGTATACACACACACACACACACACACACACACACACACACTCAATAGAGTATTACTCAGCAATCAAAAAGAATGAAATCTTGCCATTTGTAACTACGTGGATGGAACTAGAGAGTATTATGCTAAGCAAAATTAATCAGTCAGAGACAGACAAATAGTATATGACTTCTTTCATATGAGGACTTTAAGATATACAACAGATGAATATAAGGAAAGGAAAGCAAAAATAATACAAAAACAGGGAGGGGTACAAAACATAAGAGACTCTTAAGTATGGAGAACAAACAGAGGGTTACTGGGAGGGGTTGTAGGAGGGGGGATGGGCTAAATGGGTAAGGGGCATTAAGGAATCTACTCCTGTACAGGTGTGCTGTTTTGAAGGGACACATGCACCCCCATGTTTATAGCAGCACTATCAACAATAGCCAAAGTATGGAAAGAGCCCAAATGTCCATCGATAGATGAATGGATAAAGAAAATGTGGTATATATATACAATGGAGTATTATTTGGCAATCAAAAAGAATTAAATCTTGCCATTTGCAACAATGTGGATGGAACTGGAGGGTATTATGCTAAGTGAAATTAGTCAGTCAGAGAAAGACAAAAACCATATGACTTCACTCATATGAGGAGTTTAAGAGACAAAACAGATGAACATAAGGGAAGGGAAACAAAAATAATATAAAAACAGGGAGGGGGCAAAACAGAAGAGACTCATAAATATGGAGAACAAACTGAGGGCTACTGGAGGGGTTGTGGGAGGGGGGATGGGCTAAATGGGTAAGGGGCACTAAGGAATCTACTCCTGAAATCATTGTGGCACTATATGCTGACTAATTTGCTTGTAAATTTTTTTTTAATTTTTTTTAACGTTTATTTATTTTTGAGACAGAGAGAGACAGAGCATGAACGGAGGAGGGTCAGAGAGAGGGAGACACAGAATCCGAAACAGGCTCCAGGCTCTGAGCTGTCAGCACAGAGCCTGACGCGGGGCTCGAACTCACAGACCGCGAGATCGTGATCTGAGCCGAAGTCGGCCGCCTAACCGACTGAGCCACCCAGGCGCCCCAATTTGCTTGTAAATTTAAAAAAAAATTTTTTTTAATTAAAAAATAAAAGGAATCTACTCCTGAAATCATTGTTGCACTTTATGCTAACGGACTTGGAGGTAAATTAAAAAAATAAATTTAAAATATAGTAACAAAATAATAAAAAATAAAACAGCCTGGATGGCTCAATCGGTTGCGCGTAGGACTTCTGCTCAGGTCACGATCTCACCGTTCGTGAGTTCAAGCTCCACATCGGGTTCTGTGCTGACATCTTGGAGCCTGGAGCCTGCGTTGGATTCTGTGTCTCCTTCTCTCCCCAGCTTGCAATCCTCTCTCTCTCTCTCAAAATAAATAAGCATTAAAAAAAATTTGTTTAAATAAAAATAAAAGTAATGTCCTCAAAGAATATGAGAAAAAACTCACAATATATTATCAGGTTAAAAACAAAGGAGATATCAATACGTGTAATATATTCCCAACTTTGTTTAAAGTCTATATCTACACAAAGAAAGAGTGGACAGCTAAAATGACAGAGGCAATAGGTTAAGTTCCTCCTGCTGCTTCAAACACATAGAAATGTTGGATAAAATATAAATCTTTGCATTTTTTCAATATGTATGTAAGCCTGAGCAAGCAAAAGAAATCTCCTGGTACCAGAAATGAAGTGGGAAATCAAGCAAGAGCAGGTCCTAAGAAACCAATGAAACCACGTGGATCTGGCAAGCAGAAGGAACACTGCTCCATAGGAACACCTGGACTGCCTACAGCATACACCGAACTCCACTAAAGAAAAGCAAATGCTCTGAAGATGAGCTCACAGTTGTAAATCAGGTAAGAACCCATCATCTCAGCAGACAGTAAAAGACTTCCAAACTGGAAATCATGAAAGAGACTTTAAGTGTGGCTGAAATATTCAGAGATAAAAGAAAGAATTCATTTATAAGCAAAACAAAAACAAAAACAGGGCATAATTTTTTTTTTTTAATTTTTAAGAGAGAGAGGGAGGGAGCATGAGCAGGAGAGAGGCAGAGAGAGAGTGAGACACAGAATCTGAAGCAGGCTCCAGCACAGAGCCTGACATGGGGCTCAAACCCATAAATTGTGAGATCATGACCTGAGCTGAAGTCAGATGCTTAATGGACTCAACCACCAGGTGCCCATAATTTTTTAAAAGAAAGAAAGAATTTTTTAACATAAAACTGGTAACGGGAGCTATCTGGGAGGAGAGGGTGGTGAGACTGAGTGATTTATTTCTATATAGTTACCTATTTTCGACAATGATCATATATTACTTTTGTAATAGATTCAGAGGTGATGGAAGGAAAAAAGTAGAGATTCACATTTAACCATTCCTACATAGCAGTTAATAATTTTGAAAACTGGAGGGGATAAACTTTGATGTACTACTAGAATAAATCCAAGCTGGTATCTAATGAAATGTCCCTATACCACAAGATATCACCCTGCCCACACTACATGCCACAGTCATACTGAGCACACCAGCAGATCCTGTACACATTAGTTCTTCCTTAATACCGACCCTCTGCACATGCCCTTTTCTAAGAATTCTCGTCAGCCTTTCTACATCCTGCAGATTCCTGGTAATCATTCCGGATCCAGGTAAATACCATTTCTTGGTGAAGTCTTCCTCACCTCCCTCAGACCAAGCAGCTATGTCCCCTAGCAATGCCAAAGAAACTCATTCAACACTCTGTGGTGAATGCCAGTTTGCACACTGTATCTTCTGTCGATCCTACCTCTACCAAGGACTATGCATTCCTGCGATCACTTCTGAATATGAGTGTCCAATACCTTGCTTACCCATAGATGGTGTTCAATAAAAATTCTTTATTTGAATGCAAGTGTAGAAAATCAATAAAATACTACCAAATATATGCTCAGTAGAGTTTTTTTCCTTTGCCTCAGAGAAGTGAATTAGAGTCATAGACCCTCTGTTTGCTAACATCCTCTTGAACAACTCACATCATAAATACTACTGGCCAGGTCTTTGATTTTTCTGGCCTTGTACTTATATCCTATCCCTGACATACCATGCATGTAATTACACTCATTTTATCTTCCCTATTCTATAAAATTTTCCCAGTTGATTTTTTAAGCTTTTTTATTTATTATTTTTTTAAGTAATCTCCACATCCGTCATGGAGCTCGAACTCACAACCCCAAGATCAAGAATTGCATATTCAACCAACTGAGCCAGCCAGGTGCCCCTCCTAGCTGATTTGAATCAGTACCTTAAGTCATTTGCATGTAGCAGACACTATTATTCTAGGCTTCCTTGGGCACTAGAAATACATGTAGAAAGAATAACATAAAGGGGCGCCTGGATGGCTCAGTCACTTAAGTATCTGACTCTTGATCTCAGCTCAGGTCTGGATCTCAGCGTCATGAGTTCAAGCCCTGCATTGAGCACCGCACTGGGTGAGAACCCTGCTTAAAAAAAAAAAAAAAGATAATAGATTTATTCTCTGTATTCAAAAAGTTTAAATCCATTTGTTAATTCAGTCAGTATTTACTGAGAACCAGCTATGCTCTTAGCCCAATGCTAAGAACTGTGAAAAGCATTAAGACATTTAATATCTGGTCTAGGCATTTCAGAAACTTACAAACTAGTTGGGGGAAGATGTGAGAAACACAAATAGAAAGTTAAATAGCAATGTTAGTATCATGTGTGTAAGCAATAAAATTCAGGAAAAAATGTTAAAAGATGTTAAAATGATGTTACACTCCTTTTATCTTATTTTAAGATGTTATTTTTCTTTAAGATGTTATAAGAAGCATCACAGGGTAGATGGTGTGTTCTGGACACTAAGAATTAACGGATGAGAGAGAGGCTTCTATACACCTAAGTGATTCATAAAGTGTTCCAGGGAGGACCAAGAACTGGGGGGAGAGATGCAATCTCACATATAATCTCACTAGTAACTTAACTTACTGTTTTGCAATCCCCCTACCCCATACCCTCCACCATTCCACTAATAAGCCAGGTGGATTTGACGAGGATTCAGGATTTTTTTTTTAATTTTATTTTTAAGTAATCTCCATACCCAGTGTGGGGCTCACACAACCCACACAACCCAAGATTAAAGGTCACGTGCTCTACCAACTGAGCCAGCCAGGTGCCCCAGGGATTCAGGACCTTAATGAAGGGACACCACATGGGCCACAGACCAACTGGTAATTCATATATTTCAGCAGATGTTAGCAAAAAGAGACATCCACATCCAGGGACTATACAGGAGCCTAAGTCTCATCAGAAGCCAATGTCAGAGAAACAACAGTTCTTAACTTAGCTCTTTACCCTCAAACCCATGCCATGACACGATGAAATTTCTGAAAACTTAAATACCACCAGGGAAGAAGACCACCAAGTTTAGCCTTAGATGACTGTTTCACCCTGTATGACTAAAAAAGCATTCCACTATATGGGTACTGATAATAGAAACTGTATTGTACAAAAATAAAGATATTTTATTCACACCTAAATTTTTAGGCCTGAGAGTTCATCCTTGTTACAGAGGCTTAAAAAAAATCCAATCTATTTGACAAAGCAGGAACGAATATCCATTGGAAAAAAAAAACAGTCTCTTCAACAAATGCTGTTGGGAAAACTGGTCAGCTACATGCAAAAAAATGAAACTGGACCACTTTCTTATACCAATGGATTAAAGACCTAAATGGGAGACTTAAAACCATAAAAATCCAAGAGAACACAGGCAGGAACTTCTCAGACATCAACCATCACAACATTGTTCTAAATAGGTACCCCTTAAGCAAGGGAAATTAAAGCAAAAATAAACTATTGAGGCTAAATCAAAATAAAAAACTTGTGTACAGCAAAAGGAACAATAAACAAAACTAAAAGGCAACCTATGGAATGGTTGCAAGATATTTGCAAATAGCATATCTGATAATGGGTTAGTATCCAAAATATATAAAGAACTGATACAAGTCCACACCCAAAACAAATAATCCAATTAAAAAATGGACAGAAGACATGAATAGACATTTCTCCAAAGAAGATATCCAGATGGTCAACAGACACATGAAAAGATGCTCAATATCACTCATCATCAGGGAAATGCAAATCAAAACTACAATATCACCTCACACCTGTCAGAATGGCTAAAATCAAAAACACAAGAAAAAAGCAGGTGTTGGCGATGATGTGGAGAAAAAGGAACCCTTGTGCACCACTGATGGGAATGCATAGAGGTGCAGCCACTGTGGAAAACAGTATGGAGGTCCTCAAAAAGTTAAAAATAGAACTACCCTGTGATTCAGTAATGGCACCACTGGGTATTTACCCAAAAAATACAAAACACTAAATCAAAGGGATACATGCACCCCCGTTTATTGCAGCATTATTTACAATAGCCAAACTATGGAAAGAGCCCAAGTATCTAATGATAGATGAATGGATAAAGAAGATACTGATACACACACACACACACACACACACACACACGCACACAGAAATATTATTCAGCCATAAATTTCATTTTGTCATTTGCAATGATATGGATGGAGCTAGAAACTATAATGCTAAGTGAAATTAAGTCAGTCAGAGAAAGACAAATATAATATGATTTCACCTATATGTGAAATTTAAGAAACAAAACAAGTGAGAGGGGTGGGGGCAAACTAAGAAACAGACTCTTAACTATAGAAAACAAACTGTTGGTCACCAGAGGGGAGGGGATGTGGTGGGGGTGGTAGTGAAATATGTGACAGGGATTAAGGAGTATACTTGTGATGAGCACTGAGTGATGTATGAACTTGTTGAATCACTATATTGTACACCTGACACTAATACAATACTGTATGTTAACGATACTGGAATTAAAATAAATAAAACATTTTAAAAAATCTCATACAAGGTAATACATCATTACATTCCAAAATGAGCCTCAAAGACACAGATGCTATGGCTGCATTTTAACACATATACTAAACACAACACCTCAGAAGTCTTTTTAAAGCAGGTATGTTTCAGGGGCGCCTGGGTGGCGCAGTCGGTTAAGCGTCCGACTTTAGCCAGGTCACGATCTCGCGGTCCGGGAGTTCGAGCCCCGCGTCAGGCTTGGGCTGATGGCTCAGAGCCTGGAGCCTGTTTCCGATTCTGTGTCTCCCTCTCTCTCTGCCCCTCCCCCGTTCATGCTCTGTCTCTCTCTGTCCCAAAAATAAATAAACGTTGAAAAAAAAATTTTTTTTAAAGCAGGTATGTTTCTGCCAGCTCTGAAATATTACTGTTGTCCCTATGTTCTAAAGAAAGTGCTCACGGACCAGTTAAGTGGGCCATGGATTGTTGAAGAGGCCAACCCTTCAAGCCAGCATTTCTGCCCTAACTCAGGGTAGCAGCCCAGCCTTCCTTCTCAGCATCCTGTGCCTTCTTGCCTTCCACTGAGCTATAAAACCTGACAAATCCAAGAATCAAGGCTGGATTTACCTCTCACTGCCTATAGACTCTTGGGTACCTGACCTCTCTGGATATGCCTCGTAATACCGGAAATAATACCTACACCTCACAGGGTTGTCAGGATCAAGTGGAAGAGCATATGTGAAAGGCCAGGCATTACTTTGTCACCTCTTTCAGGAGATTATATGCTTTAAACTACTTTTATAATTTATAGAATAAAGAGCTGTATTCTCTTTCTAAAAATTTCAGAGTCTCAGGTGGATTGAACAGAGAGGAAGGCTGGGGGAGAGAGGTCTCCTGGCTCCCATACTCACACTTGGTACGCTAATTGTACCTGATCACATCTGATGAGGCTAGCCAGCCTCTTTGGGAGCAGTGACAGCAGGGGAGTAAGAAGAGGGAAAAGAATGGAGAAAGATAAAGTTTGCATTTAAAACAGCTCCATATTTTATATATGTAGAAATATCTGGAATGATGTTTACCCATGATAAAAAGTAATGGCACAGTGATGGGGTTTTTGGATAACCTTTAACTTTCCGCTTTGTTCTTTTCTATATTTAATTCGTGTACTAAAAATACACACATACCTGAAAACTACAGTTAATTTTTTGGACTATACCTGCATAAGCTTTTTGTAAGCATCATTCATAATAGCTAAGATGACCAAAAAGCCTGTCAACCGATGAAATAACAAAATGTGATACTATCCATAGAATGGCGTATTATTCAGCAATGAGAAGGAATGCAATACAATATATGTCACAACATGATTGATCCTCGAAAATGTTCTGCCAGTAAAGGAGCATAACTTACGCATAAAACTATCCACTTTTTTTGAGAGACAGAGAGAGAAAGAGCGAGGTGAAGAGGGGAAGAGGGAAGCAGACTTAAGATCTAAAGCAGGCTTGGGGCTCCTGGGTGGCTCAGTCGGTCGAGCATCTGACTTCGGCTCAGGTCATGATCTTGCAGTCTGTGAGTTTGAGCCCCGCGTCAGGCTCTGTGCTGACAGCTCAGACCCTGGAGCCTGCTTCAGATTCTGTGTGTATGTCTCTCTCTCTGCCCCTCCCCCGCTAATGCTCTGTCTCTCTCTGTCAAAAATAAACATTAAAAAAAAATTTTTTTTTTAAAGATCTGAAGCAGGCTCTGTGCTGACAGCAAAGAGCCCAACATGGGGCCCGAACTCACCAACTGCAAGATCATGACCTGAGCTGAACTCAGATGCTTAACCGACTGAGCCATCCAGGCACCCCACCCCTATCCACATCCTCCCCAATGATCTTACAACTTTTCATGAACAACTTTTCTAAACTATACATTTATTTTTGACAGCTTTATTGAGATATAATTAACAAACACTGAAATATATATATTTAAAGTACAAGATTTGAGGTTTTGATATACTATCCCCATCACTATAATCAAGACACTGAACATAAGACTCCTGTAAGTTTCCTCACACTCTTTGTAATACCTCACTCCCATCTCTCCCTGTTCCCAGGCAACCAATAATGGGTTTAATGGCACTACAGATTAGTTTGCATTTTCTAGAGTTTCATATAAATAGAATCATGTATACATACTCTTTTCTTCTGACTTCTTTTATTCAGCATAAATATTTTTAGGTTTATCTATGTTGCTGTTTTAACAGTTTATTCCTTTATATTCCTGAGTGGGATTCCTTTGTATGCACAAATCACAGATATTCATGTTGCTTATAGATTTAGACTGCTACATAAGAGCTGCTATGAACATAAGTATAAAAGTCTGACTATGGATATATGTTTTCATTTTCCTTTAGTAAATGTTTATTCTTTAGGGGTATTTTTGGTAATTTCTTTGTCTGGCTTTGGATCAGAATCATTGTGTTCTCATCAATGAATTGAGAAGTATGCTCTCCTACAAGTCTGAAGAAGTTTGTATAGAATTGTTATTATTTGTTCCTTAAATGTTTGTTTGAAGCTACCTATGCAGGGCTCAAACTCACAGGATACCTGTATCCCTTGGATAAATGCCTAGTAGTGGGTCATAGGGTGGTTCTATTTTTAATTTTTTGAGGAACCACCATACTGTTTTCCAGAGTGGCTGTACCAGTTTGCATTCCCACCAGCAATGCAAAAGAGATCCTCTTTCTCCGCATCCTTGCCAACATCTGTTGTTGCCTGAGTTAATGTTAGCCATTCTAACAGGTGTGAGGTGGTATCTCCTTGTGGTTTCGATTTGTACTTCCCTGATGATGAGTGATGTTGAGCATTTTTTCATGTGTCGGCTGGCCATCTGGATGTCTTCTTTGGAGAAGTGTCTATTCCTGTCTTTTGTCCATTTCTTCACTGGATTCCTTGTGTTTTGGGTGTTGAGTGTGATAAGTTCTTTATAGATTTTGGATACTAACCCTTTATCTGATATGCCATTTGCAAATATCTTCTCCCATTCTGTCGGTTGCCTTTTGGTTTTGCTGATTGTTTCCTTCGCTGTGCAGAAGCTTTTTATTTTGATGAGGTCCCAATAGTTCATTTTTGCTTTTGTTTCCCTTGCCTCTGGAGACGTGTTGAGTAAGAAGTTGCTGCGGCCAAGATCAAAGAGGTTTTTGCCTGCTTTCTCCTCAAGAATTTTGATGACTTCCTGTCTTACATTGAGGTCTTTCATCCATTTTGAGCTTATTTTTGTGTCTGGTGTAAGATAGAGGTCCAGGTTCATTCTTCTGCAAGTCGCTGTCCAGTTTTCCTAGCACCACTTGCTGAAGAGACTGTCTTTATTCCATTGGATATTCTTTCCTGCTTTGTCAAAGATTAGTTGGCCATATGTTTGTGGGTCCATTTCTGGGTTCTCTATTCTGTTCCATTGATCTGAGTGTCTGTTCTTGTGCCACCACACATTTTGGTATGTTGTGTTTTCAGTTTTCATTTTCATTCAGGTCAAAATACTTAATTCCCTTTTTAATTTCTTTTTTCATCACTGGGTTATTAAGTGGTTACTCAGTTTCCAAATACTTGTGTATTTCTCTAATTTGATTTTGAATTTAATTCCATTATGGTGAGAGGACATGCCTAGCACATGACCTAATTTGGTAAACACTGGGTGTACTTTAAAAGAAAGTATATTCTGCTGCTATTGGGTGGAGTCTTCTATAAATACCAAAAAGGTCCAGCTGGATGATAGCGTTAAGTCTTCTACATCCTTACTAAGTTTCTGTCTACTGCTTCTATTCAGTTGAAATCTTCAACTATAATTGTGGATGTATTTCTTATTGCAGTTGAATCAAGTTATGCTTCATTTATCTTAAAGAGCTGCTATTAAGTAGATAACTAGAATTGACCCCTTTGTCATTATGAAATTACCTTCTTTATCCCTAGAAATAGTCTTTGCTCTGAAATATACTTTGCCTGATGTTAATAGAGCTAGGGTCCAGCGTTCTTTTGGTTTGTAATATCGTGGTGTATTTTTTCCAATCCCATTACGTTTAGCCTATCTATGTTTTTATATTTAAAGGGTGTGGCTTCAATGCAACATTTGGCTGGGTCTTGTGTTTTCACCTAATCTGAACTATCTCTGCTTTTTAACTGGGGTGTTCAGACCATTAACCTTATAATGTGATTATTGATATGGTTAGGTTTAAGTCGCTTATCTTGCTATTTGTCCCACCTGTTCTTTGGTTCCTTTCTTCCTCTTTTTCTATTTGCTTTTGGGTTACTCAAATATTATTTATAATTCCATTTTATCTCCTTTCTTGGCTTACCGTGGTTGCTTTAGGGTGTGTACTATACATCTTTAACTCATCACAGCTTATCCTCAAGTGCTATTACACCATTCCGCACATAGTATAAGGATGTTACAATGATATACTTTCACTTTTCCCCACCAATCCTTTAGGCTATTTTTGCCATACATTTTACATTTACAAACCCCATACTTCATCGTACTATTTTACTTAAATAATTACCTTTTAAATAGATTTAAATAATAAGAAAAAAATCTTATAGTTTACCTATACAGTACCGTTTCTGGTGCTCTTCATTCCTTTGTATAGATCTGTATTTCCTTATGGTATCATTTTCTTTCTGCCTCATGGTCTTCCTATGATCTTTCTGTAGTGAAGGTCTACCTTTGAATTTTTCCACTTTTTACATGTCTGAAAAGTCTTTATCTCATTTTTGGTTTTGAAAGATATTTTGTTGGGTGTAGAATTCCAAGTTGACAGTTTTCCTTTCAGTATTTTAATAGTGTTCCTCCACTATCTTATGCACATTGTTTCCAATGAGAAATTTACATTATCTTTCTTCCTCTGTATGTAATTATGTAAGTTGTCTTTTTTTTTCCTTTGGCTTCTTTTAAGATTTTATCCTTAGCACTGGTTTTAAGCAATTTAATTACAATGTGTTTTGATACAGTTTTCTTCATGTATCTTTTTGCTTTGGTTAATTGAGCTTGTTGGATCTGTAGGCTTATACATTTTGTCAAATTTGGAAAAAATTTTTACCATGATTTCTTCAAATATTTTTTCTGTTTTTCTTCCTCCTTAGGAACTCGAAGTACATGTATATTAGGTCACTTTAAGTCCCACAGATCACTGAGGATATTTTTAATTTTTTTGTAATTTCTTTTCTCTGTTTCATTTTGGATAGTTTCTACTGCTGTGTCTTCAAGAACACTATTCTTTTCTTCTACAATGTCTAATCTGTCATAAACCATCCAGTGCATTGCTCATCTTGCATTTTATAGTTTTCATCTCTAGAAGTTCAATGTAAGTCTTTTAAAGTATTTTCAATGTCTTCACTTAACTCTTTTAAGCATATGGAATACAGTTGTAATAATTGTTTTAATGTCATTATCTAATAATTCTAACATCTATGTCAATCTTAGGTCAGTTTTGGTTGATAGTCCCTATAATTATAGGTCAAATTTTCCTGTTTTGCTCACGTATTTCATGATCAGTATAAAAATCTAACACAACTGCAGTACTTGGGAGGTAGCCTTCTGGACTATTTTAATTTACAAATACTCACGTATACTTAACATACCTAGATACGTGTATGATTTTTTTAATGGGGTTATGCCACAGATTTTAAACATTATTTTAATAACTACATATGATGGAAAAGGCAAATGAAAACAATGACCTAACATCTTACACCACATTTCTCTCCAAAGTGGTGTATATCTGAAAGAGATGAAGAGCATATTCTATGACCCACAATTCCACTTCTAGAAATTTATCACAGAGAAACTCTTATATAAATATACCAAAATAAAAGTAAAAGCACAGCCTTGTTAACAATATCAAAAAAATAAAAATAAAAATAAAAAGGAAACCACCTGAATTCCTTCATCAGGTAACTAGATAATTATAGGATACTCAGTGAAATACTACACAACAGTTAAAATGAAGTAGGTATTTGTTTTAACATGAGAGATATAAATGAGAAAAAGTATATAGCAAAGAATTTGTGAAAAATTTTAAAGCATTTAAAATGGTACTTTATATTATTAGTGGAAAAACATAAGAAGACGGGTGGGAAAAATAATTAACATGCCAACTTCAGGACTGTTGGTTTACTGTTGACACATGGTTTACTCCTTACAGAAAGTAAAGAGCTGATACATTAAATAAATGGCAAATTGCTGACATTTCTTGAATCTGGGCAGAGAAAATGTAGGTATATTATATTATTTTCACTATTCTTTTGCACTATTTTATAACTAGAAACATGAAAGAAAACTGAAGTGGAATAATATCACATTAGGGCATATCTTACAACTGTATATAGTGATCCTTCTTTCTATAACACATTTTACTTTTACTTAACCATCCTCTTCATCTGGTTTTAAGAAAATATAACAGAAAATATGTTTTCAAAGCAAATTAGATAGCAACTCCCCTAAGTTAACATTTCAATTTCTGAATACAGAGGAAAAAGCTTAAGTATGTCAGGCTTTGCTCTTCAGCTTAAGTAAAGAGCACCCAGAATGAAAGTTTAAATGATGAATGGGGTCTAAAACTGACCAGCCTGGACACAGGAATACACAAACCTAGAATTAACATGATAATTTTTTAAGTTAGTAATACTGAACATATGAAGAGAATCTACTGTGTGCAAGGCACTTTAGATAAATTATCTCTAATTCTTGAAACAACCTCCAGAAGTAGAAGTTTATATCCATTTTACAGATAAAGACACTCAAGCTCACTAAGGTCAAGTAACTCACCCAATACCACTCAGCTAATAAGTGCTAGAGTGGTATAATTCAAACAAGAGTGTCAAGGTCCACATTTCTACTTCTCCATATAAGGTTAGGCCCAGGAAGGTACTCGGGAGCTCCCACAGGGTAATTTAATTATTCTGCTTACAGAGTTAGACTGACCCTTACTCAGCTTTTGCAATCTTAGAAAAATCTTACTTTAGTTAATTTCAGTATCTTAAAGTAACATTCATGTTTTTTATTTGTGTGTTTTCATGTGAGTCTGTTTATTCACTTAATATAAGTGTCTCAGGGCAAACTCACTACACGTTTCATTCTTAGCTAATAATAATGACCTAGCTTTGTGAAAGAAAAAATAAATTTGAAATGGATTCTTCATGGTGGCCTAAAACCAAAGACTAAGGAAGACCACCATGACATTGTAAGGAACAGGTGCCATTATCAAGAGAAACAGTCTCACATTTATAAATTTATAAATTTCTAATTTATAAAGCACTTTCACATACGTGATCACATTTGACCTACATCAATCCGGTCAGCTGAACTGAAAATACTAATTTTATATGTGATAGTATTATCTGTTTCCCTATATTATTTTACTCCCATTTCACACATAAGGAAACAGATTCCAAGAGGTCAACCTACATAGCATAGCTCATCCGCTGCTCAGGGTCAAAGCTGGTACTGTTGACAGTGTGCTTCAGTCCCAATCCTGTATTCCTTTGGATAAACCACAATGACTTTTGAATGTCCAAGAGCAATGGAGACATGAAATAGTATGACAGGGAAAGCAGGGAATCATCTTTCCACACAATATTCAAGGAAGAGATCTGAGCCTCTTTTATATAGACATTGAAATTAGATGACTTAGCATAGAGGTTTACAAAACAGTTCCATATGTGGTTCTTTTTACTTTCTTCATTCTAATTTAACACCAAATTCTCCTTTTTTTTTAAGAAGTAATATATTCACTTATTACATTCAATAAGAATTATCATTACTAAGTAAGATAATGCCAGGAGTATGCAATTAGTAGGAAATACAGCATGGCATTTTCAAGGTTATGCTACTAAGTATTGTTATAAATACCGATTTGTATGGTAAGGCCACAAAATGCTGTAGAGAAGTGAAAACATACAAAAGTGATGAAAATCCAGTCAGGAAGTAAATATAAATTTAGATGAAGAGTTTATATTTGAAATGCCTACATTTTCCCTGTGACATTGATTCTTAAATGTCTTTTGATTTTTAGCCTTTATTGATAAAAAGCTATGGGCACTGTGCCCAGAAAAATGCACACAGATCTCAATTTTGCATATGATTTCAGGGAGTCTGTAGAAGCCCATTCATGGACCTCCTAGAGGTTTATAGACTCCAAGATAAGAACTCCAGCCCCAACATTTACCCAAAAAGTTTCCTTGGGAAGAAAACATTTTAGAGTAATTTCCTGGAGAACTTGTTCTCAACAGATTTCTTCAACACTTTCAGTGGAAAACAAGAAATGATTCAGCAAGGCTTGCTGATATTGCTGAGCAATAAATAACTGTGCCTCACGAAAGGCAAACATCTACACATAGAACCATAGTTCACATCTACTGATAAAAATGTACAGACTTATACAGGAGGAAAAAAAGAGGAAGTAAATATGGGTCTGACAAAGATTTTCCTGAGGGGATAATACTTAAACTCAGCGGGCCTTGAAGAGTAAGGAGACTTTTAAAGTTATGTTTTGGTGTCACAGATATGTCTAAAGTTTTAACTTAAAAAGCATATCCTAATACTGTCATTTTTATTTCTGAAAATTATTCCTTATAGAAATAACTTCCAAGCAGTGACAGTTACTTACTTATGAGGATGAGTTAATAGGCATGTACAAGAAAAAAAAAAAAGATAAAAAATTAAACGGGATAAAAATCTCAGATAAAAAAACCTTAAAAGTCATCCAGTCCAACCCCCTCAATTTACAGATCAAAAGACTGAGGCGACACCCTTAGCTCCTCAAAAGACACCAAGAACAAAGATCTCCACCAGAGAGCAGGAAATATTAGAAACAAGTATTAGGGATGAAATTAGATTTACAAATATTTAACATACGTACTTTCACAAGCAGCCTAACTTGGTCCTTACAACACAGGATCCCATGTCACAAATAGTTCAAGAGACACCCCAAGAGAGGAGTGAAATTCCACAGAGCAGAAGCCAGACAGTGGGCCATTGCCCCTTTAACCATCTCCAGTATTTCTGACATCCTGAGATTTATGTATGCCTGGGTGAGTGGATTAGTGAATTATATAATTTAGCTGATAGCAAGCCTACCTTCACTAAATGGACAAGTAGTTTTAAATGATGCCTGCACAGAAACTGGGTACTGAAAATATATTAAGCATACAAGTGTAAGAAAATGGAGAAGCAGGGGTGCCTGGGTGGCGCAGTCGGTTAAGCGTCCGACTTCAGCCAGGTCACGATCTCGCGGTTCGTGAGTTCGAGCCCCGCATCAGGCTCTGGGCTGATGGCTCGGAGCCTGGAGCCTGTTTCCGATTCTGTGTCTCCCTCTCTCTCTGCCCCTCCCCCGTTCATGCTCTGTCTCTCTCTGTCCCAAAAATAAATAAAAACATTGAGAAAAAAAAAAATTAAAAAAAAAAAAAAAGAAAATGGAGAAGCAGACACCTCCACTCTTAATGAGACTTCACCAGCTACATTAGAAAATAGAAGAGGAAGGGGCGCCTGGGTGGCGCAGTCGGTTAAGCGTCCGACTTCAGCCAGGTCACGATCTCGCAGTCCGTGAGTTCGAGCCCCGCGTCGGGCTCTGGGCTGATGGCTCAGAGCCTGGAGCCTGTTTCCCACTCTGTGTCTCCCTCTCCCTCTGGCCCTCCCCCGTTCATGCTCTGTCTCTCTCTCTGTCCCAAAAATAAATAAACGTTGAAAAAAAAGAAAATAGAAGAGGCAAATGTGACCACAAGTTGGACAAATGATTCAAAATTATCAAGACTATGTAAAATACAGTTTTACACTGTCACTGACAATAAATAGTACCCTACGTGTATATTATGCCATGAGATATTAGTTATTACAAATATATTCTTGGAAGTGGCATATATAAAACGTTTTTACTGATGGGAGTAGCACAATGAAAAAAAGGCTGGAGACCACTGTTCCAAGAAGAAAGAGCTCAGTGTCCAGCCTCAACTGGAATAAGTAAAGGGAGAATTCTTCCCACCATTTGCTACTTCTGGTTAATGATAGCATCTCTTCTATCCTGCAAGACTGAGAACTGGGTTAGAAACATTTGGAAGGAAAGAAACAGAAGTAATTCTAAAACCTGAATTCTAATATAAAGGATGTAGTCAGAAAAGGCCAGTAAACTTTTATAATTCTTAAAGCAATTCAGGCCTAGACACAATGGGTATTAGAGATTAAAATCACTACTTAGAAAAAACAGGCAGCCAAGCACTCAGTGGACTATTTTCAGGAGTTCGCGATGTATGCTCACAGTGCATACCTAACCCCAAGTGCCACTCTGTTCTCCACAGGCTCATATTCCTGGGGTCTTTAGCAATAGGTCCTTTTATAGCACTGAAAGTAAGTCGGCATGAACTTGGACTTTTTTAATGGCTAGATAAGGCCACGCCATTAGTAACATTTGTAGCTATGCAAAGTAACATAATAAGGGTAATCAAATATCATGCTTTGGGTGGTAAGCTGATCTAAACTAAGGATCATAAAGGAATGTTATCCCCCTCCTCTGCAAGAACACAATTGAGCATTTGGCTGGTTCATTACGAAAGGACTGGCACAAGGGCACAGCCTTTGTTGGACTCCGTGCATAATACAGAAAAGGGAATTCTGGCTCCTTAGAAAGCCAGAAAAGGTTTTTTAAGAACTATGTGAAATTTGTCCATGGCACTTACTTTCCAGGACTCACTGGTCATGATGTGTTTGTTTCTCTAAGAAGAGCCGCAGAGTAACTCTATTCTATGATGCATACAAATAAATTTAAGTGGTTGACTCCTTCACAAAGCTGAGCAGATAAGTCTTAACTTACTACTTAGGTTTGAGAGCTCAAGTCACTGCACAAAGGAAACATACTTAACTTTTTAGAAGCTGGCCCCTTTTAAGAAAACTTAAGAGTCTTTAATTCTTCGTCACTAAGAGCTATGCAAACTGCCAGCAGTATCAGTATCCAAGTTTCCTCGACATGCATCATTCAAGACCTTCTCAGCTTTACATGGGCTGGGAACTGCTCATTTTCTGTTTTACTAAGAAAAGAGCTCAGGTGAGGCTGCTAGGGTAAAGATATATGGTTCTCCAGCCAATTGCAGAAACCATTAAAAATGCTTACAGTGAAAGGCAACAATGCTTATTTGTACACTATATAAGGAAATTTTCTGAAAGCCATCAGCCTCTTCCCAAATTCTATGAAACAGTGATGGGGAAAAAAGCTTTTAAGTGAGAGCACTATCTCCAAGTACATTCTGGTACTTAAAAATGTAGAAGAGTGAAAATAATGATAAAGAATTTATTTCAATGATTTTTTTCAGACTCCATATGGTTAGATATTATCTCACCACATCCCAATACTGGCAACATCTTCTATTACCATTTATTTTACTTATCTGTGGAATTCTTTAAAAAAAAAGAAAAGTTTTGCTTATCCATGATTAAACCATAGATTGGAAGAGGTGTTTCATTAGACTGAAAGACTCAAGTTTTAAAGCAATTATACATACACATTCTAAAGGGCACAGAAAGAATGTATGTTAGCATATTCCTAAGAATTTATATACATTTCTAAAGGAAAAATTAAAGCCAAATCAAAAAATTACAAACTGAATTTTAACCAACCCTGAATAAACCAAAACAGCAGTTTCTTACCTAACAAGTATTACTTAAGGAAGAAATAGTTTTCAAAACAGAAATATTAAAAGAGAACAAAGAATTATGTGACCCTCACACCAAGGTTACTATTTGCATTGATTATGCAAAGCCATCTAGCATCCCAAAGTAAAAATGCACTAAAACAAAACAAAATATGAGGGGTTTATCTCAATTTAACAAATATATCTAAAAAAACAGTTTCAGAATCTGAAGCCAGATTACTGCTATTAACATAAAGGAAAATTTTGCATACCTGCTTCTGTTGGTCTTATATCTTTAGATTTGGAGATCCAAGAAAACAATCCAGAAGGTTTAAAATTCAGTGTAAGATGTGACTATCCTTCAATTAATCCTCTGTCAAAGTCAGTGTTTGGCCAAAGAAAATAAGCAAGGCCAAACTGAAGTATTCTGCCTACTACTAAGATTTTAATCTCAAAAGAACTTGGTCTCAAGTAGAAAGGCCAACTTACAACATGGGTGTGGTTTGGAGCTATAAAAAAATCAAGATGCAAAATGTAGATGTCATCATCACTTGCTTGATTATGAATATGGCTTAAAATATACCAGGATTTTCAGTTTAGTCTTTAGATTCCATTCAAGCAGATCTTCTTCCCATGGAATGGGACTGTCCTGTGAGGTCTTATATCTGCCACTTTAAATTTTGAAATGGCAACTTTGCTTTCACCATGTGAAAAGTCATTAAGCAATTAAGTATACATGGAGAGTATCCTGAAAATAACTAGGAAATTGCATTAAACCTAGAAACAAAACAAATCCTACATCTTACTGAATTTTTTTTATAATCACTGAACTCATTTCAAGGAAATGTACAAAATTTACCTTTGAATACTAACTGGAAGCATTATATAGACATATACATCATTCAAGCTAGAAAGTGCCTCAAAGGTTATAGTCCAGTTCCACTTAAAAAAAAATGTTTGTTTGTTTGTTTATTTATTTAAAGAGAGAGAGAGCTGGAGAGTGGCAGAGAGAGAGTGCCAAGCAGGCTCCAAGCTGTCATCACAGAGCCCAAGGCAGGGCTTGAACCCACAAACGATGAGATCTTGACCTGAGCCAAAATCAAGAGTCGGATGCTTAACTGACTGAGCCACCCAGGCGCCCCAGTCCAGTTCCACTTTTAAGTGTCGCAAGAATAGGTTCACTTATAAAATCTATAATCCATTTTTGCTGAATGGTTAATTCTCTGAGGAGGAAGTGTGAGACACATTTTATGATGCCTCCATAAAAGTAAAGAATGGCTGTTATAAAACTGCTTCACAAAGTGAAAGAAAAAGTTAAGGGTTTGTATGGTACCAGCCAGTTTAAAAAAAAAAAAGTACCGTATGATCCTGTTTATATCAAATTCTAGAAAATGCAAACTAAGCTATGGAGACAGAAATCAGATGAATGGTTGCCTGGAATAGGGGTGGAAGGAGGGACAGACTGCAAAGGGGCATGAAGAAACTTTGGAACTCTGCACCTTGATTGCAGTGATGATTTTGTGAGTGTATACATCTATCAAAACATATAAAATTGTCTAAGTGGGTGAGGTCTACTATACCTAAATTCTACCCCAGTGATTGTTAAAAAACACACTGACATATATTTAAAAGGCACTTACATTGAAGAAGGCTTACTCTTGCTCTATGTGGCCACAGAATGGCCGAATTAGAACCATTAGGCCAAAATACCAAAAAATTTCTGCATTGATACAAGGAAATATATGCTGTCCAAGTGGGTCCAGAGCCAACCTGGGCTACCTCTGGAACAGTGAAGTTCTCTTCACTGGGCATGTTCCAACACAGGCTCAAAGTACATTTTGGGGGTACAATGTTCTCTTTAGGGATTCCTACACAGAAAGTTGCATTAAGTAACCACTAATGATTCTCACATCAAAAAATTACATTATTTTAAGGAGGACTATCTATGGATGTTTGTGACCCTGCTGTTGTTGTGTGGAATCCTGCTAACTTCCTGACTAAAACAAGGATTTGCTGTGTCTGATTTCCCTCAAGGACTTCACTTCACAGGAAAAGTCAGTTACTTGCCCAACGCAGCCTTTTTTAAAAAATGGATCCTATATGGCTATTTTCTGATTTTTGAAAAGTAATTTGTAAAGTGGAAAATACTTGGAAAATAAGAAAATTTAAATTGCTCTCAAGCACACCATTCAGAAACAACCAGGGGGCCAATATATTATGAATTTCTAGTCTTATATAGTTTTACTTAACGTTACTAAGGCCTTTCCCCTACCATTAAGCATTTTTTTGAAAACATGCCTTTCATGTTTCATTAACAGTCCACGTTATGACTGTACCTGTACCATGATTTATTTAAGTATTCATGTTGGTAACTAAGGTGGTTTCCAATGTTTTACTTTTAGAAATAATGCTTCAACATCCCTGAACAGAGAAAACGAATGGGCCATAAATATCCCTGTATTAGACTTCTCTAATATTTTATCCATCCATTTTGTTACAAGCAACTTCACTTTCCCTTCTGCTGGGAGGTTCTGTGGGAGACAGTTACGACATGCAGTATGGTGACCACCACCTTTGCTGACAAGAGTTTTTTCTTGGAGTATCTACTATGAACCTCAGCCAAAATTCCAGAGAGAATATACGGATTTGATCTCAATAAAAACTACGCAGAAAGCGATACAGTGCCAAGACACTGCTCAGGGCCAACAACATGGTGCGCTTTTAACGACTTGTGAATATTCAAGGCAAAAGTGTTGCTGGAACAAATACAGAATCAATAAATATTGGAAAATAATAACCTGACTCCAAGTTGCTTATGTAACTGAAACTACTTGATAAAGCAAGAACATTTAGAAAAGAATGTACTGTTTTGTGTTGCAATGCACCTTCAGGGCAAGAGCCACTTTTTTTTACATCTCTAGAAACCCACGTATTCTTACTTGGAGAACTGTTTTCACAATGTAAGAATTTTTTCCTGTATCTTAAAAATAGCTCATTTGTCAAACTTCTCAAATGTCAGGATAATGGTTACTCTTGAGATTAATGCTAATTGGAAGGAAGCAGGAAGGTTTGGGGGATGCTGGTAATAATTCTGGTGTCTTGATATAGGTGCTTATTTCATGGGAGTATCATTTTGTGAAAATTCATCAAGTTATATATACACTCATGATTTGTACAGTTGTCTGCATGTGTACTGCCTGTCAGTTATAGACTCAGAAATGGACAAAAACCAAAAAGCCCACCCCTCTGCCCCCACTATATTACACTGGGTAATCTGACAGAATAGAAATTAACATATTCAATAAAAGATGAATTGGAAACCTTACCTCTAACAATTCCAGTTCTATTCCTGAAATTAGACATTCTTTAGCAATGTCCTTTTGTTGACAACATGAAATAATAAATGCGCATATCTTGCAGAATTTTGGAGTATCGATAATATAAGCAGTCACTAAAGTTTGCTACTTTGAATCAATTCAATAAGTAGTTCAGAGTACCTACTACGTCCAAGATGTTGTAAGGGCATCTTTTAATGCTGTGCAGATTTATGGAAGAAGACATGAGAGAGAATTTAAAATGCCCTTTGAAAGAATGACAGATGACATGGATTCTTTTTATTACTTTAAGTCATCCACTGAGGAAAACGAGTAGATGCCATACAGTCAGCACCCTGGAAAATGTTTTCTAGAATGACTAGGTGTCAAAACCTGTCATACACGTGTATTATTACAGATAAGTGGAAAGAAAAGACAGGAGGGCACACCAGGCAGTTAAGAGGGCATGAACAAAGGTGTGGAAGTATGACAGCATAGGGCATACAATGAGGAACTAAAAGCAAATATCCTGGTTGAATGAGTGTCCCTATTTCACATCATAATTTTCCTCTGAATCTAAATTACCCTAGAAACAGGCACAATGTGAATGACTTCCCTTTGTAACACACAGAGAGAAGTGCCACCATAGCTCTCCTTGACTATACAAAAGTCCTGAAATATCCTTTCCAAAACTACTTGTTTTGGAATCTGGCCCTGAGATGATTTCAATTTAGAAAAATAGCCAGTTAAATCACATTTTCCCAGACACATCAACATTAATGCCTGTAACCCTGCTGGCAGTGATAACCACTGCTGTCTTATCTGTCAGCAAAGGCATACAATGCTTTGGTCAGTGGCAGGCAGAATAATTCCCCTCAAATGTGCTCATGCCCTAATCCTCAGAACCTGTGAAGATGTTACCTTACATGGCAAAAGGGATTTTGCAGATGTGCTTAAAGGTATGGGCCTTGGGATGGGGCAAATTATCCTAGATAATTTAGACAGACCAAATCTAATCACACGAATTCCTTAAGAGCAGAGAACCTTCTCCTGCAGGGTAAGAAAAGAGGAGGAGGAGGAGGAGGAAGAGGAGGAGGAGGAGGAAGAGTGGGGGGAGGGGGAGGAAGGGGAGGAAGAGGAGGAGCAGGAGGGGGAGGAGGAGGAGAAGGAGGTGGGATTCTAAATGTAAAAAGACTGGATTCTCTAGTGCTGGCTTAGAAGATGGAAGGGGCCATGAGCCAAGGAACACAGGTGGCCTCCAGAAGCTGGGAATGGCCTTCAGTTTATATCCAATTAAAAAAATGAGGATCTCAGGTCTATCACCTCAAGAAACTGAATTCTGCCAAAAATCTGAATGAGCCGTGGAAAAGATCCTCCCCCTAGGACCTTCAGAGAGGAACAGACCTCCAACACCTTGATTTTAGCCCAGTGAGGAGACCCATGACTTCCGGCCTACAGAACTGTAAGGTAACAAATGTGTTGTAGAAGTCACTAAATTGGTGGCATCTCACTAGGGGAGCAAAAGAACACTAACACAGGCTCACATGGTCTTATTCAGAACAGGATGTTCTTACCACTTTGGCCTTGGATTACCCACAAGAGAGAACAGCTATCATTTAGGAGAAGCAGAGGGAAAAGAATAGTATGTTCATAAGGAAGGGCCAGTGTTGGCTTTAAGACTCTCCTTAAATAAATTTTCCCTTCAATAGGATATACACACATATTGGAATTTAGTCAAATATTTGGTTTAGCAGCTTAAAAAGAAAAACACTACAAAAATGAAAAGATTCAAGATTCTACCAATAATGATGAACAGGGTGCCTTATTCTTAATCCTAGTAGACTGGGGCCCAGGGATAACTGCAAACGACAGTAAAGGCCACCCAGTAATTAGGTGCAATGGTTCTCATCAGCAGTCACAAACTCAGCCTGTGGAGCTTATGTTAAATGTAGTTTCCTGGGTCTCCTCCCCAAAGATTATCATTCAGAAGTTTTAGGGTAGGACCTAGAAGTCTGAATAATATCAAAATGCAGATTTTCAAAATTTTGTCCCCTAATGAATGATTAATGCTGCTGAAGTATTCCCATCAACCGTTCTCTCACCAACCACCTAAGATCTCTCCCATTCTGACTGAAGCCCAGTGCAATTCTTGTCAGGAGTTAGCCCAGGAGCGAGCCCATCTAGCCAAGTAGGCAGTTAACAGTATGTACAGTTTTGGTACAAACAGACTTAAGACTTGATTTTGCTCTTGCTCTTGCTGACAGAGTGTTCTGGGCAAGTCACTTAAGGTCCCTGAACCTCAGTTTCTTCATCTGTATAAAGGGAATGACAAGTCCTTCCTACCCATAGAGTTGTTACCCCAATTTAGCACAGCTCTTGGAACATAGTAACTATTCAGTTACTGTGATTATTAACACCACCATTAATTCCATTTTTAGATGAAGTCTGCACAAAATATTTATCAGCAGAGGTAATTTGAATTCTTTAGCATTTTTCATTCCTGTAACAGTATCTGGAAAGATTAAATATTTAATGGAAGTAAGCTTCCACTCTGGACTGCATGGAATTGAGTGTGTTTAAAAGATGCTGTATTGTTGGTGGGGGGGAATAAATAAGTAAAAGTAACGATAATATCCCTATCTCTTTGAGGCTCTATGTACCTAATGAGGCACAATTTTATTTCAAACCTCTAAAAAGCCTGGCTCAAGCAAAACAAAAACAAAAATAAAACAAAAAAACAAACAAAAAAAACCCCCACCATTTTTCCCAGCACAAGCAGTTAGGGAATTTATCTCTTTTTCACCTTAGAACATAAAATGCCAACCACATGGATTGTTTGAGACCAGCCCTTGCCAGTGCTGAGTATTTTAATGGCTAACCAGGCCTCCATTCTAATATGAAGACTCTGAATAACCTGCTCAAGGTCACAAAGCAAGCTAAACAGTCTCAACATCCAGGTGAATAAGAAGAACATACACAATCATGTCACTGAACAATATACACAATTCAGTAACATGAAACCGAATGGACACAAACTGGAAGCAAAGAGCCCAGCGTTCTTGAGTCCATGCTGATGACAGATGATACTATCATCATTAAATGGCCTGTAGTTGGGGTCACAACTAGGAAAATAAATCAGAGAGTAAAAACTTAATAAAATACAGATATATGAAGAGTAAATTGTAAAGAATGATGTTGGAATACAGTACCTATTCCATTATTTTCTTCCTATATATTTTAGTGTTCTCCCTCTCCCTGCTTGTATTCTTTCCTCTGCCTCTCCTTCAATCTTTAGAGAAAAGGTAGGCAATGTTAACAGATGAGAAAAGGGGCATTTAAAGAAAGTCTTCATGCTTGCACCTGCTGGTCCTTCTCAGTCTACAGTCCTCTGGAGAGAGGAGGATTATCAGCTGGGGGGAAGGCCATTCTCCTATCTTCTGTTTCCATAAGGGCCTATTATAAAAGCAGCACTTCTGGCTTCTTCTCTACACTCCTTTCTCACTCTCCTGAGAAGAAAGGGAACTGACTTAGCTCACTGGCGAGAGGATAAGTGTCTGGGGTCCATGGAAACTTATTTCTCTACTGTAGTGATTCTCATGCTTTAACTGCACCATAATCACAAGGAGGGCTTATTAAAATACAGACTTTTGAGCCCTACACCCCAGAGTTTCTGCTTCAGTTCATCTGTGTTGGAGATCACAGATCTGCATTTCTAACAGGTTTTGAGGCAATGCTGATGCTGCTTGTCTGGGGACCACACTTAGGGAACCCACTGCTATGCCGAATGAATTTAAAGTATTCAATGCCATGGTCCTGATGTGCCTTGCCCCTTTTCTCTTTAGCAGTAGCTTGTCCTCAGGACACAAGATCTCCCATCCCTCCATCTGGTAAGCAACCCCAAGGCAACCGTCCAGCAAGTCTGCCTGGAATGAGGTAGACAGAAGCTAAGATTTGGGGATAAAAGGTATGAGGAAGACCATTTGGCTACAGGCTGCAATCATGGTCCAGTTCCATCAATAATAAAGTGGTATTCTGAACTCCGAGAGGTCTGTATTTATTTCTCAATCAGTTCAGAGAATAAAGAGAACAATAGTATGAATTATCAGCCCCTTCAACCCAAGAGCATTCAGCATTATGATTGTGGCAATGACTAGGAATTCCAAAAGCTGTGCCCTCATTTTGCAAGCAGTGGCCCTGTCTTGCCTAAGCCATAATGCTAAAGCCAAATGACATCAAGTGTGCATACTGAATAATGTTCCTGCTCTTGAAGAACATGTAGGTATCACCAAAGTGGAGAAAAGATATAGGGCCTTCAGGAAATTCAGCCTTGATTACTTCTCTGGGTCAATCACCAACAACTGTCCAGACCAGGTTGGCTGGCTTAATAGCTCCCTCCCTACTCACAGCTAAGCAAAGCTCCCCCCAACCCCGCCACCCCACTGGGCACTTCTTAACCACCCCTTCTACACATTTTCCATCCTTGGGTCGAGCAGCTCTGATTCTCTGCTATGTCCTGCCCCTCCTGCAGATGATACTTTTGAGTCTCAACTCTCAAGTGACACCTTAGCTTCAAACCCTAAGGTGTAGCTAGTCTTGCCCCATCTGTGTTCAGTTTCACACAGCTCCTGGAGCCCTTAACAGGGCTCAATATCCCCAGTCCCTCTTTCTCTAGGAGAGAAATCTGGATAGCAAAAGGTTTTCCTTAAGAAGAGCAGAAAATTAAAACACAGTCTCTCAGCAAACAGAAAAGACAGGAAATAGTGAAACCCATGCCAAGCCTTGCAGGTTATAACCTCGCTGCTCCTAGGGAACCCATCTCAGGGCTTTCGTAACTTCTTTTTCACCAACCTAAAAGGCTCTCCTGGCCGCCGAGAGACAAAATGGCAGCCAGGGACCACATCCTGCCTGGATGTGGCTCATTAAGTGTCTTTTACATTTTGGAGTGAACATATAAAATTAGGGATTAACATAAAACTCAGATTTCTATTTTCTCTTTTAGAATCAGGAAGTCTAGCAATAGTGAGCCCACATTTCCACATGGTAGCACTGGATTAGGCCAGTGACAGCTGCACCCTTTAGATAGGTATAAACAGCTTGCCACAATCCTATGATCCCTGGCTACTCTCATTTCCCATAGAGCCTACATAAATGAACAGTGGTTAAGCATGAGCTCTATTACTTGCCATTGTTAATTTCCTGAGCTACCCCTGAACTCAAATTATTAGTACTGTGTTGTTGAGAGACCAAAATACATGCATTTTTTTTTCCTCCTCAGTTGGTAGTTGCTTCCATTCTCAGTCCTGAAGCCAAAATTGTAGGAATCATGCACAAATGGACAAGTGCTTACCCCAAAGTGGCACAGGCTCATGGAGGGTGGAGGTGAGGACAAAGAGGGTAGAAGGTCTCAAAATAAAAAGACAACCAATCTCCTTTTCAACATCTCTAGCTCCCTGATAGATAAGGACTCAAGAAAGAAAAAGTAGCCACATCCTGTGTTGTTTAGGGCAGAAATTCCATAATCAAAAGTGACCAAGTATAGAAATTTATGGCACACTTAATTTTAAATTACATATAAAGCAAATAAAAGTTGTTTTTGGAAAGACCGTCACCTGGCAACCCTTTCCATTTAAAAATAAGCTAGACCAAAAACAAAAACAAAAATAAAGAAAGAGACCACGGAGAAAGGAGAATCATTACCTAATTAGGAAATTATCACAGTGAAATAAAAGCATACAAAGATCTTTCTTTGTCTTGAATCATCTGTTATTTGCATGTACAATGAACCAGTTGAAAGTCCTGCTAATCCACCATCAAATGACCACAGTGTCATGGCCAGAGACTTGCCCCAGAGTGGCACAAGTTTGGGTACCTTTTGAATTCTTGGTCTTTGCCCATAAGATTAGATTAGTGGGGGGGCACCTGGGTGGCTCAGTCAGTTGGGCGTCCGACTTCAGCTCAGGTCATGATCTCACGGTCCGTGAGTTTGAGCCCCGCGTCGGGCTCTGTGCTGTCAGTTCAGAGCCTGGAGCCTGCTTCAGATTCTGTCTCCCTCTCTCTCTTTCCCTCCCCCACTCACGATCTGTCTCTATCAAAAAAATGAATAAACGTTAAAAAAATAAAAAAAAAAGATTAGATTAGTGGGTCAGTGGTCAAGGGGAATATTTGATTTTTAAAATTCTTCCTTCTCTTTTTCACTTCTCTCCTTCCAAGGCCAGCACTTCAGTGGGAAAATAAAATATATTATAACTACTTCGCTTTTTGTCTTAGAGACTTTCCAGGACAAGAATGGATTCCACAGTGCTTTTCCTCCTAGTTCAACATAAAACAGATCCAAAAGTGAACCAGGAGAAATTTTCAGTAGTCTACTAGGAATCTCTCACAGGTTGTGTTCACTTTGGGATCTAACTTTTCCACGGATCCAGCTGAAGAAACAATGCAAAGAGGGCTAATACTGTATCTACAGTGAAATAGCCAGCCCACTGTGAATACTAACAAGATCCCTTGGGAATATAATTACAGAGGGCTTCCACATAATGTGTCACATGCAGGAGGGTGTTTTGTAAACTCTATACACAAATATAAAGTATCTATGGTTTTTTGAGCTGGACATGATACAACACTCTGTAAATCTGGTCTTGCCCTGATTCTCAGTGAAGATTCAGTTCAGAAGAGATCTCAGAGATCTCTGTTTATCCCAGATTAGAATCTGAGTTGATTAACTTTGCTCACAGACAGAAGCAAGTAAAATTAAATCAGTGAAAACTATTAGAATACTTGCTTCCTAAATGTTTCTTTTTTCAATTATATACTTACTTCTTAGGAAAAATAGTTTTTTTTAATGTTCATTTATTTTTGGGAGACAAAGAAACAGAGCATGAGAGGGGGAACACCAGAGAGGGAGGAAGACACAGAATCAGAAGCAGGCTCCAGGCTCCCAACTGTCAGCACAGAGCCCCACGCAGGGCTGGAACCCATGAACCATGAGATCATGACCTGAGCCGAAGATAGACGCTTAACTGAATGAGCCACACAGGTGCCCAGGAAAAATAGTTTTTTAATTTTAGTCACCGTTTCTATTTTCTTGCACTGTAATAATTAAAAAAAAAAAAACGGTTTAATTTAGTAAAGATATTTCAGTCCCCAAAAAGCCATAAGAGAGCATTAGGAGCCCTGACTCTTTGGGAATGAATATAGACTCTGCTTTTCATTAATTATATCACTTTGGGCGAGTTGTTCTGAGACTTGGTTTTCAGAGCCAAAAAATTAAGACAATGAGAATAATACCAACCTCATGGAGTTTAGGGAAGGATTAATGAATAGCAAAGGGCTTAAGAAAGGGCCTGACATTTTGGTAAGCGCCCAACAGATCCTAGGTATTATTTTAAATGTTAGTGATTCATGATTTTCATAAAGTCAGCAGTCCCAAAAGTAATATATGTGGGGATGCCTGGGTAGTTCAGTTGGTTAAGCATCCAACTTTGGCTCAGGTCATGATCTCACCATCCGGCTCTGTGCAGACAGCTTGGAGCCTGGAGCCTCCTTCAAATTCTGTGTCCTCTCTCTGCTCCTCCCCTGCTTGCGCACGCTCTCTCTCTCAAAAATAATGAATAAACATTAAAAAAATTTTTAAGTAATATATGTGTGTGCACACTGCATATTATATGTATATTATAGGCATATAATTTTAATTTGCAGAAATGACATTCACCAATAACTGATGGGAGAGTTGTTTATTGAATAAATGCCTAGATGAGGTTAATTATGTTCAAACACTGAATTTGAATAATTTAAGTAATCAATAAGGCAGTTCACTATCTATTTGTACGACTAAAACCATACAGAGCTGGTTCAGCCCAAGAGTAAATAAATTCAGGTTACTCATCAAGGGTTTTTTAAACACAAATCTGGCCCACTGCCTGCTTGCATACAACCTTGACCTCTAAATGGTTTTCATATATTTAAACAGTTGAAAAAATCAAAAGAATAGTTTGTGACATGAAAATTACAGTAATTATTTTAGCACCCATAAATAAACTTCATTGGAGCTCAAACAAGCTTATTCATTTACTATTGTCTATGGCTGCTTTCCTGCTACAAGAGCAGAGTAAGGTAGTTGAAACAGAGACCACATGACCCACAAAACCTAAAATATTTATTATCTGGCCCTTTATAGGAAAAGTTTCCCAACCCTTGGTCTAGACTGTCATTTCTATAAGGGTAGAAACTGCTGGAACCTATCTCAATGTCTGACCTAAACTATTTTCAGTAAATATCTGATGAATAAATATGATATCAACATGAAGGTGGAGCTCCTCCTGTATCTTAAGGATAGTTGTTCTCAAACAACAAAGAGCCTTTTTCAAACACAGACCAAGAGAGGACTGCTCCAGTCCGTACAGCCCAACTAGGGTCTTTGTTATCCTATACTTTTAATGGTGGAATTTTAGGCTACACCTAATAACAAGGTCAGATCATAAAGACAAACTAACACAGGAGTTCTGCATTCATCAGTAGTATATTTTTTAATTTTTATTTGAGAGAGAGAGGGAAAAAAAAACACCAGTGGGGGAGGGACAGAGAGAAAGAGGGAGAGAGGGGAGAGAGGGGAGAGAGGGGAGAGAGGGGAGAGAGGGGAGAGAGAGAGAGAGAGAGAATGAATCCCAAGCAGGCTCCTAGCTGTCAGCAGAGTCTGACGTGGAGCTCAATCTCACAAACTGTGAGATCATGAACTGAGCTGAAATCAAGAGTCTGATGCTCAACCAACTGAGCCAACCAGATGCCCTAGTAGTGTATTTTTAAGAAAAGGAAAAAATGGCATCACAAAGTCACAACTGAGGAGAATTCATTTGGAGAAAAAAACATTTATAAAAAAAAAAATTCCTATGGGCTTACTTCACTACAAACTTATTTCTAAATATGGCTATAAAAAAGTTTGCAGGAGAGGCACCTGGGTGGCTGAGTGGGTTAAGCGTCCTACTCTTGATTTCACCTCAGGTCATGATCTCCTGGTCAAGAGATTCTCTCTTTCCTGTCCCTGATCAGGTGCTCTCTCTCTCTCGCTCTCAAAAAAAAGAAAAATTGTTAAGGGGCACCTGGGTGGCTCAGTAGGTTGCATCTGACTTCGGTTCAGGTCCTGATTCTCAAAGTTCACGGGTTCGGGCCCCACATCAGGCTCCATGCTCAGAGCCTGGAACCCGCTTTGGATTCTGTGTCTCCCTCACTGTCTGCTCCTTCCCTGATCATACTCTGTCTCTCGAAAAATAAATAAACATTAAAAAAATGTTTTTACGTTAAAAAAAATAAGGGTTTGCAGGTGCGTTGACTGGCTCAAACAGTTCAGCCTCCCTCCAATTCTTGATTTTGGCTCAGGTCATGATCTCAGGACCATGGAATCTGGCTCCACACTCAGTGTGGAGCCTACTTAAGATATTCTTTCTCTCTCTCTCTCTCTCTCTCTCTCTCCCTCCCTCCCTCCCTCGCTCCCTCTCCCTCCCTCCCTCCCTCTCCCTCTGCCCCTCTCCCCCAGTCACACTCCCCCTCCCCTAAAATTATTTTTTTTTAAGTCCGCAAAGTCTAAAGTGGCAAAAACAAGTATAAATCCAAATCACAGTAAATATTGGATCTCACTGCAATCTATGTTAGTCTGACAACATCCAGAGTGCCACCTTCAATCTAGGGAGCATCAACTATAAAAGTATAGTGACAATCTGGTTTCTAGAGGAAAGCTATCAGCATGGTGACAGGTCTAATCTAGGCATCATTTCAAACAAGGCAAGTTGCTGGAACTGGAGAATATTTATCATGGACATGAAATCACAGTCCTCAATCTGAATTATTTAATTCATGTAAAACATTTAATAGAATACCTCAATAAATATAAGCTTTAATCATCATCACCTGAAGAATTATAATGTAAAAAAGCAAATTTTTCTTATAAGTTTTTCTTTATTCCCTTAGAAGATTCAACCTTGATATCCACAAATGTATATCAAGTTACTGAATCAGCCATACCTAAATTATTATTAATTTGTTAGTTTATGTCAAAGTTCATTTGGAATTTAGTACCAAGTAATTATCTATATTTTTCTCTCTTTACTAGAGTTTTTTGGGTTTTTGGGGGGTGGGTTAGGTTTTGGGGTTGGCTTTGTTTTGTTTTGTTGTCAAACTAACCAATTCTCTTGCTTTAAAGAAGACAAAGCAAAGACATTTACTGTTCATGAAGAGTCATGTGTTTCTTGTCACTTCCAGCAGGAATGTGATTAGTTCTATCCAATGGGTTGTGAGTAGAAGTGATGTATGTCACTCTAAGCCAAACCAATTCAGAGCTATTATGTGACCCTCTAGCTCCTCTTCCCCTGCTAAGATGGTTTGGAAGCCTCCTGTTAAAACAGCAAAATCACAAAAATCGCAGCAGCCTGGTCTCTGAGTCACTGCATATAGAAGAGCTAGCTGTTCTGGAGAACAGACAGAGCACACTGACATTTGTGTAACAAGAAATCAATGGAGATTTCAGGGTCATTTGTCACTGCAATATAGCCTACCCTATCTTAACTCACACAGAAAATCTGTGCAGAAAGAAAACTTGTGTCAGTCTGTGATCAACCAATTTGGGCCATTTACAAGGATTAGTTGAATCAAGTAGGGAAATTTCCCAAACCTTCCTCAGATTTTCTGTGCATCTTTATTATTTCATTTCAAGGGCATTTAAAGGTTATTACCATACCTACCCTTTTTCAAAGGTAAGTATTTAAGACCAAATTCTCTGTGTTATTCACTTATTACTAAAACTCAATATCTTACTGAGACATACAATAAGCGATGTACATTGAGTAATGTAACCACTGACAAATCTTAGCTGAATATATTGTTCTCCCACGTGGTTCTTTTCCTGTTTTATGACCCTCAGGCTTCATTTCAGGAGACACATGTGGCAGTGGAACTACTAGGCCACAGGCAGACAAGATGGCGTAGTGACCTGAGCAAAACTGGCTCAGTTTTCCTTTGTTAGCAAGAAATCAACAAGTATGCTGTTAATTGGACAGACTGATTTCAATGGGGCCGTGAACACAGAGACATGCTATCTCCTCCAGCTGGCAGTAAAAATATCCAGTAAGATAAGGACTCAAGCCTATGTCCTTCAATACATTCCTGATTTAAAACCACTGGAAATTCTGGAGCCTGGCTTGGACAACAGTAAGGTATAAACTTCTACAGTCCTGGGTTCAAATCTCAGCTCAACTACTGACAGCTGTGTGACTCAGGCCAAGAGACACAGCCTCCCTATTCCTCAGTTCCCTGCCCCCTTCACAGAGCCTCTGAGAGGATTTACTGGAATTGATGGTGGTCGGAATAGTCATTATACATTATACCCTTGTTGCCTCAGAACCATGGAATTTTTAAAGTCAATCTGAATTTCTATTAACTTTGTGTTTTATTACAAGCAAAACATTATTCTTGGGTACATATAAGGCAGTGAAAAATATATCTTTGGCTTTACCCTTAGATTAGATGCTGTCTAATGACTATCAGAATGATAAATTCTATCACTTTATCTAATCATCTTCCAATGTGATCAAGTCCTTGCTAGAAAAAAAAAAATACCTGGAGTTAAATGTCTGTTCATTCCCCAGAGGAAACTGAATTTTTTGAATTCCTAAGAATTTCCTATTAATTATATACTTTTGCTGCTTTCCAATTCTGATTATGTATTTTTATACTCCAGGTACACTCCCCCATGTAATAATTTTTATATTAAAAACCACTATCAATGCAGCCTAATCACAAAAAATAAAATTCAGACAAATTCCAACAGAGGCGCATGCTACAACCTACCTGACTACTACTCAAAACTCTGAAGGTCATCAGAAAAAAAACAAAGAAAAGCGGAGAAACTATCACAGCCAAGAGGAGCCTAAGAAATGTTAACTAAATGTAATGTGCTATCCTCAATGGGATCCTGGAATGGAAACAGGATTTTATATAAAAACTAAGGAAATATAAATACAGATTTTCGCTAATAATGATGTAACAATATTGGTTCATTAATTATAACAAATGTACCACACTAGTATAAGACCTTAATAGGGTAATCCATGTGTCAGTGTGGGGCACGTGGAAAGTCTGTGTACCATCTACCTAATTTCTCTGTAAATCTAAAACTGGACTGAAAAATAAAGTTTATTAATTTAAAAAAATGTTACCACAATGAGATACCACTTTCACATCAACATGGACATAATCAAAAACAAATTGCAATTGCTGGTGAGGATCAGACACTGGAACTCTCATACATTGCTGGTAGGAATGTAAAATGGTGCTGTCACTTTGGAAAACAGTCTGGTGATTCCTCAAAATGTTAAACAAATTACCATATGACCCAGAAATTCCACTTCTAGATATATGCCCAAGATAAATGAAAACAAATGCCCCCCAAAATACGTGTTCACAAATATTCATAGCAGCAATGTTCATAATAGCCAAAATGTGGTAACCACTCAGATGCCCATCAACTGATCAATAAATGTGGTAGGAACCACACAATGGACTATTATTCAGCCATAAAGAGTGAAATTTTGATGCTACAACATGGATGAACCTTGAAAACAATATGCTAAGAGAAATAAGCCAGACACAAGAGGCAACATATTGTATGACTCCATTTATATGAAATATCAAGAATATGCAAATCTACAGGGAAAGAAAGTAGATTTGCCATTGCCTAAGCAGGGGGTGGGTATGAAATGAGGAGTGTTAATGGATATAGTAAAATATCCTAAAATGGATTTATACTTTAAATGAGTGAATTGAATGGTATGTAAATTAAACCTCAATAAAGCTGTTATGTTAAAAAAAAAAAAAGGCAACGTCATCATGAGCACCAAGAACACTGATAGAACACTGTTTAATCCTAGTCAAGGCAAAGGTTTTAACAACGTCTGGTTAATATGAAAACTTTAATTTCCCTGAGAAGTCTTGCTGCTTGATTTTGTAATACCCTTAGTAAAATGCCTAAGGGCATAACATAATGGAAAGAACCTATGCACACAGAAGGCATGAATGAGTCTTTTTAGATTAAATGGACAATATCTCTAACATAAGGCCTTCCTAAAGTGTGCCTGAGATGTGAAATAGGATGCAAAAGAATATTCCCACTGATATTTAATAAATTAACTTGCAAAAATGAGTATCATGGTCCACTCTATCAGTACACTACCTTAGAATGCAGTCATTTCCTCTGAATTACTAGAAAATTACAATGTTTTCAGTCTCCCATTAATTGTCCCAGTCCTATGAGAAACTGAATACTAACCTTGCAGAAAACTTCAATTAAGGTTTTGTCGCCCACAGCACAATACATAACACACAGGGAGAATATAACTCAGTAAAAATTCAGCAACATGAATTTTTTTTATCCTACACATTTCAGATTTATATTAAGAGGAAATACAATAATTTCAAAAACCAAACTACTTTGTTCAAAATTAAAAAGATGAATTTTTGCCCATATTAATCAAGTCTAATTTCATGAATCAAGAACTGAATTACAATTGACCCTTGAACAACAGAGGTTTGAACTGCATGGGTCCACTTATAGGCAGATTTTTTTTTTGTCGATACAGTACAGTACTGTAAATGTATTTTCTTTTCCTTATAATTTACTTAATAACATTTTCTTTTCTCTACCTTATTTTTCTGTAAGAATATAGCATTATAATACATATAACCTCCAAAATATGTGTTCACTAACAGTTCATGTGATCACTAAGACTTTATTTTAGTTTTTTTTTTTTTTTAATTTTATTTGGTTATTTCGTGAGTGACAGAGAGCATGCATGAAGGGGGGCTGGGGGAGGAGCAAAGAGAGAGAGGGGGAGAGAGAGTATCCCAGGTAGGCTCTGCACTGTCAGCACAAGCCTGATGACGATGATGTAGGGCTCAAAGCCGTGACCATGAGATCATGAACTGAGCCAAAATCAAGAGTGGGATGCTTAATCAACTGAGCCACCCAGGCGCCCCTCAGTAAGGCTATTATGTTATCAGTAAGGTTTCTGGTCAACAGTAGGCTATCATCAGTAAAGTTTTTGGGAATTCAGAAGTTATATGTGGATTTTCCACTGCAGGGGAGAATGAGAGAATAGGTAGGCATCTCTAACCTCCAAGTTGTTTAAGGGTCAACTGTACTGTTAACATTAGACAAACTGTAAAACTCAGGTAGAATAAAGTTACTTACGGTTCTTGTTTCATTGACCTGCAGGAAAAACAGGCATCCAAGTCTCTAGTAGATCAGTGTATTAATATACATTTCTTTGAGCATCTTTATAAGCCACTCTCTTACTCCTAATTTGATTCCTTGTAAAACAATATAAAGTAGTTCAAAAGGAATATAACTTCAACTTATATGTGTCAGTTTATTTCAGAGGTAAAATGAGTTTTATATACATTATCTACAAGTAAAACATTATTATATATTATTATTTAATTCATTTCTGGAATTAGTTCAGAATTCATGTGAATCTACAAAGATCCTTATATTTTAACTCAAGCTATGCATCTGTCTCCTGAAAATGGACGGGGTATCTCTCAAGATTTACTGTCAGTAAAACAGACAAGGGGGTTAGCAGTCTAAAAATAAGGCACCAGGGGGTGCCTGGTTGGCTTATTCAGTAGAACATGGGACTCTGGATCTTGAGGTCATGAATTTGAGCCCCACATTGGGTGTAGAGCTTGGTATCTAGATAGATAGATAGATAGATAGATAGATAGATAGATAGATAGATAAAATAAGGCACCATAGATTTTAAGTCCCTATAAGCAAGTAGAAGCTAGAAAGTACTAAGTATGTGGTGGGGAGGCTGTGGGTATAGATTCATCCATTCATTAATTCCTTTTTATCTTATATTCATTCAACAACTTATCAAGTTCTGACTATGCATTAGGCAATGGAGACAAAAAGTTATAACCTTGCCCTCAAGAAGCTTACACTCAAAAAGAAAAAAAAAAGCGGCAGCAGTTCACACTCTACATGGCCATCCACATCTGTGGCCCCAAGAACTTAAAATAAATCTTAGTGTTATTAGATTTTATTTTTTTAAAAAGTTACATTCTTTTTTGTTTAATTATTTATTTATTTATTCATTTAAATAATCTCTAAGCCCAACATGGGGCTCGAACTCATGACCCCAAGATTAAGCGTCACATGCCCTCTTGATTAAGCCAGCCAGAAGCCCCTATTAGAAGATTTTAATCTAAAATGTGTACGATACCTTTCAATTTAACTATTTTATCTTATTTAATTCACAACAAAATACAAACCACCACCACCACCACGGTTCAAATGGGCTGCATTACTCCCCCACCTAGTGCACCTCTTAGCTGTAGATTGTGGGCAAAGGGGAGTCAGTTAGCTCTGTCCCACTCACTATGCTGCTTCTTTTATCAGTCAGCTAGCAAGTGGTAGCACAAGGGTAGCAACTTCTACTCACAAATCCACATTTTTTTGCTTTTCCAAGAACAATGTAGTTCTCAGGACAGGATACTTTTTAGGGGATACGCACGGAAGATTCTCAAAATCTCCAATGAGTCATAAAATGTCTTTCCCATTTGTGAGCATCCCCCAGAAAGATGAACAAAAGGGACCACATGGTCTTAGTGCCCTTTAACGCCCAGACACAAGCTCTTCTAAACCAGTACTAAACCAGTAGACATTGCCCCATTTATAGCTAAAGCAATTCTGAAGAGACACCACATTGTCATTTACCTTAATCTTTCAGCACTTGAAGTCAGTTTCAAAGTATCTGCTGAGGACACCATACTGATATCTTTAGCCTTAACTTTTGAATTCCCTTGTCTTCCCAGAACAATCCAGAACAAGTACTACAATCACTAGACCTAGCAATTTATTTATTTTTGTTTCATTTTTATCATCTCTCTCAGAAATTCAAACCAGTTGACCTTTTACATTTTACATATTTTTTGAAAGACATTAATGATAATTTTTGCAAATCCAAAAGATGACCTATTAAAATCAAAACCAAGGAAAAGTATTTTTAGGTATTTATCTAAGAGAGTATGAACTATAGATTAATGCACTGTAAGAAAGAGGGTTCCTCCTCTTCTGATGTGTTTGGGGGTTAGGAGGGAACTGATAGAGTAAGCCAAGGTAAGTCTATGACCCAACACTGCCTGAAGACTGAAGTCCAAATCCCGATAACCTCATACTCAAAATGCTCCACAACATTCCCTAAATGCCTTTCCAGTCTTATCACCCTGCACTTCCCCAAAGTGAACCAGAGTATTCATCCCCAACTGGACCTGCACTTCCCTGCTACACCTCCATTCTGAGGTTCAGTCACCCCTTGTCTGGAATGCCTCTTCCTCTCCCTGCTGACCATTCTCTCCCTGGTGAGCATCTGCCAACCTTCAATGACCACCCACTTCAAATGCCCCCTCCTTCATTATTTGCTATATGTAGACTAATGCTCCCTCATTTCAGCTGGCTTACAAAGATGCATAAAACATCAGAAGATGGCATAAATCATCACTCCCTCAACTCTGTCCTGCCTCCTCTACTTGTTACAATGGAAAGAGAGCCTTCCTTCATCTCAGCCCCATCACTCTTGGCTTCTATCATTCCTACAGCACGTGGCACCAGCTGCCCTGTACTGGAGCCATGAATTCATGCATCTCAACTCTCCTATAAGACTACACATTTTCTAAGGGCAGGGAAGGAACTTTTTGCAATTGTGTACATCCCACCTCTTAGCTCAGAGCTTACAAACTATTCCAATAATACTTGCTGAATAAAGTTTAACATTATATCCAGATTAGCAAAAATAAAACCCAAGTATGTACCCCTTGAATATACCAGTGGTCCATACTTGGTTTGGGATTCACTCCTAACATCATCTAGCTGATGCTGGCTGTTCAGCTTTCCATGGTGGAATGGCCATACTGACTAAACAGAAGTTATTTAAAAATACGTGATATAAGAAAAGGACTGATTTCTAGCGAGAACTGGGGAGTGGGGGTCTAGAGTGGATAAGGAACTTCTAGAGGACAGACAGCAAGGGGCACAAGGCACTTGGTAAACAAGACTAATTAAAAAACAAAACAAAAAAAAACTTGAAACATCAATTTTGTGAAGGCAGTACAGTTTCAAAAGAAAACTATTTTTTTCCCTAGCTCATCTATTGCACACTTCCTTTATTCCAGCCCATTGTTTCTCAAAGTGTGGTTCCTAGATTCTCAGCCTTACTTGGGAACTTGCAGAAATGAAATTCTCCAACCCCATCACAGCCCCAAAGAATAAGCAACTCTAGAGATGGGACCTAGCAGTCTGTTTTTCAACATGCTCTCCAGGCGATTCTTATGCATGCTTACATTTTAGAACACAGTCAAGTACCTGCAGTTTCCCAAAGCGGTCAGCTCTTTCTCGTCTCCACGCTTTTGCTCCTGCTGTCACTGCTCCACGGAATGTTTTTTCCTCCATCTATTCTCAATAGACTGAACTTGTGTTTTCAAGGCTCAGCTCAAAAGTCTTGACACCTTCCTCAACCCAATGAACAGAATTAATGGCTCTCCCAAAGCTTCATTCTGCCCTTCCTCCTGGTGTTGACTCCTGTCACAGGCTGTCCCTGTGTCTGCTTCCTCCATCTGACTGCAAACACATGAGTACAAGGACATGTCTCACTGACAGCTCTGCCCCCAACTCACCTTCCTTTATTCAACTGCAGCCCTTTGATTTGGTAGAGGAAAGAAAATTATTCTTCTGCAGTAAGCCTCTGATTGACAATGAGCAGCCTGCTGAGAGTCATCCAAGCCCTCTAGCCCTAATGAAGATTAATAAATATCCTTATCAAGGAACATCTGAAGTCCAGGGGGCAGTTGTTGAAGGCCCCTCTGGCAATGGAGAAATCTCTTAAAGAGCACCATAGTCAAGGCTTAGCCACAAACATATTTAGGATTTTATAAAAAATATAAATTTCATTGAGAAATTATTCCCTCTGCTCAGTAAAATATGGATTGATTGGATGAGCACTGGATTTGGAGTTAGATGAAGCCCCAGGAGGACAGGGCCTTGTATCTGTCTTGGCTAGCACTATGGTCCCATGCTGAGCTCAGACATTTTGTCAGATGCTGAAATTAGAAGACACAGATAGGAGTTCCATCTTTGTCCCTTTTAACTAGGTACCCTCAAGCAGGCAAGTCAATCTCACAGTCTTGGCCATTTATCAGTGAAAGACAGCAAAGTCAGAAAATTATTATAACTATCAATAAATACCTTACCTCCTTATCTTATAGTTTACTAATTGCTTTCACATTCACTGTCTTGTTTGATCATTAAACTAGAAGGCCTCCCTTTTCATCAGGTCAGACTTTGCCTCTTCATCCGCAGCCCTGAACACAAGCCAAATGATTTCAGGTATCGAAACTTTAAATTACCCGAAGGAGCTCATTCTGATTAACCATTATGCATTCAGAGATTCTCAGATAACCTTTCTCCAGTGACAGTGATCTTTTTTTTTTTAATTCGTTTATGTTTTGAGAGAGAGGGAGAAACTGGGCGCACAACGGCGAGCACACGAGGAGGGAAGGGGCAAAGAGAGAGGGAGAGAGAAAGAATCCCAAGCAGGCTCCATGCTGTCACCACAGAGCGTGACTCGGGGCTCAAACCCACGAACTGTGAGATCATGACCTGATCCGAAACCAAGAGCTGGACGCTTAACCAACTGAGCCACCCGGGCACCCCTCCATTCACAGTGATCTTGAATTTAACTTGGGCTATTTGAGGATAAGAAAAGGGATAAAACAAATTGCTATTATTGTTGTTTTTCCAAAATTAATTCACTTGCATGACAACTTTGCTAAAAAAACATCATTGAATTTATGTGAGCTGTATTTCATGGCTGGCACCTTACTGACCTGATAACACTTAAACTCTGCAAGAACTAAGCCACTCTTGAAAATACCACCTGGACCAAAAGAATGTCCCAATGAACCTAAACCTGAGGACAGAGAAAGGAAAAAGGGACACTTCATCAGAATAAAATGCTAAGAGAGTCTTCAGATGAAAGAATTCAGGAGTATGAAAATTTTGGGTTTGTTCCCAAAGGTTATAAATACTAACTTGATATTGAGCTAAAGGTTCAATTATGTACTAACTTGGTACTGTCTTTCCACCAAATTATTGATGAATAGCATTAAAACCTAAGCAGAGGCTCATTTATCAAACCTCAAAATTCTGTTTTGCATTGATTTTTATCTATAAACAGTACACTTTGAGCATGTATCATCAAGGACAAAAAAAAGAGGAACCAATATAGCTACAAAGGATGGCATTTAAGATGACAAAGTGAAATGAGACAAAAAGTCTACTTGTGACTTTGATCATTCACTGGAAATGAGCTGGTTCTGAACATGCTTTTCTTTCATTTCAACAGTTTAATCTAGATTCTGAGCACCAGCTATGGGAACAATGTGTGAATGCAGCTGGTACTTTCTAGCTAAGGTATTCAAATTGCTTGATCAACATCAGTTTGAGGTCACAGATTGTCATGCATCACTTTGGATTTTACAACTGTGATCTGTGGGGTAGGTTTACTCTTTTATTCATAGAGTGCAGAGGGCCCCAATTGGGAATTTGTTGTAGGGAATAAGGTTTAGACAAGTAGACCTTGGTCCAATGCTTAATTACCATGCCTGGTCCTCTTACACACATTTACCAATGTTTTAAACTCAAATTCAACCCAAATTCTATTATGACGGCAACTGCTAAAATCACTGGTTTCTTGGTTCTCCAGCAAACTGAAGGGGATTTCATCATTTTTTAAATTAGAAAAAAAAGGTGTTATTTCTTGGATCTTTAAACTATTTATTGAATTTATCAATAATAAAGTAAATAAATGTCAACTATTTCCCCAAAAACCTTTTGCTTTTTATCATGAAGAAGGCACCCTACAAACCTTCCATCTTACAAAGACCATCCATCCACCTCACCATTGGAAAAGACAGTTTCTCATGTTTCCTCTGTGGTTGGCTTGGATTTTTTGAAGGAGGCATGTCTGTGTGCAGTGAGCTATCATTCAAATATTCTTGTAGCTTTATAGCTCTGAATTGCTTAAAAGTAAATAAAAATTTAGTTTCTTATCAAGTCTAAAGTTCTTTCACAATTGGGCTTTATGAGCAAACTATCTGTAACTCTACTTAAAGATAAAATACCTTCTGATGAAACAAGTGTTTTAAATAAGAAACTCCCAATCATCACTCTAACATGTGCCCTTTCTGGGCTCATGGTGTTACTAAAAAGCAACTTGCTTTTACAGAAGCCATGCTACATGCTTCTCACCAAAAACAGGCAATAAGTAGTTTGAGACAGAATAGTACAGAAAAGATCATTAAAGACGAAAGACCCTGGGGCGCCTGGGTGGCGCAGTCGGTTAAGCGTCCGACTTCAGCCAGGTCACGATCTCGCGGTCCGGGAGTTCGAGCCCCGCGTCGGGCTCTGTGCTGACGGCTCAGAGCCTGGAGCCTGTTTCCGATTCTGTGTCTCCCTCTCTCTCTGCCCCTCCCCCGTTCATGCTCTGTCTCTCTCTGTCCCAAAAATAAATAAACGTTGAAAAAAAAAAATTTAAAGCCGAAAGACCCTCACATCCTGTGATCTTTTATGTCAGCAAAATTTCCAGCAATCAAGCTTGTGTAACCATTTTATAACCCATAAACTTGCACATAGTACAAAGGCCTCTTTCTCATTCTCCTTGATTTTCATCATCATCAAGAAGAAAATGTGGAATTGGATCTTTGTTCAGGGAAAGAGCTGGGTGATAATGATGACTTCTTGGATGTTGTGATGGGTTGAAATGGATGGAGGCCAGAAGCTAGGGGCCTTTCCTTTCATATCCATACCACATGCCCTGGGAAAGCACAAACCAGGAGAAAGTGAAACAGAAGCGAGAATTGACAGGACTCAGCACAGAGAGGGAAGAATGCTTTCAGTTGGATTCCATGTTGAGACTCCCATGAGAGAGTAATTAGGTTCATCAAGAGGTGGATGGGAGGCATTTTCTCAAGGGCAACTCACTGGTCAAATTTGGGGACTGCCAGTTCTGACTCTAAACTATTGTCTCTAGGGGCACCTGGGTAGCTCAGTTGGTTACGTGCCTGATTCTTGATTTCAGCTCAGGTATGATCTCACAGTTAGGAGGATTCTCTCTCTCTCTCTCTCTCACTCTCTGGCCCTCCCCTGCTCGAGTGTGTGCGCATACATGCACTCTCTCTCAAAACAAACATTATTTTTAAAAAGTAAATTGTTATCTCTTACCTGGGGGCCTTCCCTGAGGTATCTATGCTCACCTCCAACCACAACAAGTCCACACTGACATCAATTTTGACTGATGTCATAATAAAAAAAAAGAAGTAATCCCTCTATACTTGGCCAAACCTCCCCCTCTACCCTGGTAAATCATCTCTCAAGCTCTGTCCTCTCAGCTGCTCTCTCTTCTTAACTGCTTTATAAGAATAAGCATCACTACCAGTTGAAGATGGTGATCAACTACATTATGAATGTCAGTGGAAGAGATGTGCCATCAACAACTCCCTCAATGCTGTGTGCACAATGAAAAGGCTGTGTTTTGATTTGCAAAATGGCTATTTGCAACATCTGTTCCAAATAAACAAATATTCCAAACCACCTTTTGAACTGAGATTTTGAGTTCAGAACCACTGCCTTCTGTCTTGTTTTTCCAAGTAGACAGTCTGATCACAATTCTCTCTTAAACCTATCCCTACAGCCATCACCTAACACCTCGTGGTAGTGTAAAATATATCTCCCCAATACACTCAGTCCAAGGTCTTCTGCCCCAGAGAAGCGAGGCTACCATATTCTTTCCAGACTCAACTCCATTGTGTGCAGACTCTCAGGACTGCAGCCTGACCCCTCCTCACTCTGTGTACTCAACCTGGAAACGGCCATTTATGGCTTGTGTCTTATCTCTTCCAATGATGCAGACACCCTCCCAGTGGCCACCAAGTTCCCCCATACCTCCTTTTACATTGTTCTCTGAGGTTTTTTGATCCACAGAACATCTCAAACTGGAGTGCCCTGCTGCCAACTCAAATTCAACTTGAGTCCAATAACCGCAAAAAGTTAATGAAATGAGCTAATAGTGAGGAGATGTGAACAGAGGCTCTGCCTACACCACCAACTAGCTTATTAGTTAAGCATAACTCATTTTCTCTTCTTATAATAAGGGAATGGTCTAGGGGCGCCTGGGTGGCGCAGTCGGTTAGGCGTCCGACTTCAGCCAGGTCACGATCTCGCGGTCCGGGAGTTCGAGCCCCGCATCGGGCTCTGGGCTGATGGCTCAGAGCCTGGAGCCTGTTTCCGATTCTGTGTCTCCCTCTCTCTCTGCCCCTCCCCCGTTCATGCTCTGTCTCTCTCTGTCCCAAAAATAAATAAATAAATAAATAAATAAATAAATAAATAAATAAAACGTTGAAAAAGAAAAAAAAATAATAATAAGGGAATGGTCTAGATAAAGTAAGTAGGATAGCTCTATGATTTTGCCTACCTTCCCCAAGCCAAAATACACTTATTTATTCATGCAATAACTACTGTCTAATATTGCAAAGCTATTTGCCTAGCACTGTGAAGAGTTAACCATTCCCCAAAGAGCTTATCATCTAGAATGGGAAACAACCATATCAATAACTATAAGAAACAGAAAGAGATAATGTCACAACTGGAGGTATTTATAAGATAAAAACATTATAAGCCCATTACCAACACACCAAGCCTGAAACTCATTTTCAGTAGATCTTTTCTCCTCTGCATCTAGTCTTTTACCAAAAACTTTTTCCGGAGTGCCTGAGTGGCTCAGCCAGTTAAGCATCTTACCTTTGATTTGGGCTCAGGTCATGACCTCACGCTTGGTGAGACTGAGCCCTGCATTGGGGTCTGCACTGACAGTGTGGAACCTGCTTGGGATTCTCTCTCTCTCTCTCTCTCTCTCTCTCTGTGCCCCTCCTCTGCTTGTGCCCATGCTCCCTCTCTCAAAATAAATAAACTTTTAAAAAATGTTCAAAAAAAAAAAAAAAAGAGCCAACATGCTTAAATGCAGGCCTGGGCAACTCTCCCCTATTATGATTTTACCCCTTCACCAGCACTCTCCAAACTGATCCATAATCTCTCATCAGAATATGAGAATCACCCAATAGGCTGGTTTGACTTGGCCACTGTCTTGCTACAGGTCTAAGGTGGCCTCCTCCATATTATACAATATCCACATCAAATCACTTTACAAAATGGTCCATACTTCAACTCCCTCCCACAAATGGTGGCTGAGAACATACTTAGTGCTGGATGAGATGTCGAAGTCATAGGCTTTAAGCTCTAAGAGCTTACAAACTGTTGGGAAGTTGGAACACATGCTAATATACAATAATCAGGGATACTAAAGATGAGGGGGACACTAGCAGCACAGACAACAGTAATAAATGTTATAGGGTTCAGAAGAGGGAGAGCTACTTTCTGGCTGCAGTAATCAAGAAAGGCTTCTAAGACAAGATCACACGTGACCTACACCTTGCAGTATGGGCAGGACTTCAGGGAAGGAGGCAAAAAGACATTCTGGGCCAAAGGCCCAATGTGACTGAGGCAAGAAAAGGAGGGAGGTTTCAAAACCACCAAATTGTTAGGTGGGGCCTGAGTGAGAGGGCATTTTTTGAAAGGTGTTTACAAGGTACTATCAAGCTTAGTAATAAGCAATGACTAATTTTCTGCTTCAACTAGACTACATGTAAGAAGGTAGAAGAGAAAAATAAAGTTTAATAATCTACCCAAACTGGGAAGAGAGTATCAGCAGGGTTAAAAGAGCCCTAAAATCAGAAAACCTGGGCCCAAGGCTCAGCTTTTGCCAAGGAGGGGCTCTAGCAGCAACAGCAAGTCATTTAACCTCATAGGTCTCGTTTTTCTTATTTGTAAACTGAAGCAGCTGAACTGGCTGACCTCGATGGTCTCTATAGTCCAAAACTAAACCAACTGTATATTATTTCTGTATTAAAACATTCATCATGGGAAAGGGGGGGAGTGAAGGGAAAGGAAAGTATCTGTATTCCCTTTCCATATAGGTTTCTCTTCCTGAACTAAAAATTTCTTTTTCTTAAACTCATTAATTCTATGTATATGTCTCCCACATCATAAATGCAATACTTTACCTAAATAATGTTCAGTGTGTGCCCCCTTACCTAAAATTCTGTGGCTCACGAGTTATCCAACAAATTTGTGCAGCAGGGCCTTAGCCTCCTACAAGTGTATCCAATACCGCAGCTCCAGGGTAAAATATCTCTGGATGAGCCATAAGATGTGACCGGATAAATAAAGGACAGAAAAGTGAGAACTCGTTACTCATCTAAAAGACCACTTCGTTTTAATAGCACTAAATGAAGCCTGAAACAGAAGTAACGGAGAAAAAGTAAGGGGTGGGGGGAGTCTTATCTTTTATAAAGTTTCTACTTTAAAATGCAGCTGAAATGCTTGAAGTGTCTGGCAAGGAAATTCGCTGAAAGTTGACATTTTTTGTACTGCATCCAGGGGCCCCTTGCTCCAGGAACGGCACCAAAACCAGAAACCACGGATGCGATTTCACTCCAGCCCTATTGATCTTATGCACCAAAAGGCCAAAGGCAAATAAACCACTCGCAGAATTGAAGTGAAACAGGCTGGATCAGAAAGCCTCGTCAAGCAGCTAGCCAAAGTTTAAGAGACAGAGAGGAATATAGAAAAGTTAACAAAATGCCTAACTTCAAGCAGGGAATCATAATTCAATTCTCAGGGTTACTGTGTAAGCAGCATAAATACATGATTTAACACCTGCCCGCACTCCAGGCTGCCGGACTGGGCAGGTGCACACCCGGAGGTCTGCTGGCGCCGCACTGCACAGCCGGGCGCGGAGAGCCGCCTCTCGAGCGAGGGAAACCGGAGAGACTCCCCTCGAGCCGCTGTGCTACAGAGAAAAAGTGAAACTTTGTTTTCTGCCTAGTCTTCCAGCCTTCCTCTCGGACCCCACCACCGCGCCCCGTACCTGCCGCAGGCGTCGAGCGCGCAGCTCCGGCTCGGGATCCAAACACCCCCAGCTCCACTCTGCAGATACCACGCCGGGGCCACCTAGCTGCTGCGCTCGCACCACTACGCATGCCCGGCCGGCACCCAAGCCAGCAAACTCCAAATCCACTTGCCGGGTTTTAGCTGCGGTTCCTAGGGGAGAGAACCAGAACCCGGGAGCCGGAGTTCTGCCCGGGAGTGGAAGAGGAGTTGCAGGTGCTGGGAGAGGTGAATGGGCGCTGCTGCAACGTTATCCCTATGGCCCACAGTTACCCAGAAAGTACCCTGCTCCAAGCCTAAAGCTGACCATCTACCCATTTGGAAAGAGCTTAGTAGAGTGGTCCTCAAACTTGAGCATGAATCAGAATCAGCCGGAGGGCTTGGTAAAGCATAGATCACACATCCAGAATTTCAGATTCAGTTGGTCTATAGTGAGGCCCAACAATGTACATTTCTAACACTTTCTAGGGTAAACTGATGCTACTAGTCCTGGTACCGCTCTTTGCGAACCCTTGGTCTAGAGAAAAGATATTTGGTATTAAAACAGGGAAGTTTTCTCACCACCAAACCCCCTTTTAGGATTTCACATAACACTTCCTCTTCATTTAACAGCCACACCTGCTTTAAAAATAAATAACTACAGCTCACACTCAAACAAAGGTGGGATATTTCCTCTAGCATGTGAGTCAAGTAAATGGGATGCAGCCTCAGGAGTTTGGGCATACTTTGCCTGTAGCATAATCTACAGCTTTGATCCCTCCAGTTCTGTCCAGGCAACACGAGGGGTCCCTATTTTGTTGCCTCTTTAACTCAAAGTCCTATGTGGTCCCTTAGTGTCTAGTGCAGTACTGGGTACAAAATAGGTACCCAAGAAATCCTGAAATGGTATCAGCAGGGCTGGAGAGACGAAGAAGAAAGAAGGCTGTTGAAATCATTTTAGGAACCCAAAGTAAGTGATAAGCAATTAAATATGGAAATAAATGGGCTGATAAGGATTTCTACTTGCCTTCCACCTAGAGAAATCAGTGGATTTAGTATCCTTATCTGAGCCCAGATACACAGGAAGACTTGAGTACATAAGTTCTCACAAAATATTTCTTAAAAAATTAAACACACCTCTGCCATGTAACTCAGCCATTCCACTCATAGGTATTACCCAAGAGAAATTAAAACGCATATTTACACAAAGACTTAAACACCAATGTTCATAGCAGCTTTGTTTCACAATAGCCCCAAACCAGAAGGAACCCAACAGGTAAATGGCTAAACAAACTGTGGTATATCTATGCAATACAATACAACCCCACAAAAAAGGAAAGAATTACTCATAGAGTCTTCAACATAAATAAATCTCAAAATTATTACACTAAGTGGAAGAATCCAGAGACAAAAGTATGATTGATTCCATTTACATGAAGTCCCAACTAACCTATAGTGACAAAAAGCAAATCAATATTCCCCTGCAGCCACGGATGGAGGGAGGGATGAGCTGTAAAAGGGCAGTAAAAATCTTTTGGAGATGATGGAAATCTTGTCTTAATTGTAGTGGAGATTTCAAAGGAATATACAACTGTCAAAACTAAATTGGGCATTTTAATTTTATGAAACTTATTTTACATAAATTATTCCCTAATAAAGATAAGAATATAATTAATCAAATATTCCTATGAGTCTTTACTTGGTGGGAATATTGACCAAGATAAGTTCATGAGGAAGTATAGAACTCAGATATGGTGTAATCTGATTTGAAAGGAAGACAAAAAAAAAAAAAAACAAGAAAGAAAGAAAGAGAACTCATCCTCTGTGGAAGAAGCAAAAAATAATCAGTATAAACTATCTGAAACAACCCATCTCTAAAAGTAAACAACCCCAAGATGTGATTTGTAAGTGTATTGCTGATTAAAGTATTTCCCAAGAGTATCTACAAACATAAAATAGCAAATAAAGTATATCATTAGAAATGCACAACCAGGGCATAATAACTATAAAGAAAACCATTATCTGCTGAACTGATTATATCTCTAACAATAAGAAATAAAGTTTTCAAACTGTGTTTCTGGAGCCTGAGGTATCATGGAGATGGTAAATAGGGAGGGCTGTGGGTCAAGGACTACAGTTCCAAGAGCCCACTATCATTCTCATATTGAGGTATTCTCTGAGATTTTATTTGATAAAAGAGTTCCCCTGATAATTAAAAAAGCAATAGTTTGAAATCAACATACTTCAGATTGATCAAAAATCAACAGAAATAATGGCATCAGGTAGGAAGAATTTACAGAGAGAAGATGCTATAATTGGTGGGCACAAGTATTATTATGATCATCAAAAATATATACTCTAGTTATAATAGCCATATGTTCCAATTTTTTCATAATAGTCCCAATTTTAATATTTTTTTATCATGTGAATTTATGTCCAATCATGTGTTCCAACTTTTGGTTGAAAAATATAAAAGCACCAACATAAATCAAAATAGGGATAATTTTCTGTCTCTTCTACAGTGTATATAAAATATTAGTAATATATTAATATTAATAATAACATAGAGAAGTTATTGTGCTCTTAATATGTGCCAGTCCCTGTTTTAAGCACTTTATAATGTTTTCTCATTGAATATCCATGACAACCCTAATAAGCTATCCTCATTTTATGGGTGAGAAAACAGAGGCACAAAATAGTAATTATTTTTCTCGAAATAAAGACAACTAAATGAAAATTAAATAAAAATTAAATTGAAAATTGTACTTTATTTAAAGACCATCTTTGCTGATTCCACATTTCCCACGGAGCCTCCGGATTATTAATTTATTTTCCAGGCTTATTGATACTGGGAAGGAGACCAGAAAGAGCAGAAATTTACCACCACCATCATCTTCACCACCATCTCTAATGCCTGTTCCATGTTTTCTATGTGCTAGCTGCTGCAAGAACCTTTTGTTCTTCACCACATTTTAATGCTCACAAGGACAAAAGTGGAGACTCAGAAATATTGAGTAACAGAGTGTGAACAAACAGTGAAGAAAGGATTCCAGCTCGAATCCTACTCCAAATATGTGTTATTATCACAAGTAATCCCTCCAAGTTATAATATATCCCAAACTCTAAATGGAAAAAAAAAACCCACCAAACATTCTGGGTTACAAAGTGAGTCTATGTGAATGTGGTCAGTGTTAGTTCCCTAGAGCCTGATAGTTTCTGAAATGTTTATGACGATAATACCCAACTGCTACCCAGCCCTGATCCTAATTGAGGACTACTTATGGGTACCAATTTTACCTCCCATTTCAGGAAAAGTAGGTGTGTTTTGAATGACCCTGGGTAATACCAGGAAGTATGTAGGAACATAGTTACTTTATTTGACCCCCCCCTTTTTTTTCCTAGAATAAGGGACTAGAGAAGAAAACTATATGTGAAAAGGGCTAATATTCAGTTCATCTCTGGCTTTATTATTATTTTTTTACATCATAGGGAGGAAAAAGAATAATCTGATAAATAAAACAGAAAATAATGCAAATCTCCCTCTCTTTCTCTCTCTCTCTCTCTCTCTCTCTTCCTTTCTCTCTCTCTCTCTCTCTCTCACACACACACACACACACACACACACACACAAACACAACTTTATATAGATTGGATCAAAATAGTTAACCAAGCACATACATCTAGATCCTACTTACCATATAAAAACCTTTGAAAATTAGAGAAGATACCTTTTATTTTTATTTTTTTTAATGTTTATTTATTTTTGAGAGAGAGAGAGTGCGGGCAGGGGAGGGGCAGAGAGCAACTGAAGCGGGTTCCAGGCTCCAAGCTGTCAGCACAGAACCTGATGTGGGGCTCAAACTCACGAACCATGAGGTCACAATCTGAGTTGAAGTCAGATGCTTAACTGACTGAGCCACCCAGGCACCCCAAGAAGATAACTTTTAAAAGTAAAAAATATCCTAGGAAAAGAATAAAAGCTGCCATCAGCAAACCAGCAATGTTGAGAAAAGACAGACTACAGATAGGGTCATATCTCAGTAAAAGGAAGGGAAATTCATCTCAAATCTTATTGAGGAGTCCAGAGCAAAGGAAGAAGCAGTGAGGGGAAGGCTGTGCACTCTCAAAATTAACAGATCAAGAATTGGGAGGCAGGCACTGAGGAACTCATTAGAGACAGAAATCAGGGAAAGAGGCTTAGAGTAGGTAAGCTAGTCAACAACTTTCACCTCCCCAACTGGTTCTAAATGGTGACCAAGGTACCTACAGACTTCCAGGAAGAACATGAGTCTCTCACACCTTAAAGATAAACTGCCATCATATCCTTACTTCTCCAGTGCTCTTCCTTACACCAAACTGGCAGAGGACAGCTATAGTTAACCAAAAGGCAAAGTGAACAGAGATTCTAAAATATAAAACTGAACAGATAACTAAACATTACCACACATTTGGCAGGAAGGATCAACATAAGAGAGACACCATTTGTATATTTCTACTACTAATATTAGAGAAAACAGAGCTAGAGATCAGAAGACATTTGAAAAGTATAATTAATACCACTAGAGAAACACGAGATGTTGCATGTACAAAAAGTGTAACTAGATATTTAGGTATTTAAAATTTTGATGACTGAGATAAAAAAATTAAATGGATGGTCAAGATATCAGAACAAAGACGATGAGAAATTAAAAATTGATAAAGATCAAGCTGAGTAATTATCCCAGAATGAAGTGAGCCTAACAGGCATTGGAAAAAACAGCTTGAGTGCATAGAAGGATGATCAGGGGCAGCTCACTACCTTCCCCATCCTCCCCCAGACACCTTGACCATCCTTACCTGAAAAAAATAAAATCATGTACAACATCAACTGAAGAGATAGAAAATGGGAAAAAGAGTTTTGGAATGTGGCAGAGACTACTGACTGTCCCCAAATATATTTTCATCTATGAAGACAAGGGCATACAGATTAATGAGAAACTATGGATCAGTCAGTAACATATTAACAGATTCTATGGATTGCCCCAACTCTCTTCTTGGATACCTTCCTGGAAAGCCAGACTCTACATTTCCCACATCCATCTGTAGATAGGGTTCCAGATATGATTTAAGTTCCACCAAGTCATATAAGGCATTGGTTGAAAATAAATTGTATGAGAAGAGAGGCAAGCACCATCTTTTAGCAGCCTTCCTGATCCTTTCAGAGTTAGTGCTGCCTTGATAGGCAATGGGATTACTTGTATCCCCATGATGGAGTCCCAAAGATTCTGTAAATTATCTATATCTCTTAACAAACCTCTTCATTCTTAAACTAGCAAAAGAGACTTCAATCCTGACAAATGCACTATCCATCTGTTTAACAAGTTGTCTTTCTCAACATTGATCAGTAAATCAGTAAATAAATGAGAAAATGAATAGTACGGAATTAAAGTAAAAAGTACAGAAAAACACGTTTAACTATGAGGTTAACCTTCCTAAGCAAGACTCAAAACCCAGAAGATATAAAGGAAGATATATTTGATATAATAAAAATTAAAGTTTCTGTGACAAGAACCAAGTGACAGACTGAGAGTAAATATTCTCAGAATACAAATCAGAAAATAGTTAATATCCATAATACATTAAAATGTTTCTATAAATAAATAAAAAGACACAACCAACTTAAAAACACATACAGGGGGCGCCTGGGTGGCGCAGTCGGTTAAGCGTCCGACTTCAGCCAGGTCACGATCTCACGGTCCGTGAGTTCGAGCCCCGCGTCGGGCTCTGGGCTGATGGCTCAGAGCCTGGAGCCTGTTTCCGATTCTGTGTCTCCCTCTCTCTCTGCCCCTCCCCTGTTCATGCTCTGTCTCTCTCTGTCCCAAAAATAAAATAAAAACGTTGAAAAAAAAAATTAAAAAAAAAAAAAAAAACAAAAAACACATACAGTCCTGAGTAAGTTATTTAGAGAAAAAGAAATCCAAATGACAATAGACATACAACCAGATGCTTGAACTTGCTGATAACTAGAGAAATGCATATAAATATATACCTAAGTACCTTACCCTAAACCAATCAAATCAAAATCTCTAGAAGTGCCCAAATACTTTTTAAAAGCTTCCCACCCACATAATTTCAATGTGTAGTCAAGGTTGAGAACGACTGCTCTAACACAGTGCTAACTCAAAGTGTGGTCTACGGACAAGCAGCATCAGCATCACGTGAAAGCAAAATTACTGAGTTCCCTTTCAGACCCACTGAATCAGAATCTCTGGAGCTGAGACTCAGGAATCCATTTTTAATAAGCCCTCCAGGTGATTCTAAAGCATGCCCAAGCTTGGAACTCAGAATCTTCTTCCTTCTGGCTTTATTTACACTATAATTTTTTTTAATGTTTATTTATTTTTGACAGAGATAGAGTGTGAGCAGGGGAGGGGCAGAGAGAGAGACACACACAGACAGAATCCGAGGCAGGCTCCAGGCTCTGAAGTGTTAGCACAGATCCCAACACGGGGCTGGAACCCATGAACCATGAGATCATGACCTGAACTGAAGTCGGACGCTCAACTGACTGAGCCACCCAGGTGCCCCATATTTACATTAAAGAACTAGTGGGAGGATAATGACATTTGTAACAGATAAAAGTATATTGAGAAAAGTAAAAGTGATGACTGCAAATACAAATAATCACTACCCGCACAGGGCACCTGGGTGGCTGAGGTGGTTAAGCATCTGACTCTTGATCTCAGTTCAGGTCTTGATCACAGGGTTGTGAGTTCAAGCCCTGTATTGGGCTCCATGCTGGCCATGGGGCCTACTTAAAAATTAAATTAGGGGCGCCTGGGTGGCTCAGTCGGTTGAGCATCCGACTTCGGCTCAGGTCATGATCTCGTGGTCCGTGGGTTTGAGCCCCGTGTCGGGCTCTGTGCTGACAGCTCAGAGCCTGGAGCCTGTTTCAGATTCTGTGTCTCCCTCTTTCTCTGACCCTCCCCTGTTCATGCTCTCCCTCTGTCTCAAAAATAAATAAATGTTAAAAAAAAATTAAAAATATATATTTAAAAATTAAATTAAATTAAAAAACCAAAAAACCCCAAATAATCACTATCACTCAAACAAATTTGATATAATCTTAAGGTCATACTTAAGAGTTTAGCAATAAAAATGATAATTCATTACTGAGATAAAGATATCCTTGATACATGAGAAAGTATGCCATGGCCTTATTTCTGAATCATCTCCAAATACACTAGTTCTATTATATAGCCTTAGTAGATGTGAGATTGCCACAATGATAGAAAGACAAACAGCTTTATGCTTAAGTTTTTTAAATATTGTAAGTTCCTCTGTGAGAACTAGATGGTTTTTGTAATTTGTTTTTTTCAGGGTTTCTACTAAATGGGACAAGTCTGTTAATGCAGTTTGGCTGTACAGGATCATTCACTCTGAGTTATTAAGTTTCAGAATGTTGACCTGCTATGTCAATGTAGGTTTTATCCTATTACAACCAATAGATATGTGCCCCTTTTTACCCATCAATCTGTCTGACAATATTCAACACATATTGTCAAAATTATTTTTGAAGCAGGGGAATGGCATAATCGTATTTTGGTTGTAAAAGTGTGCTCTGTCTGCTGTGTAAAACAACTCCAGGGGTACCTGGGTGGCTCGGTTGGTTGAGTGTCTGACTCTTGATTTAGGCTCAGGTCATGATCTCACTGTTCATGAGATCAAACCCTGAGTCAGGCTCTGTGCTGACAGTGAGGAGCCTGCGTGGGATTCTCTCTCTCCCTCCCTCTCTGCTCCCCACCAGCTCCTGCTCTCTCTCTCTCTCTCAAAATAAATAAATAAACTTAAAAGAAATAAAAATTGGGATGCCTGGATGGTTCAGTTGGTTGAGTGTCTGACTCTTGATTTTGGCTCAGGTCATGATCCCAGGGTCATGGGATGGAGCCCATTGTGTGGCTCTGTGCTGAGCGTGGAGCCTGCTTAAGATTCTCTCTCCCTCTGTCCCTCTCCCCCACTCATGCATGCTCTCTCTGTCTAAAATAAAACTAAATGAATAAAGTATTGATTAAAAGAATAATAATAAATTAAAATAAAATAAAATGAAAATGAAAATTATTAGAGTGATGTCACTAAGACAGCAACATAAGTTGTTCCTGACATCGTTCCCCCTCACAAGAAGAGCAACATTCTATTCAAGAACAAGACACCATTGAGAGAATCCTAGAACACAGGGGCTAGGCTGAAGCACCCTCATACACCTCAGAGACCAAGACAGACTGCATTAGAAAAGAGAAGCAGCTACACGTTGAATGTATTGCCACTCGGGAAAGTCCAGCACCATGTGGTGCAGCCTCTCCTGACCTTTCAGTTCTTCCAGTGGGAAAAGAAAGCCCCAAGGGAACACCAGCCTTCCCCAGCACTGTGGGTAACTTTTGGGGAGTCCCTACTCTGATCTTACACCACAGGAATTACAGGGAAATCTGTGGGGCCCAGCCCTGGGAATATGACTGTGACGAAGAAGGAGGAAGGGCTTGCAACAACCAGCACATGGATCTTGGCAAACCATGTCCGTAACTGCTATGCCCAAGTAGTAATCCCAACCAGCGGATTTGCTCATCTACAGAACCAAGTCAGGGACACGCTGACCAGGGAACCTCGTGAAGTATAGACCTGCCTGATTTGGATCCTCAAATGAGGAGTTTTGCTGGCCCTAGAACCCAATTTGTCATGCCCAAGAAAAGAGATGAGCCACAGCCTTACCCACTTTGGAGAGTGACTCCCAGCCCCATTTGACCAGAAGGTCTATGAAAACACCTGAAAGCTGTGTGGCCCAGGGGCACTCAAGCAGAGAGAGAGGCAGACAAAGCTGACAATTTGCAGAGCAAAGCTAATAGCACTATTTAGCCAGAGAACATGGGGTATAGGTTGCCTTGATCTGGGACAACAAACAAAGAGCTTTTCCAGTTTTAGAGCTTCTGCTGCCCTCTGGGCAGGAAATCTAATTCATAGCCCTGCTCATTGCTGATTACAGCTTTCAACCTGTCTGATCAGAAAGCTTAACTGGAGCACACAGGAAGCTGCACAGCCCATTTAACAGCTCTACACACAGCGGCGCATGAATAATGAGCACAGCCCATGACTTCCTCATCTGCACAGCAAAAACGGCCTTCTCACCTGACCAGGGAATTCACAGCATACTCAGGCCTGATTTGAGCCCCCAAACAATGAAGTACACAGGCCCTGGGCTCTGGCCTGCTACTCTTCCAGGGTAGGAAAGCTAATTCATAGCCCTATCTACTACTGAATATACCCAACCACTTAATTAGCCTGGCTAGAGAATTTAGGCATCCTCAGAACCCATCCTGCAACCTTACTTGGGTAGGGAGCCAAGCCTGCAATCCTACCCAATGTTCTCAGTCAGTGGCATACACCCCCTTCCCCATCCTTAGAGCTCAAACACTTGCCTTCTTCCAAACTATACTGTGATAGCCGGCCCCATCCACCCAGACATCACAAGCAGATATACCCAGAAACCAAACTGAGCTAGTGAAGAGAACTGTTTCTGCCAAAGCAAACCTGAGAAGTCTAGAAGGGGAGCCCCATCTCTCAAATGCAGAGATAAAATGTAAGGAATCAAAGATCACAAAAAATTATCTATATACAATACCAGCAAGGAAATCAATAAAGGTCCAATAATTGACCCTAAAGAAATGGAGATTTATGAGCTGTAAGACAAAGAATTCAGAATAATCCTCTTAAGGATGTTTTGTGAACTACAGGAAAACACAGATAACTAAACAAAATTAGAAAAACTATGCGTGAACAAAGCAAGAGAATTGACAAAAAAAATAGCAACCATTAAACAAACAAACAAAAAACACAGAAATCCTAAAGCTGAAAAATACAATAACTGAATTGAAAAATTTAATAGTTTCAAAAATAGACTTGACCATAGAGAAGACAGAATCAGTGACCCAGAGGATAGGACATGTGAAATAACTCAGAGGAGGGGGGAAAAAAAAAAGAATCAAAAAGAGTAAAGAAAGCCTATGGCAATTATGGGACACAATGAAAAGAAACAACATTCACATTATGGGAATCCTAGAAGAAGAAGAGAAAGAGAAAGGGACAGAAAGTATATTTAAAACAATAATGATGGAAAACCTCCTGAACCTGAGGAGAGAAATGAACATCTAGATTCATGAGGCCCAAAGGATTCCAAATATGTTGACCCTGAATAGAGTTAACAATGAGACATTGTAATTAAAGTGTCAAAAGTCAAAGACAAAGAATTTTAAGAGCAGCAAGAGAAAAAAGGATGTGACATATAAGGAAACTCCATAAGACTGTAGGTGGGTTTCTCAACAGAAACTTTTCAGGCCAGGAAGAGAATGGGATGACATATTCAAAAATTGAAAGAAAGTAACTGTTAACCAAGACTTCTCTAACCAGAGGTGCCTGGATGGCTCAGTCAGTTGAGTGTAAGACTTCAGTTTAGGTCATGATCTCTTGGTTTGTGAGTTAGAGCCTCACATTGGGCTCTGCACTAACAGCTCACAGCCTGGAGCCTGCTTTGGATTCTGTGTCTCCCTCTGTATCTGCCCCTTCCCTGCTTGTGCACGTGCACACTCTCTCTCTCTTTCTCTCTCTCTCTCACCCCCCCCTCTCTTTCAAAAGTAAATAAAAACATTTAAAAAAAAGAATTCTCTCAACAGTAAAGTTGTCCTTCAGAAATGAAGTAGGGACAAAGTCTTTCCTAAACAAACAAAAGCTGAAAAAATTCATTACCACCAGACCTGCCCTACAAGAAATGCTAAAGGAAGTTTTTTGAATAGAAGTAAAATAACACTATTAACATCATAAAAACACAAATAGGTAGCATAAATCTCACTGGTAATGGTAAATACAAAAGCATAGTTAGATTCTATAATATGGTAATAGTGGTACATAACTCACAACTCTAGTTTAAAAGTTAAAAAAATGAACTTAGAGAAAATAACCATAAATACAATAATCTATTCTTAATTACACAATATAAAAAATGTAAATTGTCATAGCAATAACTTAAAAGATGAGGGGGACAAGAAGTGTCAAGTAAATAAATTCTATTAAAATTAAGTTGTTACAAATTTAAACATAGGTGTTAAAAGTTTAAGCTATTTTATGTAAGCTTCATAGTACCCACAAGGGAAAATCTTGTAGTAATCACACAAAAGAACACAATAAAAAAGTCAGAGCAAAAGAGGTTAGAGTGGGAGAGAGCCAAAGCATAAGAGACTCTTAAAAACTGAGAACAAACTGAGGGTTGATGGAGGGTGGGAGGGAGGGGAGAGTAGGTGATGGGTATTGAGGAGGGCACCTTTTGGGATGAGCACTGGGTGTTGTATGGAAACCAATTTGACAATAAATTTCATATATTGAAAAATAAAAAAAAATTAAAAAAAACTCTTTAAAAAAAAAAGTCAGAGCATACTGATACCAAAAGACTTCAAAACACACAAAAAAAGAAAGCATGATAAGGAACAAGGAACAACAGATCTGGAAAACGACTGGAAAAACAACAAAATGTCAATAATAAGCCCTTACCTGTCATAATTACTTTAAACAAATAGATGAACTCTCTACTCAAAAGACATAGAATGGCTGAATGGATTTAAATACACAACAAGAAAAGATCCAACAACATGCTACCTACAAAAGACTCACTTTAGCCTTAAAGACATATAGACTAAGAGTGAAATTATGGAAAAAGCCATTTTAAGCAAAAATAGCCAAAAAGGCAGGGGTAGCTATACTTATATCAGAAACAGTACACTTTACACTACAAATGGTAAAGAGACAAAGAAGGTCATTACATAATAATGGAGGTTAATACATCATGAAGATATAATAATTGTAAATATTTATATGCCCAACATCAGAGCACCTAAATACATAAAGCAAAAACTAACAGAGCTAAAAGGAGAAATAAACAGTAATATAATAATAGTTGAGGACTTTAATATCCCACTTTCTACAATGGATAGATCATCCAGACACAGAATCAATAAGGAAAAGTGTATTTGAACAATGCTATTGACCAAGTAGAACTAACAAACACATATACAGAACATTCTATCCAACAAAAGCAGGATATATATTCTTCTCAAGCACACATGGAACATTTTCTAGGAATGACCATATGTCAGGTCACAAAATTCAAGAAGACTGAAATCATACCAAGTATCTTCCCTGACCACAATGACATGAAAACAGAAATCAATAAGAAAATTGGAAATTCACAAACACAAGAAAATTAAACAACACTCTCTTGAACAACAAATGGATGAAAGAAGAAATTAAAGAGAAAATAAAACAGTAAGAAAAATGGAACCACAACATACCAGAACTGCTGGGATGCAGCAAAACCAGTTAACAATATACACCTACATTAAGAAGCAAGAAAAGATCCCAAATAAACAACCTAACTCTATGTCTTCAGGAACTAGAAAAAGAACAAACTGAGCCCAAAGTTGGCAGAGGAAAGGGCATAATAAATATGAATGCAGGAAAAAAAGAAGAAAGAAAGAAAGAAAGAAAGAAAGAAAGAAAGAAAGAAAGAAAAGAAAAGAAAAATAACAGAAAAGATCAACCAAACTAAGAATTGGTTCTTTGAAAAGATAAACCTGACAAACCCCTAGCTAGATTAATGAAAAGAAGAAAAAAAAAAGAGAGAGAGAGAAAGGACCCAAATCAACAAAACTATAAATGAAAAATAATACATTACAATACATACAATACATATAATAGATTAATAAAAAGAAAAAAGAAAAGAAAGGACCCAAATCAACAAAACTATAAATGAAAAATAATACATTACAATACATACAATAGATTAATGAAAAGGAAAAAAAAAAGAGAGAGAGAGAGAAAGGACCCAAATCAACAAAATGATAAATGAAAAATAATACATTACAATTTTTGGATATGACATCTAGACCACAAGCAACAAAATAGAAAATAAATAAGTGAGATTACATCAAACTAAAAAGCTTTTGCACAGCAAAAAATAAAAAATAAATAAAATAAAAATAAAATCATCAACAAAATGAAAGACAATCCATTATTTGGGAAAACATTTTTGCAAACCATATACCTGACAAGGGGTTGGTATCCAAAATATAGAAAGAGCTCATACAGGGCACTTGGGTGACTCAGTCAGTTAAGGGTCCAACTTTGGCTCAGGTCATGATTTCACAGTTAGTGGGTTCAAGCCCCACATCAGGCTCTGCACTGACAGCTCAGAACCCGAAGCCCAATTTGGATTCTGTGTCTCCCTCTCTCTCTCTGCCCCTCCTGCGCTTGTGCTCTCTCTCTCTCTCAAAAATAAGTTAATAAACTTAAAAGAAAAGAAAGAGATCATAGAATTCAACAACAAGAAAACAAATAACCCAATTAAAAAATGGGTGGGAACACCTGGGTGGCTCAATAGGTTAAGCAGTCGACCCTTGATCTGGGCTCAGGTCATGATCTCTGATCTCAAAGTCATGAGATCAAGCCCCGCATAGGGCTCTGCACTGAGTGTGGAGCTTGCTTTAGATTCTCTCTCTCTCTCCCTCTGCCCATCTCCCTCTGCCTCTTTCTCTCAAAAAAAAAAAAAAAAGGAAGAAAGAAAGAGGAAAGAAAGAAAGAAAGAAAGAAAGAAAGAAAGAGGAAAAAATGGGTAAAAGACCTGAATAAACATTTCGCCAAAGAAGATACATCTAGGGCCAACTGGTACCTGAAAAGATGCTCAACATCACTAGTAACTAGGGAAATGCAAATTAAAACCACAGTGAGATATCACTTCACTCCTGTTAGCATGTCCATTATCAAAAAGACAAGAGACAACAAATATTGGTATGGATATGGAGAAAAGGGCAGCCTTGTGCACTGTCGTCGGGATTGTAAATTGGTACAGTTATTACGAAAGAGTACAGAGGATTCTCAAAAAATTAAAAATAGAGCTACCATATGATCCAGCAATTCCACTTCTGGGAATATATCCTGAGGTAATGAAAACACTAACTTGAAAAGATATCTGCACTCCTATGTTCATAGCAGCATTATTTACAGTAGAAAAGATATCCTACCATTTCTGACAACATGGGTGTATCTTGAAGGCATCATGCTAAATGAAATAAGTCAGACAGAGAAAGACAAATACTATATGATCTCACATGTAGAATTTAAAACAAACAAAATCCCACCAAATTCACAGGAAAAGAGATCATATTTGTGGTTAGCAGAGGCAGGGGGTAATAATAGGGGAAATAGAGGAAGGTAGCCAAAAGGTACAAACTACCAGTAAGATAAGTAAGTACTAGGAATATAATGTACAACATGATGACTATAGCTAATACTGCTGTATGGTATATAGGGAAGTTGTTAACAGAGTAAATCCTAAGAGTTCTCATCGCAGGGAGAAAATATTTTTTTCTTTTATTCTTCTTTTCTTTTTATTGTATCTATTTTTTTTTATTATTTAATGTTTATTTATCTTTGAGAGAGAGAGACAGAGCACAAGCAGGGGAGGGGCAGAGAGGGAAACACAGAATCTGAAGCAGGGTCCAGGCTCTGAACAGAGCCCAACGCAGAGCTCGAACTCTTGAACCGCAAGATCATGACCTGAGCCAAAGTCAGACAATTAATCAACTGAGCCACCCAGGTGCCCCTCTTCTTATTGTATCTGTAGGTTAAGATGATGTTAGCTGAACCTATTGTGGTAATCATTTCATAGTATATGTAAATAAAACCATTATGTGGTATGCCTTAAACTTACACAGTAAATGTGTCAGTTATTTTTCAATAAAATTGGGAAAAAATGAAAATTATTAAAAAGTATTTAAAATGCAAATTTCAAGTAGCATGTACCAAGGAAGTGTATATTGAAGTCCATTCCAGGGTAGAAATCAACTTGTAAAATTGTTTGTATTTTTATCTCGTTTCCTTAAGATTTCTATTTTAGCGTATATTTTATGATGTGAACTATTCAGTAAAATCCTGACATAATACCATAAACGGAGTAAAAAAAAAAAAGTGCAACACATGATGGAACTTGCAGAGCAGCCAGGAGTTTGGACTTCTGAGAACCAAGTCCATTTTGCTCACACTTGGGTTCTGGTGCCACCTGGTGGTCATTTTCCTCCCTAGTTTTAATCATCAAAGGGGACAGACAATTCTATACACATGTGGGCTGAAACTTCTAAGACATTGGTTGGTGCCCCCCTGTCAACCTGAATGAGACACTGGGCTTAGGAAATACCAAGGTCTCAAGGACAGGATTCACCTACCTCATCCTCTCTGCTTTCTGACTCACTCTCCCCATCCCCACATTCCACTCCCCTAAGAATAAAAGGGGGGGGTTGAAGAATACAGACACCCAGGCACCCCTAGTCCTTATCTTTAAGAGATGCAAACTGAAGTATCTGTAGATAAATTCATTAGATGCTGGAGATTTTCTTTAAAATAATACAATTAGGGAGGGGGGAAATGGGAGGGGTGGTGATGGATGAAACAAAGACTGGCCATTTGTGACAATTGTCAAAGTTGGGTGGTTCCTTATTCTATTCCCTCTACTTTTGTATATATTTGAAACCTTCCATATTAAAAAGTTAAACACAGAAAAAAAAGGACCTAGGGGACACCTGGGTGGCTCAGTCGGTTAAGCATCCAACTCTCGATTTCAGCTCAGGTCATGTTCTCATGGTTTGTGAATCTGAGCCCCATTTTGGGCTCTGCGCTGACAGCACAGAGCTTGCTTGGGATTCTCTCTCTTCCTCTCTCTCTCTCTGCCCCTTTCTTGCTAGTGCTATCTCTCAAAATAAATACATAAACTTAAAAAAAATCACCAGAGAAAAATTTAAGATGAAAAATCCAGTACAAAGTTAGGCATATGAAATAGAAAGCTCAGAGAGAGAGCTGAATTTGGGAGTAATAAGCAGGTGGAAAACTAACTGAAGTCTGAAAAGTGAATGAGGTCACGTAGGAATAAAAAGAGAAAGGAAGTTAAGTTAGAATCCTGAGGAATAACAGCAGTTGAATGGCAAAGTAAGCGTTGCTAACAAGTGAGTAACATGGGCCAAAGGGAGAAAGTGTCCTAAGATAAAGGCACTCATCTACACTGTCAAACGCTGCTGAGGGGTCACGAAAGGAAAGGACTGGTTAACATCTTTTAAGTTTTATTTATTTAGGTACTCTCTGCACCCAATGTGGAGCTTGAACTCATGATCCTGAGACCAAGAGTTACATGCTCTTCTAACTGAGTCAGCCAGGTCCCTGATCAACATCTTCTGAAGGAAGCTGTATGAAAGTCACTGTGACTTTGGCGAGAAGCATTTAAGAGAAGCAAATAAGGCAGAGGGAATAGTTCATATAGGTTTAGGATTTGAGTGGGAGGTGAAGAAATAGAATTAGCTTGTATGAAAAACTCAAAAAGTGTGCTGGGGGAGAGAAATATATGAGTACCTTAAGGGAGGATGTCTGCTTATAATGACAATTGCTCATTTATTGATCTACTGCTAAAAAAGCTTGATTTCTTGATCTGCTACTGTCCTGTTGTTGTGTCCTGCACCGCTCTGCCTGATTTGAGTGTACCTTTGACTGTCATTTTATATAAAATCTTCCAGTGCCTCTCCAGAGCTTACTGAGATTTGTACAAGTATCTCAATTGGGTCACTCTAAATGTTCCCTAACATCAGCTGAACTGGATCACTAGTCTCTCCCTCCATATGCTTTTTGTTCATACCGCTGCCTCTTATTAGAAAATATTCTTCTTCTCCAGTCTTTGCCTCTTCATATCCTGTTTATTCTTCATGTCCCATCTCAGATGTGGTGCCACATTATCCTTGAGGAACTTCCTGGTCCACTTCCTCTCTAGAGTATACTTAATCTCTTCCTCTTCTATTTTTCCAATACATGTTGTTTTTATTTCTTGTGGCATTCATCAGATTCTGCTTTACTTCTAATTTTCTGAGTTCATATGATGCCCTTATATATCTAAAGTTTGCACACTATTTGACACTGACTTTATTGTCCTCCTCTTTGTGTCACGGAAGTATCTAACAAAATATCTTGCCTAAAAATAACTTTTTGAATTAAACTGGATTCCCAAAGCTCTATTGTTTCTAATATATACTCTTTCGGAATCCTAATGCTATTCAGTTGTTGTCTTCCATATAACATTATAATTTTTATAATCTTTCTTCATATGATCTAAAAATAATATCTAACATTTGCTACTTTTTCGTTGATAAACCTTTCCTATGTATAATCTAATCCAAGCTTTAAAAAAGTATATTTACTTTTTAAAAATTTTGGAGTATCATAACCATACAGATACAAATAGTAATATAACACCCACGCAAATACAACAAATGTTAAATTTTCCATGATTTTTTTAAATTCAATGTTTATTTATTTTGAGAGAGAAGTGCAAGCAGGGGAGAGGCAGAAAGAGAGGGAGACAGAGTCTGAAGCAGGCTCCAGGCTCTGAGCTGTCAGCACAGGGCCCGATGGGGTGGCTCCAACTCACAAGCCGGGAGATCATGACCTGAGCCGAAGTCGAATGTTCAACCGACAGAGCCTCCCAGGCGCCCCTAAATTTGCCATGATTAATTCAGATCCTATTAAAAGAAAATCCTCACAGATAAGTTGAAATGTCATCATGTCACTCTCTTCTCTCTCTCTCTCCAGGGGTACAACTCTCCTAGAGTTGATATATACCCTTCCCAGCCATGTTTTTATAGTTTTGTTATATATGTATGTATACGCACCTTGCGCAAAGTCTTATTTTGTGGTTTTAAAATGACATATAATACAATACTATTATGTATCCCTTTGCAATTTGCTTTGTTCACTCATTATTGTCAAGATTCATCTTTGTTGGCATATACTGTATATCTCCCTTACTTTACTAAGAAAAGGGTCTTAGTAAAGGGTCTGTGGGTAATAGGGTAATAGGGTCTGTGACTCTATTACCTCTATTACCTGTTATTTAATCTTTACCATAATCTTGTGAGGTAGATATTATTAATCCTATTTGATAGATGAAAAACTGAAGTGCAGAGAGGTTAAATAATTTTACTGAGGTCATATAATTTCTAGCAGATGGCATAAGAGCTTGTGCAGAGCCTCTAACTCCTAATCCCATGTTCTTTTCACTCTAGCATTCAACTATTTAATAAATACTTACTGAACACTATGTGCCAGGCACTATTCTAGGTCGTGGGTATCTAAGCAGTGAATAAGACAAGATACTGCTCTCAGGAGTTTATTGTCTAATTGGAGGAGGCAGTCAATAAATAATATGTAACGTATAATTTGGTTCTAAGGGCTTTGAAGAAAAATAAAGCAGAATGGAGTGGAAAAGAGTGTAAGTGTGCTATATACTATATGAGGCTCTCCGGTGACATTTCAGCAAACATCTGAAAAGGAGTGACGAAAGAGAGGAGTGTTCAAGATTAGGGCAGAAGGTACAGCAAATGCAAAATCCCTGAGGCAGGAGCATATTTGGCTGTCATTCCATCACTTTGATGTTTCTTTTCAGCTACTGTACCAACAATTATCCTCTTGTACCATGGATCAAATGTAAACACACTGCATAGCTTTGCCTGATTAAATACATAATTTTGACATGTTGAGTCTCTTCTAATGGCCATTTTTCAAATAAACAAATTGGGCCGGACTAAAAAAAGTCTACAGCCCAAATCCACTGATTTACTTTAAAAATTAAATCATGGATAATTGACGCCCATAACGGTGACATAAATTATACACAGTACTGCTGGTGATTTGATGAAGACACCTGCAAAAACGTTCAACCCCCTTTTTAAATATTAAAGGTAGGTAATACCCTCAAGGAAGCTTGAGTGACTTCAAGCGGAAAAACACCTGCTGAAACAGGACAGGGAGGAGTCTCTTATCTTTCATCAGAAAGGATGCCTGGAGAGTGGTAGGAACCTGAGGGCTTTCAACCACGGGGAGATCAATTCTCACGTTTGTGATGCGAGGGAGGCAAGGCTGGTACCCGTCATGCCTATATCTTCTCTAGAACCAGGGGTCTTGCCTCGGTGAGCCTCCCAGGCTAGGAGTAGCAAAAGAGGGCGGCTGAAAACTAAAACTCGCCACGAATCTCGCCCGCCCCGCCTTCCTCCCTACGTCGGACACACGGTAGGAAACCAAACCTGAGCGCGCTCAGCCTGCTTGCCCCACCCCCTTTCGGCTTCCGGGCCTCCCCCGGGTCCTACGCAGAAAGAGAGGCGCCTGGCGCGCTCCACCAGCAGTGGCTTCCGGGAGGAGTTTTGGGTCCGGCGAGCCACCGTCGGATACCGCGCCTTCCCACCAGAGGTAGCTGTGGAGACGCCGGGAGCCCGTGTCGGCGTCGTTGAGGAGTGCGGCGCATCCTCAACATGGGCGACCACGGCCTGGAGCTGGCGTCTATGATCCCCGCGCTGCGGGAGTTGGGAAGGTAGGGTCAGGCTCGGCCGCTCTGGGTCCCGCGTCCTCCTCCGACGGGCCTGGCCGGAATCTCACGTGTTCTCCCTCCCCTGCGGCGCGCGTGCCTGCCCCGAACCCGTCAACCCCGGCCCTTGTAGATGTGTTCCGCGACTGATTTGAGCGCTTCTCCCTTAGGCGGTTAAAGATATGCGGGTCGTCGCCGCAGACCTTCAGAAAGCCGGTCCAGGGGAGGAGAGGCGCTCGCTGACCGCTCTAGAGCGGCGCCCCGGAGCTTGTTCCCAACCCGGGGTTGCCCTCTGCAGCTGGAAGGAACGGTCCCTTCTGACCACTTTTTGGCCACTTTCTGTACTTATTTGCTTCCCAGAAACCTATGTCCATAGATGAGGGACTTGACCCACGAACTTTCCCCAATTTCTATTTTTTGTGATCGCTCGTGGAGGAATTGGGTTTTTAGCTTTACGTTTTGACCCAAATTGCTTCTTTTAGAAGAAAAATCACCAGTTCTCTTTTTGTGCAAAGAAGGCCAATTGCTAGAAAAGGCAGTTGGTTTCTTTCTTCAAAGTGAAACCATAGGGCGTTCTGAAGATGGGACTCCTATATTTGATCAGTCAGCCCCCAATCTGTTATTTTAGTCAGAAAACCCAGGGACCTTGCCACAACGTCCACAAAATATAAACGTGTACAGAATGTTTCGAAAGTTTGGAAATAATTTAATATATTAAATTTTTATTTTAGCTGCAAAAGCCTGTTTCTGTAAACAGAAGAGTAAAATCAGGTAAACCAGTGTCCTACCTGAAAAGAAGGGTAGGATGTTGATGGCTGCCGTCCCCCTTCAGCACACTGGCAACCTTCCCGCAACCAGGCCTGAAAGAAGGCAGGGTTGTTTTGTTTGCCTTTTTTTTTTTTTTTTTTTAAATTGTAACCCACTGCTTGTGGGCTTGTACCACTACTGCACTTGAACTATCAGCTGGAATTTTTTAGGCTGTTTGAAAACTTAGAACACGAAGTCAAAACTGATACAAAGCCCATAGGATATTTAATTCTTTTCTGTGATTCAGTTGTGTTCATCTCTACTTGTTGGCCATACAAGGATATTTAGTTTTCCTCAATCACATAAGAGGATAAATGAAGGAACCACACATGTCTTAACTGAATTATCCTGGTTTTGTGTGTGTTATTTCACTTTGCATGAATGTTGCAAGCATATTCTGTGTTAACATTTTATAAAGTAGTATGAATACAAGTGCTCGTTTTAAGAAATTGATGTACAGATTTCATGTGTAGGCTCAATGTGAAGTTCAGGATTTTTTCTCCACCTTGTTTTAATGTAGAATTAACTGATTAATACTTTTCTTCCCTCTTTTTTCTTCCTTTAAGAGATTGTTAATAAAAGTAATAGTATCTTGGTTTTATTTATAGCCTCTTACATCAACAGAGCTTAAGTTACCTTTCATTTCATTCAATTGTAGCCATTCTAAGTGAAAGAATAGAAAAACTGACTGATAGAGAATTGTATAACAATAGTTTTTAATTTTCATGATCTTCTCATTGCAACTGCTTCATTCATGCTTACTCAGTCGCACCGAATCTCCCTGATATAGAATGGACTAAATATTATCACTATTCAGTGAGAAACTGAGTCACAGAGGGGCACCTGGTGGCTCAGTCGGTTAAATGTCCAACTTTGGCTCGGGTCATGATCTCACGGTTCATGGATTTGAGCCCCACCTCGGGCTCTGTGCTGACAACTCAGACCTGGAGCCTGCTTCAAATTCTGTTTCTCCCTCTCTCTCTGCCCCTCCACTGCTTGTGCTCTCTCTGTCTCAAAAATAAGATAAAAACATTAAAAAAAAAAAAAAGAAAAACTGAGTCACAAAAATTGAAGAAGCAAAATCAAAAAGATAACAGTTCTTCATTAAATAAAGTAAGCATTGTTATTAATAAAGTAATAAAAATGGGGGCCTGATCCAAGTATGCCTTTTTCTTTCACTACCCCCAAGCTAAGGAGCATCTAGTTTCCAACTGTAGTTATATCTGTATCCAGATCTCTAATGTGTTGTGTCGGTAGAGTTTGGTTTGTACCATAATAGGATTAATTGATTTTGGTCAAGTCTTCACATAAAGAAGGATTTCTTCACTTTTAAATTTTTTTTTTTCAACGTTTATTTATTTTTGGGACAGAGAGAGACAGAACATGAACGGGGGAGGGGCAGAGAGAGAGGGAGACACAGAATCGGAAACAGGCTCCAGGCTCCGAGCCATCAGCCCAGAGCCTGACGTGGGGCTCAAACTCACGGACCGTGAGATCGTGACCTGGCTGAAGTCGGACGCTTAACCGACTGCGCCACCCAGGCACCCCTCTTCACTTTTAACACAAGTTAGAAGTTATATCCCATTTACTTAAATGAGTGATTTGTATTCCAAAGCAACCTAATGTATATAGTGTTTAATTTACTGAATGTTGAGATTTAAACACTGAAGTTTTCTGTTCAAACTATGAGTGGTGTTCTGACTTTGTGAGAAGTTTTAATTATATATTTGAAATGAAAATATGTTCTGACTAAACAAATACTGCCTTAGGAATTATCTACTTAGATTTATAATAACTGTTCCAATTACAATTATTTTATATTTCAAAGTATACTGAGATAGTTAAAGAGTAACAGGCCTTTTTAAGGCAGTATTAAAAATCTGAAACAATGAAAAAAACAGTTTCAGAGCTGAGTTTCAGATTCCAACCAAAAAGGCCTTTTCTCCCCCCCCCCTTTTTTTTTTCATTAATTGACTGGCAGTTCTATTTCTGAAAAAAGTGAGGTGTCACTATTTTAATATGTGGGCTTTTCTATCTCAGGGATAAATTTTGCTTCACTGTTTTTTCTTATTAGCACTCTTTTCTCTACATAGTCTTTCAGGGTGATCTCATCCACTCCTGCTTTCAACTATCCATCTGCTATTTGATGATTCCAAATGTGTTTCTCCAAATCATATCTATCACCTATAGAGCTATTTAAACAACTATATACTGGCAGTTTTAGCTGGGTGTGCTATGAGCAGTTAAGACTCAACATAATCAATACAAGTTCTACACATATCAACTACTTTTCCCCCCTCTCATTCACTGAGGTAGGGATATCAAGGTAAATCATACCATATTCACTCATTTTTTCCAAACCAGGAATGTAGGAATCATTCTTGACTCCCCATGTCCTTTTGCTACATCTTTGGTCCTTTTTTCATCTTTACTCTTCCCTAAATAACTTCATCTAGTTCCATAGCTTTAAATACCATCTATATTCTGATAACTCCCAAATTTATATCTCTAGCCCAGAAATATTATTAGATTGCATACTGTTGAATATCTATATCCAGTATGAAAATTTGCATATCCAAAGCAGAACTCTTGACTTATTTTCCTTAAACTTGTTCCTTCCCTATGTTATTGTAAATGTACTGACCAAAAGCCTAGGAGTTATTCTTGATTCTTTCCCTTATCCCTTAATAATCTATCAGCACATCCTGCCAACCCTATCTTTAAAATCTACTTTTTGGAGCGCCTAGGTGGCTCAGTCAGTTAAGTGTCCCAACTCTTGATTTTGGCTCAGGTCATGATCTAACAGTTCGTCAGTTCAAGCCTCGCATTGGGCTCTGTGCTAACAGTGCTGATTTGCATGGGATTCTCTCTCTCCCTCCCTTCCTCCTCCCCACCCCCCCCCCCCCGCCCCTGCCCTGCTAGTTGCCTATCCCAAAATAAATAAATAAACTTAAAAATAAAGTAAAATATATTTCTCGCCATTTCCACTGCTATTCTTATAATTTCTTATCTAGGCTATTGTAATTTCTCAGCTAATTTCTTCATTTCCATTTTACCCACTTATAATGGATTTCTTACTCAGCAACCAAAGTGATGTAAACAACCATAAATCATATTGTATATTATACAGCATTACTTCTCTGTTTAAAACCTTCCATTAGTTATCTAGCACACTTAGAATAAAATCCAAACTTCCTCCCAAGGCTTCTAAGGTTCTGCATTTTCTGGCCTCTGCCTGCCTCTGACCTCGGGGCCACATATCCTTCCCTTACTCTGCTCCAATATCATTGGCCTTGTTTTTCCTGACGCACCAAGGTCATTCCAGCCTTCAGTCTTTTGCACTTTGCTGTTTCTTCTCTCTGAACAGACTGGTTCTGTTCAGATGTCATTTTGGAGAGGCCTTCTCTGACCTTCCTGCTTAAAATTACTTTATAATCACAAGATATTTTCAGACAGTGATAGTTGCCATTAAAATATTAAATGGGCAGTGGGAGGGAGATGAAAGTCTGGGGAGCAGCAACATTAGCCACTAAGAGGAGATTTGAATGATAAGCCAGTATCTGAAATAGAATGGGAAGTATAAGGGTCTCTAAGTGGGAATGAGCAAAAGAATAGGAAGAAGGATGAAACACAGGAAGCAAAGAGGGGACTGGTGTGAGAGTTAAGGGTGGAGGAGTAGCCAGGGGCCAGATCCTTTAGTACCTTACAGGTCAGAATAAGAGTTATATTTTAAGGGCAATGGGAAGCCATTGGAATGCTTTAAACAGGGAAATAATGTAATTAAATTCAAGTTTTAAAAACACGGGGCACCTGGATGGCTCAATCAGTAAATGCCCAGCTTTTGGTTTTGACTCAGGTCATGATCCCAGAGTCATGGGGTCCAGCCCCAAGTCAGCATGATCTGCTGAGTGTGGAGCCTGTTTAAGATTTTCTCTCTCCTTCTCTCCCTCCCTCCTTCTCCCCCCTTTCCCTCCTTTCTCTCCCTGCTTGTGTGTGCACGCACATGCATTCTCTCTCTCTCAAAAAAATTCCAAAACATGTTGACTCTTCACTCCTACTTAGAACCTTTTGATGTCTCATTGCCTTCAGTACAAAATCCAACCTCTTTAGTTTGTTCTTTGAACTTTGACCTTATAGTTGCTCTTCAGCTTCATCTATTTACTGTCTCCCTCTTCTTTAGCCATATAGAACCTCTTAATAGCTTTTAGAGCATCCTGTGTTCATTCTTACTACTGAGCATTTGCTCGTGCTGTTTCTTTTGCTTGGAATACTCCTCCTTTCCCTTATTTTACCTGCCTAGCCCCTTAGGGACTTAGGTTTGTATCACTTCCTTCAGGGAGCTTTGACTGATAGGCTCTGCTCAGAGCCAAGTGACCCTCTTGTGTTCTATCTTGGCTCTATTAATACAACCATGCTGTGTTAAAATTACCTGTTTACTTTTTTAACTTTTTTTTTAAGTTTATTTATTTTGAGAGAGCGAGTGGGAGAGAGGGGCAGAGAGATAGGGAGAATTCCAAGCAGTCTCCGCACATGGTGGCCACAGAGCCTGATGCAGGGCTCAAACTCACAAAACCATGAGATCATGACCCTCAGGTTAAGAGTCAGATGCTCAACTGACTGAGCCACTCAGGTGCCCCTACTTTTTTGAAAAAGGTATACCCTCTTAGCTCCATTCCAAGGTAGAGGTTGTATAATAAGTGCTCACTCTCCCATGAGTGATTATTCTAATAGTACATCTAATGAATGATAATCAATTCACCTTTTTTTTTAAAAATTTTTTTTTTTCTTCAACGTTTTTATTTATTTTTGGGACAGACAGAGACAGAGCATGAACGGGGGAGGGGCAGAGAGAGAGGGAGACACAGAATCGGAAACAGGCTCCAGGCTCCGAGCCATCAGCCCAGAGCCTGACGCGGGGCTCGAACTCACGGACCGTGAGATCGTGACCTGGCTGAAGTCGGACACTTAACCGACTGCGCCACCCAGGCGCCCCTCAATTCACCTTTTTAAAAAACTGACCAAAAATGACACAAATAATAGGAATGATCTTTATACAAAATTAAACTTTGTAGAAAACTCAACCACCACCTAGGGTCCTGATTCCTCTCCTGACACACCTCCTCATTCACATTTCTAAATGATACTTGCTAAATTACACTTAGTTTATAAAGATAAACTCATTTGATTTTGTCTAAAACAATTCATGTTACCTTGTAATTTCAGACTTTATAAATTTTTGTTATATTTAAATCTGTGATGTCATATAATATGGTAGCCACTACAGCTGGTCTAGGTTGAGAAGAATTTCAAAGACTTAGTACAAAAAAAAAAAAGGTAAAACAATCACTTTAGTAATTTCAGGGCACCTGAGCAGTTCATTTGGTTGAGCATCTAACTCTTGATTTCAGCTCAGGTTGTGGATTGGAGCCCCATGTTGGTCTCCATGCTGAGCAAGGAGTCAGCTTGAGATTCTCATTCTCTCTCACTCGCTCTCTCCCCCCCCCCCCCCGCTCTCCCCCCCCTCCCCCGTCCCTCTCTCTCCCCTCCCTCTCTCCCTCTGCCCCTTTCCCCTGCTTGCACGCTGTCTCTATATATATAAAATTTTTTTTTTAATTTTAATATCAGTTACAGTTCAAATAATATTTTGGATATATTATGAAGAAAACTATTGTTTGTTTCTCTCTTTTTTAAATTTTTTAACGTTTATTTATTTTTGGGAGAGAAAGAGCATGAGCAGGGAAGGGACAGAGAAAGGAGACACAGAATCTGAAGCAGGCTTCAGGCTCTGAGCTGTCAGCACACAGCCTAATGTGGGGCTTGAACTCACAAACCGTGAGATCATGACCTGAGCCGATGCTCAACCGACTGAGCCACCCAGGTACCCTCCCTTTTTTTTTTTTTTGTTAAGGAGGCTTCATGCCCAGTGCAAGGCCTAATGTGGGGCAGGAACTCACGACCCTAAGATCACAAGACCTGAGCTGAGATCAAGAGTTGGACACTTAACCTACTGAGCCACCCACGTGGCTTTCTATTCTTAATGTGGCTACTAGAAAATTTTGAAGTGCACATGTGACTTGCATTGTTTCCATTGGCCAAGGCTGGTTTAAATAATAAGATAAACGGTACCAAGTTTTTTTCACTTTCATGTAAAAATAAAACTACTTGGTCTTTGAGTCTATATACCTAAGGTTATTATGTGTAAATACTGGTGATTTTGGTAACTTAGTAGTTTCAATTTGGGACGATAAAAATTCTGGAGATGGTGGTGATAGCGTAGAATAATGAGAACATACTTAATGCCATGGAACTGTACACTTAAAATGGTTAAAATAAATGTTAAGTATATTTGACCATAATAAAAAATAATTCAAAGGACATTTTAACAAACTAATTTAATTTGATACTGTTGACAGCTCCCTCCTTGAAATTCTAACTTTGTTTCTAGAATATACCTCATAACATTTTTCTTTTTATTTCTCTGGTTCTTTCCCTTTCTTCTTCATGGCTCCTTTAACTTAAAGTTCTCTCTTTGGCTTTCTTATTACTTCTTACTCTGCACTAATTTTCAGGGCTTCCACTACTACTAGCTGTAGTGGTGGTAGATTATATAATCTCCATGAATGTCAGGCTCCTCATATGCAAATTAGAGTTTAATGTCCCAAACTTATTGCTTGTGAAATATGTAATAATGCAGATAATATGTTTAGCCTTGTTTAGTAGATGTTATTATATAATGATAATTTAATCTATATATCTAGGCTAGATATTTCTTGAGGACTAGAGCTTTAATTCCCCCCCCCCCCCCCCCCCAGTAAACTCTGTGCCCAACTTGGGACTTGAATTCATGACCCTGAGACCAAACCTCACGTTCTCTACTGACTGAACCAGCCAGGTGCCCCTTAAGGACCAGAACTTTAATTCTAACAATCTTTTGTACATCCCATTTAGTTGTTCTCTTGAGACCTTAAATTCAGTGTTTCTAAAACTGGTTTTGTTTTTTCTCCCCAGACCTGTGCTTCTTCATGTGTTAGCTCTTTTGGTGAATGGCCTCACAGTCCACCCTGGATAGAGGCCTAGGTTGACTTATCAGTCTCCTCCACTAACCTGTCACCTCTCCCAGAGATTGTTTCTGGTGTGTACTGTGGCACATTATAGGTGCTCAGTAAATGTTTGTTGATTATATGAATGATTAGAATTCCTCATCCTATGTGGTAGAATACAGACTTTGTACTATATTCTTACATGCTGTTTTGTGCTGGTTTGTACCAAATCATGGAATTCAAGTTTAATTCATTGATTCTAGGATACTATTGCTCCGCTTAATTATTGTATCTCCTCCTAATATTTATATTTCTTGATTGGTCCTAATACTCATGTATGTAATTTTCCCTAATATTTTATTGAATTTTCATTGTGGAAAATTTCAAGCATACAAAAGAAGAAAAATAGTATGTCATTTGCCCATTTTACCCAACAACTATCAATTCACGCCCTTCTTTCTCTCAACTCATACTACTTTGAAGCAAATTCCAGGTAGTTCCTTTTTTTTTTTTTTTTTTTAAGATTTTACTTTTAAGTAATCTCTACACCAAATGTGGGGCTTGAACTCATAACCCCGAAATCAAGAGTCACATGCTCTACCAACTGAGCCAACCAGGTGCTCCAACTTTGAAGCAAATTCTAGACATCATTTCTTCCATAAATATCAGCATTTATCTATAAAGCCTAAAGACTTTTAAAATATATCACAGTACCATTATTTCACCTAAAAATATGTATTCTTTTAAATTAAAAAAATTTGGGGGCGCCTGGGTGGCTCTGTCAGTTAAGCATCTGACTTTGGCTCAGGTCATGATCTTGGGTTTCGTGAGTCTGAATCCATGTCGGGCTCTGTGCTGACAGCTTAGAGCCTGGAGCCTCTTTGGGTTCTGTGACTCCCTCTCTCTGCCCCTCCCCTGCTCACACTCTTGTCTCTCTCTGTCTCAAAAAAGAAATAAATGTTAAAAAAAATTTTTTTAATAAAAAAATAAATTTTTTAGACTTTTTATTTTTTGTATTTTAGAGAGAGAGAGAGTGTGCACTTGAGTGGGGGAGAGGCATGGGGGGGAGAGAGAAGGGGGGGGAGAGAGAGAGAGAGAGAGAGAGAGACATTGGGAGAGAATCTCAAGCAGGCTTCATGCCCAGTGCGACCCTGGGATCACGATCTGAGCTGAAACCGAGAGTCAGATGCTCAACTGACTTAGTCACCCAGACACCCCCAAAGTAATTTCTTAATAACATCAGATATCTAGTCTGTGTTTAAATTTTCCCAGTTTGTCATATACAGTTTGTTAATAGTTTTTATTTTTGTTTTTTGGGGGGGTTTTGTTTTGTTTAATCAGAATCCATTGCAGGATCATAGATTATCATTGATTGATAGGGCTCTTAAGTCTTGATTATAGGTTTTTCCTCCCCCCTTTTTTTTGCCTTTGGAATTTATTTGTTGAAGATGCTGTTCTGTAGCCAAGACTAGGTCAACACTGCTCAATAGAAATAAAATGCAAGCCACATGTAGAATTTAAAATTTTCCAGTAGTGACATTACATAAAGTAAAAAGAAATAGGTGAAATTAATTTTTAATAATATTTTTTAACTCAGTGTATCTAGATATTGTCATTTCTACATATAATATAATGTTATTAATGGATATATATTTTCTGGTACCAAATATTCAAAATCTGATGTATATTTTTTACTTAAAGCACGTATCAATTTGGACTAACCAGATTTCAAGTGTTCAATAGCTACATCAATAATGGCTATCGTATTGGGCAGGGCAGGTCTAGATTTTGCATATTGGATACCTGTGGTGTCATATAGCATGTTTTTTCCCTTTTAAATCAGTAACATGTATTTAGATTTTTCTTTCATTTTTAAACAGAAGGATACAATGAATGTCAACATTAAAACTAAACACATTTGATAAATTCAACTTTAGAGAGTTTTTTACGAATGAAATTGTCTCTTTAAGGGTTAAAAACTCTTTATTTGTGTTTTAGTGCCAGTCCAGAGGAATATAATACAGTTGTACAGAAGCCAAGACAAATTCTATGTCAGTTCATTGACCGAATACTTACAGATGTAAACGTTGGTAAGAAACAGTTATTTCTTATAGAAGTTTTATAAATTGTTTTCTTTTTCATATATACATTATGCTAGCATTTTTGTCCATGTAGTTTTAAATGTAGAGTTAGTATCTATGATAGTTACTATCTTCAAACAAGTTACTTACAACATTAACTTTTTTTTTTGAGACTACATGCACTATGTATACACGGGGAGGGAGAGGGAGAATCTTAAGCAGCCTACACCTGGTGCAGAACCCAACATGGGGCTCAGTCCTATGATCCTGGAATCATGACTTGAGCCAAAATCATGACTTGAGCCAAAATCATGACTCAGATGCTTAATCAGCTGAGCCACCCAGGCCCCCCTACAATATTAACTTAGTACATAATATGACTTAAGCATTTAAAGTAATTCTATTTTTTAGGCACCTGGGTGGTTCAGTCGCTTAAAGTAATTCTATTTTCCTGCTTTTCCTACATTTTCTGCTACTTGCTATGGAGTTCTTTGATATATGATATTATAATAGGTAAAAAATAGTTGGCCATTTCTAATCATGTGCACCCTATTTTAGCTAGGTCTTTCACTAGTGGTTGAGAAACAAATGCCATTTAAATATTCTTTACAAGTTAGTGACTTTGTGGGAGGTAAGAGGTTCCAGTGAGTTGTTGAAATAACTATTTCCTGTTTGTGGCAGTGTAGAAAACAAATATTACCAACCTGGCGACGTGGTGTCCCATTGGTCACATCTGTTAAAATTACACAGAAGGGGTAATATAAAGTAGCATTTGGCTAATGGTTTATAAATTTAATTTCAAATTTGGCACAGATTTAATGACTTAATAGTCATTTAGCCTTTCTTTTTTCAATCAATAAAATTATGAGTTGCTGAAAAACAACAAAGGGCTACTAACTACTTGCATAATGTATTTTCATGTAGTACTCCCTTCCCTCTCTTTAGACCACTTGCCCTTCACCTCTCTGACCAACTTTTCATCATCTAGGAATCTATTCCTTCACAGCATCTTCCCAGACACTCACTTCCTGCACGGTGGATTAGTGCAGTTAACATACTATATTATAACTATCAGCTTATTTATCTGATTCCCTCACCTGTTCAGGTAAAGTTTTTTTTCCCCCTCAGATTTTGGTACAGTGCCAGGCATATTGTAGGCCTGTAATATATATTTGGTGAATGGATGTATAATAGATGAATGTGCCTGGTTTTTAAACATTTAAAATTAGAAAGATAGGACCATGGAGTTTAGCCCCATCAGTTTATCCTGAGCAATGTATTAGACACAATTCTGGTCACCAAAGTCTAGTTTTTTAACAAAAGAACTGTCATTTCATTTGTCATGCCTCTTTAAGATGAATTTTTTATTATTTTAGTTGCTCTAGAACTTGTAAAGAAAACTGACTCCCAGCCAACCTCTGTGATGTTGCTTGATTTCATCCAGCATATAATGAAGTCCTCCCCACTTATGTTTGTAAATGTGAATGGAAGCCAAGGGCAAAATGAGGTCAAAGACAGTATTGGTGAGTCCTACTATTTGTCCATTCATTTGCAACTGGTTTTATGAAATTTACCCTCTTCTGCTCTTCTAAATTATAACATACATTTTATACATATTTTGGTCAAATTTGCTATAAACGTAAAGGAGCAAAATGGCAATTGTTAATTTTGTTTTGTGCATCCTTATTGTTTTCTTTAGTTTTAAACTAGATACCCAGGATGGAACAGAAATAACCAAATTTGTTTATTTGCCATTGGGCACTTAAGCAGTTTTCTTTTTTCTGTTTTTGATAATCTCTTTCTTCTAGATCAGGCATTAGCAAACCGTGGCCCACAGGCCTCCTGCCTGTGTTTGTAAACAAAGTTTTATTGCAAAAGCCATGTTTTTTACTTAATATTTACTTACTGTATGTAACTACTAGAAAGGCAGCATTGAGTAGTTGACATGGAAGCCATAAAGCCCTCAAACCTAAAATATTTCCTATCTAGCCCTTGAAGAACAACTCCTAGATGTTGAAGCTTTTTTCCAGGCTTTATCCTTATTGTTCCTACTACTTTTGCCCTTTTATTGGCCTCCTTATAAAAAGATGTAAAGCTATCATCTTTTTTTCTGTACAATGCATAGAGTATTAAAAATGTTTTTTAACTTTTTTTAATGTTTTTATTTCTGAGAGAGAGAGAGAGAGAGAGAGAGAGAGAGAGAGGGAGAGAAAGAGTGTGCACGCAAGTGGGGAGGGGCAGAGAGAGAGGGAGACACAGAATCCGAAGCCGGCTCTAAGCTCTGAGCTGTCAGCACAGAGCCCGACACAGAGCTTGAACTCAAGTACTCGGATATCATGACCTGAGCCGAGGTCAGCACTTAACTGACTGAGCCATCCAGGCATCCCTGTCTATATTCTTTACTACACTTTTTTAAATAACAGGTCACAACCCATTAATAGGTTATGAAGATAAAATGTAATTAGAAAATATCATAATACATTGCATGTCATAAATACTGTTTCATGAAACTTTTGTTTCATATATTTAAATAAAATAAATATGCATATGTAAACTGGGTGATGATATAAAATGTATCTGAGTTGTGATCAAAAAGTTTTAGAAACTGTATTACAGGAATCAGGAGGACTGTGACTGATTTGTTTTTGTGCACCTGGGACAGAGTTGGCACTCAAATATTTGTTGAAGGAGTGATAATAGTAACCATTTGTTGAACTTCAAGCACTATGCTGAGAATTTCACATATATCATCTTACTTCGTTCTCATGGTAACCCTTATGACTCCCTTCTTATAGATGAAGTTAGAGGTTCAGAGAGATGAAAAGTTCACACAACCAGTAAGTGAAAAGCTAGGACTTAGACTCGAAAATTGGTATTCTAAATTACTGTTCAGTATTTCCATTGTGTAAGGAATGTTTTAGACTATTTTGTTAGTGAAGTTTATACTTTAAAAATGAATCATCAGGGGCACCTGGATGACTCAGTCAGTAAGCGTCTGACTTCCGATCAGGTCATGATCTCACGGATTGTGGGTTCAAGCTCCCTTTGGGCACTGTGCTGACAGCTCAGACCTGGAGCTTGCTTCAGATTCTGTGTCTCCTCTCTGCTCCTTCCCTGCTCTTGCTCTCGCTCTCTCTCTCTATTTCTCTGTCTCTGTGTCTCCAAAATAAATAAGCATTAAAAAATTTTTTTTAATGAATCATCAAGCATTTAGCAAATTAATTAACATTTCTGATGGACTTATTTAATATTTTTTATTTCAAAGAATTCAGTAATTGGATCATAACAAGACTTCTGCGGATTGCAGCAACTCCATCCTGTCATACGTTACACAAGAAAATCTGTGAAGTTATCTGCTCATTATTATTTCTTTTTAAAAGCAAGAGTCCTGCAATTTTTGGAGTACTAACAAAGGAATTACTGCATCTTTTTGAAGATGTGATTTGCCTCCATAAAAGAAATGCAGTGGGACACTTTGTGGAATGGCCAGTGGTAGTTAGCCGATTTTTGAGTCAATTAGATGAACGTGTGGGATATTTACAACCAGCTCCTTTGCAATTCATGAACATGCAAAATTTAGAATTTATTGAAGTCACCTTATTAACAGTTCTTATTCGTATTATTGCAATTGTGTTTTTTAGAAGGCAAGAACTCTTACTTTGGCAGATAGGTTGTATGCTGCTAGAGTATGGTAGTCCAAAAATTAAATCCTTAGCAATTAGCCTTTTAACTGAACTGTTTGAGCTTGGAGGATTACCAGCACAACCAGCCAGCACTTTTTTCCGGTCATTTTTGGAATTATTAAAACATCTTGTAGAAATGGATGCTGACCAGTTGAAACTCTGTGAAGAGCCATTATCAAAGCTGATAAAAACACTATTTCCCTTTGAAGCAGAAGCTTATAGAAATATTGAACCTGTCTATTTAAATATGCTGCTGGAAAAACTCTGTGTCATGTTTGAAGATGGTGTGCTTATGCGGCTTAAGTCTGATTTGCTAAAAGCAGCTTTGTGCCACTTACTGCAGTATTTCCTTAAATATGTGCCAGCTGGGTATGAATCTGCTCTACAAGTCAGGAAGGTTTATGTGAGAAACATTTGTAAAGTTCTTGTGGATGTGCTTGGATTTCAGGTAGATGCAGAGGTAAGTCATTTTTAAGGTTTCTTAATAAGTATGTATTTTGTTTATAACTTAAGCATATATGTCAGATGTATTAGTGAGAAAATAGATTGTCTTTAATAATGTATATTCAGAATGGAATGATTTTCACAATCCACTTTGGCTCCTTATTCTGAATTTTTACTTTGATTTGAGAAAGATTTGTTCACTAAGTTGGTAATGAACTGCCAATAGGGTAGCAGGTTTTAAAGTCGGCTTAGTGAAGTGTAAGCATGTTTAGTGCATTATTAAAAGGGGGCCAGTTATCAACTTAATTACAAAAACTTTGAGCACTCACCTAGATTTTATCTTTGACATGTTATAATCAATCACTTGTAGGAAACCTATGATTACATAGTACTAATCATGCCAAATTATGCCTTTTTTTCTTATTTGGACTGTGAGAGACAGGCAGTACAATAAAATGTGCAGTAACTTGAGTAAATACTTTATCTAAAAGTCTTGCTGGATTTGTAGTATGAAAGAGTTTAGTAATTTCCTTATAGAATTTTTCTTTGTAGTATTTTGATGGAAGGAAAAACAGATGAGAGAATTTATGTTAAGACTTTTAAGACTGTACAACCATAATTGTAGGTACAGAACCACATATATGTCTATTTATAGGTTGTGAAATTATATAGATTAACTTAGGTCTTTGTTTTACCTGATGAGACTCTGAAAATAGTTTACCTTATTAAAAAACTTACAACCTAATAAATTTTTGCAGTCTGTTAATAACATTTTCTAAGAGATAGTTTTTGAAATTATTTTTACTTTCTCAGTATTTGTTGGGCCCACTTTATGCCGCCTTAAAAATGGAAAGTATGGAAATCATTGAGGAAGTTCAGTGCCAAATTCAACAGGAAAACCTCAGCAGTAATAGTGATGTAATATCATCCAAAAGACGTCGACTCAGCTCATCTCTAAACTCTTCCAAAAGACCACCAAAACAGACTGAGGAGTATGACCTTCATTCAGTTTGTATTTAGTGATTTAATAAAACTTTATTCACTTTTAAAAATCATCTTTAGTTAAGTGCTTTGACTTAAATACATACCATTGTTCTTTCTAAAGGTAGTCAAAGGAATGCTTAAAATATTTTAATACTTGCAGCCCATTCGAGTATGAAAGATAACATGGCTACATAAGGTTACTTAAAAGATTTTTTAAGTTATTACTTGCCTGTCTAATTTAACTTTTTAGTATCTGAAAAATCTCTGAGATTGCATATCTGTCAGCAGTTTAAAATACGTTAACAAATAAACTTTTTGTATAATGTGATCAAAGAATTCCCATATTGCAGTTAGCCCTGAAAGTTGTTTTAAATACATTGTACTATAAATTTCAGTAGTTGGCGTTACATGTTATGTTTTGTTTTAAATATTTTTCACATTTGAACCAATGAATATCTTTACGCTGTGGTTATAATAAATTACAGAATTAAACATGTGGATATGAACAAAAAGAGCATATTATGGAGTACACTGAAACAGAAAGCTGAATCCCTTCAGATTTCCCTTGAATGTGGTAGTCTAAAGAATCCTGTTATCGAGACTTTAGAAGGAATCACGGTTATCCTACAACTGACTGCTCTGTGTACTGTTCATTGTTCTCATCAAAACATGGACTGGTAAAACAACTTGTATTTTCTGGGTGGGTTTTCTGTAATAAATTTGGATGTATTGTTTTAGGAGACCTCATTATTCACTCAATTTGTGTGACCTGAGAACATACATTTTTTAGTGAAATGGAAAGGTAATTTGTTTTTTATTGAGCACCTGCTAAATGCTAGGTACTGTATTAAGTACTATACATATATTATTTAATCTGTACAACAGTTCTGTAAGGTAAATGCTGTTATGCCTACTTTACAAATTGGAGATTGAGGTTTAGAGAAATTGAGACTAAGTCATGTGTTCAGTCCAGATGGTCTCAACAACACCTTACTTTCTCCAGGCTCTTTCTTTGGAACAGCTCCCACTATGAGACCAGTAGGTAGAGTATATATTCTAAGGACAGGAGAAGAAGGGGTGAGGAGCCTCTGATGTTCTGGGTCCAGCTCGAGGGTAACCTGGTGTTCCAGTTCCTCTTAATTACTTCCTCTAACAAGACTCTTTGCCTGAACTTTCCTGCGCACATATAATTAGAAACTAGCAGGGCACATTTTTATATAACTCAAAACTCATTGTTCTTTTAGTCAAACATTTAGCCAAAAGAACATTTCCTTTTGATAATAAGAGTAGGGATTTAGAACTCCTTGGAAGTATATTTTCAGTTTAGTACTTTTAAGATGGTTATTTATTCTATCAGAAAAAGCAAGTGTGAATCATCTCTGAAGATGTAGTCTTATTTTTACTGCCAAGTTATAGACTAAAACTCTTTGTTAACTTTTTACATGGTCATTTATTCTGTATTTTCTGACTCTTAATTAGCCAATAAAAAGTTATGAAAGAGATTTTAGAGAAACTATATTACCTCAGATTGTATTACATTTAGAATTTGAAACAACTTGAAGGAATAGCTAATTAGACTGCAGTCTACTCTTCTATAATTAAGGGTTTACCAAGCCAGTTAATAATTATGCAGGGATATCTTCTGTCATTTTTTAGGCCTGGGATACTGCATTTAAATATTGTAGATTATTTTAATTACCAAATCCTAGGACTGATGTAAAGAGACTAAGCTTAAAATAATAATGGCATATTAATTGACGTGCATATTTACTTTGAATTGGTTTAAAATTGTGTTAGTTTTATACTCACAATTTCTTTTGACTTAACTGCAATATTAGGTTGGACTATAATAAATTTATTGTAATTCTGTTTCTTAAAAATGTATTAACTGCAGCCATAATTTCAAGGACTGTCAACAGAAATGTAAGAAGAAACCTTCAGTAGTGGTAACTTGGATGTCTTTGGATTTTTACACAAAAGTGCTTAAGAGCTGTAGGAGTTTGTTAGAATCTGTTCAGAAACCTGACCTGGAGGCAGTTATTGATAAAGTGGTGAAAATATATGATGCTCTAATTTATATTCACGGTGAGTATAAATACACAGTAGAACAAAACAACCTTTAAAGGTCATCAGTGTAGAATATAACTATTAACTTTTTTTATTTGAGAATTTCTGAAGAATGCTGAGAAAATGCATGGATGCGTATCTTTGTAAAGTCACATTTAATTTCTTTGGGTTACAGACCTCAGAACATCATCTCTATGTTAAGAACCTTTGTTTATTGAATGCTGTAATTCCACTTTATGTTTAGAACATCTATTTTTATTGAGCAACAAGACACAGTTAAATATAATTAAGGAAAAATTATAATCACCTGTTGTGTGTTTCTGTAGTAAAAACTTCATTTGAAGATCATATACTGGAAGATTTATGTGGAATGCTCTCACTTCCATGGATTCATTCCCATTCTGATGATGGCTCTTTAAAGTTGACTACATTTGCCACTAATCTTCTAGCATTAAGCCAGAGGATTTCTGATAGCTGCTGTAAGTGGTCACAAAATTCTGTGTGTGTGGTTTAACTCATGTCTATATGGGACTTCTAACACATTGCTGTTTTTTTTTTTTTTCATTAATTTAAAAAGTACATTTTTACCAATTCAAAAAGTAATTAGACATCTAAAAAGTAACAAATTGAAAAAATTATAGGATTTGCACACCCCAAGTATTCTGCCACATTGTTCTCCAAAGATGCCATTCCAGTTTACATTCCTTTTAGCAAAATAGGAGAGAATTTCTGTTGTCTCACATCCTCACTTTGTCAGACTAAAATGTTTGCTGTCAAAAAAAAGAAAAAATGGTAAGGAGGTAACTAAAAGAATTTTTTTTTTTTTTTAACTATCTGATGGGTGTGATTTTTAGTTGCATTTCTCTGGTTACATGTAGTAGGATTGTATGTAGATGTTTTTCAGTGTATGTGCTTTATTTTTTAAAAAGGAGCTTTTAATTAAATATATATATTTGAGATGTTACTTGAGTTTATGACAATGGATATATATATATAAATGTGTATGATGTATATAAAAATATATGTGTATAAATATAAATGTGTATAAATATATATAAATGTGTATATTGATATGTATATAAGTTAAAATTAATATTTAGAAATAGTTTTTAATAGACTTAATTTTTTCAGCACCACAGGCACAGTCACGGTGTGTGTTTCTTCTAACTTTATTTCCAAGAAGAATATTCCTTGAATGGAGAACAGCAGTTTATAGCTGGGCCCTACAGAGCTCCCACGAAGTAATCCGGGCTAGTTGTGTTAATGGATTTTTTATCTTGTTGCAGCAGCAGAATTCTTGTAACAGAGTTCCCAAGATTCTTATGTATGTATTAATATTTTAATTTGAATATATAACTTGCTTGGAAAGATCATACTGTATGCAAATATATGTATATTGCTGAGTGTATGCAACAAATGTTGCTTTTTGTTTTGAAATTTAAGTTTTCTTCCTTTTAGGCTTTGTCTTACCATTACTTTTTCCCCAAATTAAGCAAGACTATTTAGACCACAAAATTAAGCAAGGTTTAGTTAGTGTATTTTCTTTTCTCTCCCCAGAGATAAAGTCAAAGATGATTCCGACTTTGTCAAGAAAGAATTTGCCTCTATTCTTGGTCAACTTGTCTGTACACTTCATGGCATGTTTCATTTGACAGGTTCTTTAACAGAACCTTTCTCTGAACATGGACATATTGACCTATTCTGTAAGAGCCTAAAAGTCACTTCTCAACATGAATGTTCATCTTCTCAACTAAAAGCTTCTGTTTGCAAGCCATTCCTTTTTCTACTGAAAAAAAAAACACCTAGTCCAGTAAAACTTGGTGAGTGATTTGTTATGAGTTATTTAATGTTTTAACATCTTTTTTTTTTTTTAACTTTATTTACTTTTGAGAGAGATTGAGCACAAGTGGGGGAGGGACAGAGAGAGGGAGAGAATCCCAAGCAGGCTCCGCAGTGTCAGCACATAGCCAGATGTGAGGGTCTGGAACTCACGAACCGTGAAATCATGACCTGAGCTGAAATCAAGAGATGGACGCTTTACCAACTGAGTCACCCAGGTGCCCCTGATTTATTTAACATTTTAAAACCTTTTCTGGGCGCCTGGGTGGCTCTGTCAGTTGAGCGTCTGACTTTGGCTCGGGTCATGTTCTCATGGGTTTAGGCCCCATGTTGGGTTCTGTGCTGATAGCAGAGAGCCCGATGTGGGGCTCAAACTCACAAACCGTGAGATCATGACGTGAGCCAAAGTCAAATGCTTAACCGACTGAGCCACCCAGGTGCCCCTAAACTCTCTTTTTTAAATCATTAATAGAATTAGCCTGAAACCTTAAGAAATTAGACTTACTTAATAGATTCAATGGTCATGTAATGGTTATTTATAAATGGGTTGTCTGGCATTAGACCGCATCACAGAACTAACAAGGGAAGTAATTTTTGGATTTTTAAATATTCATGTGATTTGCCGACTTGGGCATACCTGGTGTTTGGTCCAATATCGTGAGGTTCAGTATTCCCTGTGCTCTTTAGGGAGACTGGGGAAGCTTCTTAATATGTCTGCTGCCACTACCTTGGACCTTTGGAACTTCAAATAATTAGAAGCTTTGCCCTACTGAGGACTATCTGTAGATTGTATCTTCTTAGTCACTTTTCCAGTGGCAATGTTGTATAAGTTTGTTGGAAGCATGAGATTTACACAAATACTTAGAAGATCCATTTGTTTGGGTAGAAAGTTGCAACTTGTTCTCAAGTTTTAAAAATAATTTATAGGGGCGCCTGGGTGGCGCAGTCGGTTAAGCGTCCGACTTCAGCCAGGTCACGATCTCGCGGTCCGTGAGTTCGAGCCCCGCGTCGGGCTCTGGGCTGATGGCTCAGAGCCTGGAGCCTGTTTCCGATTCTGTGTCTCCCTCTCTCTCTGCCCCTCCCCCGTTCATGCTCTGTCTCTCTCTGTCCCCAAAAAAATAAATAAACGTTGAAAAAAAAAATAATTTATAATAGGTAGTTTCCAGGACTCCCTAAATCTTATAATACAGGATTAACAGTAAAGCTAATAGTTCACAGTTCTTTAGATTAGTGAAATGTGCTTTTTAAGTCTATCTCAGTAAAATATAATGATGTACAAAGTCTTAAGTGAGTAGTCATTTTATAACTTAAAAAAATTCTAAGGGCCCCTGGGTGGCTCAGTCAGTTGAGCATCTGACTTGGGCTCAGGTCATGATCTTGAAGGTTGGTGAGCTCAAGCTCCACATCGGGCTTGCTGCTGTCAGCCTGTCAAGCCCACTTCCAATCCTCTGCCCCCTCTCCCTGCCCCTTCCCCGCTTACATGCTCCCCAAAATAAAGAAATAATTTTTAGAAGTGAGGCACCTGGGTGGCTTATTGGGTTGAGTATCTGCCTTCAGCTCAGGTTATCATCGTGGTTTATGAGTTCAAGCCCCATACCAGGCTCTTTGCTGATAGACCCTGCTTCAGATTCTATCTCCCTTTCTCTCTGCGCCTCCCCCACTCACTCTCTCTCTCTCTCTCTCTCTCTCTCTCTCTCTCTCTGTCTCTCCCTCCTCAAAAATGAATAAATGTTAAAAAAAAATTTTTAATTCTAGAATTTTAGATTTAAATTATTTATAACTTTTATTAAGTATAAAGTAAATTTTAATCTGTAAACATTCATTTTAGTCTTCCACAATTTCTACTAATTGAAACTGACATTATAAGCAAGTTAGAATTCTTTGTATATTTATTAATAACATTTTTACTGTAAAACTTTGATATTTGAAGTGTTAATATGAGGTATTATATGCTCTCGCCCTTTAGCTTTCATAGATAATTTATATCATCTTTGTAAGCACCTTGATTTTAGAGAAGATGAAACAGATGTAAAAACAGTTCTTGGAACTTTATTAAATTTAATGGAAGATCCAGACAAGGATGTTAGAGTGGCTTTTAGTGGAAATATCAAGCATATATTGGAATCCTTGGACTCTGAAGATGGATTTATAAAAGAGGTTGATATTTTTTATTTTTAAACATTTGTGTTTTCATTAATCTGGCTCTAAACTAATTTAACTGATTAATTTTATTATTCTAGCTTTTTGTCTTAAGAATGAAGGAAGCATATACACATGCTCAAATCTCAAGAAATAATGAGTTGAAGGATACCTTGATTCTTACAACAGGGGATATTGGAAGGTATATTTGGCAGTGTTTGTATACTTCCTTTTTTATTTGCCAGGTGTTAAAAATGGTAATACGAGAGATGTGAAATTATAGAAAAAAATGTGATATCAACATGAATTTTTTATGGATTTCCATTTATATTTGAGATATTGATGATAACCTTTTTTAAATTTTTTAGGGCAGCAAAAGGAGATTTGGTACCTTTTGCACTTTTGCACTTATTGCATTGTTTATTATCCAAGTCAGCATCTGTCTCTGGAGCAGCATACACAGAAATCAGAGCTCTGGTTGCAGCTAAGAGTGTTAAACTGCAGAACTTTTTCAGCCAGTATAAGAAACCCATCTGTCAGGTGAGAGTCAGCACTGGTCTTGACTACAGTAAATAGCAATACTTTGCAAGAGTTAAAAAACAACAACAACAACAACAAACAAAAAACCATTTATACTTTTTTTTTGTCTTGCGTTAAAGGGTATATTTTTAAAGGATGTATTCAGTTTATTTAAGAGAACCTAAAACTTACAAGTTCTGTATTTTATGATCTTGCTCTAAAGATGTGTATTATGAATGGGAGAGGGGAATATCTTTTAGTAATATATTGAATTACTATGCTCTCTTGTTAATCTGTTAAATGCTTTTTGGGGGGAGCCTGGGTGGCTCAGTCAGTTAAGCGTCCAACTCTTGTTTTCAGCTCAGCTCATGATCTCACGCTTCTGTGAGATTGAGCCTCACATTGGACTCTGTGCTGACAGCATCGAGCTGGCTTGGGATTCTCTCTCTGTCCCATCCTAGGTGGAACGTGTGCTAGTGTACATGTGCATGTGCACGCTCTCTCAAAATAAATAAATAAAACTTTAAAGAAAAGAAATGCTTTTCTTTTTGGGGTGCCTAGTTGGCCCAGTTGGGTAAGCATCTGACTTTTGATTTCGGCTCAGGTCATGAACTCACGGTCTTGAGATTGAGCCTTGAGTCAGGCTCTGTATTGACAGCTCGAGGCCTGCTTAGGATTTTCTGCCCCTCTCCCCCCCCTCCCCCCAAATAAATAAATTAAAAAAAAATGCTTTTCTTTTTTAGCCTTTATTCTACTGATAAACTTTTTTTTTTTAATTTTTTTTTTCAACGTTTATTTATTTTTGGGACATAGAGAGACAGCATGAATGGGGGAGGGGCAGAGAGAGAGGGAGACACAGAATCGGAAACAGGCTCCAGGCTCTGAGCCATCAGCCCAGAGCCCGACGCGGGGCTCGAACTCACGGACCGCGAGATCGTGACCTGGCTGAAGTCGGACGCTTAACTGACTGCGCCACCCAGGCGCCCCACTACTGGTAAACTTTTTTATGGCTTGATGTTATGTAGAAGGCACTTTAGTTTCTATGTAAGTGATGAATTGCTAAATTCTACTCCTGAAATCGTTGTTACATTATATGTAACTAACTTGTTTTAAATAAAATTAAAATGTATATGTATATAAAAAAAGAAATCTTTTAAAAAATCATTGAGTTAAGTTTTGTGAATAGTATAAGATAGAGGTTCAGTTTCTTCTTTCTTTGTTTTGGGGGGGTGCAAGTGAGCAAGGGCAGAGAGAGAGAATCCCACAGAGGGGCAGAGAGAGAAGTGGGGCTCACCCAAAGTGGGGCTCATGTTTTTAACTGAAGCAGGGCTTCTCTTCACCCGAAGTGGTGCTTGAGCTCACCTGATATGGGGCTGGAGCTCACCCAATGCAGAACTTGAACTCAGGAACCATGAGATCATGACCTGAGCTGAAGTTAGATGCTTCACCAACTGAGATACCCAGGCACCCTAGAAGTTCAGTTTCAGTTTCCTTCATGTGATTATCCAGTTTTCCCAACATCATTTATTGAAGAGATTATCCTTATTAAGTATTCTTAGCTCCCTTGTCCAATATTAGTTGATAGTATATGCAAGGGTTTATTTCTGGGTTCTTGATAATGTTCCATTGTTCTGTATACCCGTTTTTTTTCTTTTTTTTTTTTTTTAATTTTTTTTTTTTTCAACGTTTATTTATTTTTGGGACAGAGAGAGACAGAGCATGAACGGGGGAGGGGCAGAGAGAGAGGGAGACACAGAATCGGAAACAGGCTCCAGGCTCCGAGCCATCAGCCCAGAGCCCGACGCGGGGCCCGAACTCACGGACCGCGAGATCGTGACCTGGCTGAAGTCGGACGCCCAACCGACTGCGCCACCCAGGCGCCCCATATACCCGTTTTTATGACAGTACCATACTGTTTTGGTTACTGCAGCTTTTGTAGCATAGTTTAAAATTTAGAAAGTGTGATGCTTCCTGCTTTGTTCTTTGTTCCTTGCTTTGGGTGTTTAAAACCTTTTGAAATTCAGTACATATTGTAGAATTTTTTTTTCTTTTTCTGTGAAAAATGCCATTAAAATTTTGATAGGGAATTCACTGAATATCCAAAATTCCGCATTGGATCTCCATAGGGATTACACTAGCATATTTAGATGACTTTGGTAGTATGGATCTTTTATCGATATTCTCTCCCTGTCCTTGAACACAGGATGTCTTTCCATTTACTGTGTTTTCAGTTTCTTTCATCAAAGTCTTACACTTTTTATGCTATAGGTCTTTCAACTCTTGGTTAAATTTATTCCTATATATTTTATTAGTTTTTATGTTATTAAAATGGGATTGTTTTCTTCATTTCTTTTTTTGGGTATTTTGTTAGTGTATAGATATGCAACTGATTTTTGTATGTTGCTTTTGTGTCCTGCCACTTTACTGAATTTATTAATTACTTCTTTTAATTTTTTTTTTTAACGTTTATTCATTTTTGAGACAGAGAGAGAGCATGAATGGGGGAAGGTCAGAGAGAGAAGGAGACACAGAATCTGAAACAGGCTCCAGGCTCTGAGCTGTCAGCCCAGAACCCAACGCGGTGCTCAAACTCACGGACCGCGAGAGCATGACCTGAGCCGAAGTCGGACGCCCAACCGACTGAGCCACCCAGGCACCTCTATTAATTACTTCTTTATCCACATAACTTTTTGGTGGAGTCTCTAGGATTTTTTCTATATATCATCTTGTCAGCAAATAAAGACAATTTTATTTAAAAACTAAAAAATACATAAATAAAAAAGGTTGATTCAACTCATGGCTGAAAAGTTAGGGATATGTTAAAATACTGGCTTTGCCCTGTTAGGAGTGTGATCCTTAACAAGATACTTAAATTTCTTAACTAAACCTGGTTACTCCATTTGTAAAAGGGAGGTTGTGACATCATCTACTTCTTGACGGCTGTTACAAAAATCAAGTAAGCTAATTCAGGTAATATGTTTAGGGCATTGATACTATCCTTTATGTTAACTTAGAAAGTAGTCTTTAAATTTTATTCCTTGTGTGTTGGGGCGCCTGGGTGGCTCAGTTGGATGTCCAACTTCAGCTCAGGTCATGTTCTCACCATTTGTGGGTTCAAGCCCCGCGTCAGGCTCTGTGCTGACAGCTCAGAGCCTGGAGCCTGCTTCGGATTCTGTCTCCCTCTCTGACACTCCCCTACTCACACTCTGTCTTTCTCTGTCTCTCTCTGTCTCTCTCTCTCAAAAATAAACATTAAAAAAAATTTTTTTTAATTTTTTTTTTTAATGTTTTATTTATTTCTGAGACAGAGAGAGAGCATAAGCAGGGGAGGGGCAGAGAGAGAGGGAGACACAGAATCCGAAGCAGGCTCCAGGCTCCAAGCTGTCAGCACAGAGTCTGACGCGGGGCTCGAACTCACGAACCGCAAGATCATGACCTGAGCTGAAGTTGGAGGCTTAACTGACTGAGCCACCCAGGCACCCCTAAAAATTTTTTTTAAATTTCTTCTTTGTGTGAAAAAATTAACAAATTGTTTTGCTCTAGTTTTTAGTAGAATCTCTCCACTCCAGTCAGATGACAGCACTTCCTAGTACTCCATGCCAGAATGCTGAGATGCGGAAACAAGATGTGGCTCACCAGAGAGAAATGGCTTTAAATACCTTGTCTGAAATTGCCAATGTTTTTGACTTTCCTGATCTTAATCGTTTCCTTACTGTAAGTTGCAAAGTGTGGTTGACTTAACTGTTTTCAATTCAGTATTTTGTGTTTATTCCATTCTAGTCTTATTTTAAAGAAAATCTGGAGCATGTAGATCCTGTATTTTCAAATATGTATGTTTTCTTTTGACTTTGATATGATGTTACTGATGTTATAAAATTTAAGTTTGTGATAGAGTTATTTCTCTATATGGTTTGCTATCCTGAAAATTTAATACTAATTGATTAATGCTGACTAATTCAGCTGACTGAACCCTTATGTCTTTAGTGCTATGATTGGTTCCATTGGTAATGCACAGTCTAATATCATTTTTACCTCTAAGGAGTTAGAGCAATATAGTACAAAATTATTGGTATATATGATCTTGTGTGAATTCAGATGACAGAGTTTATGGTAGGGAGTGGTTTGGGAAGTCTTTGAAATGTCATTATGGTTAAGGGTTGAAAGATGGAGTAGATTGTCTTCTTACCTTTTCCTAAAGACAAAGTTATCATTACTCTTCGTGAATTGTAATAGTGATCCATACTGTTAGGACTGAGTATTTCTCCCTACAACATTATTATATTTTAACAAACTTAAGTTGCTTGTAAATTGGTCAAATCCTGCAAGGAAATATGATAGTATACAGTAAGGATTATAAAGATATTCTTATCTTTTCATTCAGTAATTTCCCTCTGGGAACCAAAAAGTACAGATGTTTATTGCAGCATTTTCGAAGTACAAAATTAAACAAAATGCTGAAAAGAAATGTCTAACATTTGGGCTGTAGACCATTGTGGAACCCTTAATATAATAATTGTTAATACTTTGTAGACTATTTTATAATGTTATATTAGTCTTACAGAATTAATTTTAAGTTCAAAGGCATAACACAAGTAAGGTGTAAGCATCTCTGAGGGGAGGGGCCTGATTCTTGTTTATTTTTATATCTCTAGTACCTATGATGATTGACATGTAGTAGGTGTTCTTTAGATACATGTTGAAGGGAATAAATGAAAGGCCAACAATTTTGTGTTTGGAATTGTGTATTTGTTTTATGAGTAAGATCTTAAAGGAAATAGACCAAAATCAAAATAGATTTGTTGCCATTTGAGGATGGTGAGTGCATTAAAATGTTTTTATTTAATATTGCAGCACTTTTAATTTTTTTCAGCTTTTTAATTAAAAAAAAACTTAAAATATTGTATTTATGGTTACTCTTGCTTGTTGTCAAAATCCAAATTAACTCAAATAAAAAATCAAACTTGGAACTTCTGCCTTTAGAGCATGAGTATATTTTAACACATACTCATGAGAAATTTTCTTCTCTACTTATGTATTGGTTTATACTTCTACATTAGCTGTAATGTGAACTGTGTGCCATCAGAGACCTTGCCTATTTTTTTGCGGCTTTATCCGTAGTGCCTGAATCATAGATGCTTGGTACATATCTGTTGAATGCATAAATGGTAAATTCTGAAATTATATAGATCACATATGGACTCCAAATTTGTTTGGTATTTTAAAATATTTTTGTACACAACTTATGTGAATATGTTATTACCTGGACAAATGTACTTTTTAGTAATTATAGTGTTTCTTTTTCAGAGGACGTTACAAGTTCTGCTCCCTGACCTTGCTGCCAAAGCAAGCCCTGCAGCCTCTGCTCTCATTCGAACTTTAGGAAAACAGTTAAATGTCAATCGTAGAGAAATTTTAATAAATAACTTCAAATATATTTTTTCTCATTTGGTCTGTTCCTGTTCCAAGGATGAATTAGAACGTGCCCTTCATTATCTGAAGGTAATTGAATAATTGTGTGTTTTACTCTTTCGTTTAAATTAACATTATAGGAAAGCTTTTCTAATGTTCTTGTAGGGAGAAGAGTAAATAATTTAGAGCTTATTCTAGAGTAATATAAGTCCAAATGGTATCATGTAAATAAGCTTTGTTTGGGGCCTAGAGGATCATATTATAATAGAAATATTCTTTTGTTATTTTTTTGGTCATTTCACCATAATGGCGTGTGATGATCATCCATTCATGGATCAGGTTCTCAACTCATTTCATTTTAGAATTTTTTTTTTAAAGTTTATTTATTTTGACAGAGACCCCCTATATGCACATGCAAGCAGGGAAGAGGCAGAGAGAGAAGGAGAGAAAATTCCAGGCAGGCTTCATGCTGTCCGTGCAGAGCCTAACACAGGGCTTGATCTGAGATCATTACCAGAGCTGAACTCAAGTCAGACATTTAACTGACTGAGCCACTGAGGCTCCCTTAGAAATTTTTTTAAGTTTATTTTTTAATTTTTTTTTGTAATCTCTGTACCCGGTGTGGGGCTTCAACTCACAACCCCGAGATCAAGAGTCACATGCCCTTTCAACTGAGTCAGCCAGGTGGCCCATATTTTTGAATTTTTAATTAATTGGAACTCTAAGTTGACTAATTATATGCAAGTAATTATATTTATAGGAAGAGGCAATCTCAACTGTGGGATAATGTTAGTGTATTGCTTAGTTTTTTAGTGCTCTGATTATATTTGACTCAGTATTTTGCTAGTTTTTTTAGATTTAAAATTATAGCTTATATGTCTTTTTTGGGTATCACACTAGCAATGGTATCTTTCAAAAAATATGAAACTATATTGGAGTAGGAGAAACCGTCAGATATACATATGTGACTACTCTTTTCTCTGATGTTAATTATTTCATGTGTTTCATGATATGGCAGCAATAGATTCCTTTCTGCATGAGAATTATTGAATATTGAGTATTTTTGTTCATTTTGAGGAAGAAAATCTGTATTGTAGAGATAGAATGACAATAGTAGAGTGTTTTCTTGTAGAGATAGAATGATAATAATAGAGTATTTTCCTGCATGTCAGAAGTTACTAAAGAATTTATATGGATCATTTCAGTCCTTATAGTTATCCAATGAGATAAAGATGCTATTATTTTTCCATTTTATAGATGAGAAAACCAAAACAGGGAGAGGTCAGATTAGGTAACTTGTCCAGGTCACAACACAACTAATAAGTGACAAAACTGGAATTTAAGGGGCACCTGGGTGGCTCAGTCAGAGTCTGATTCGGGTCATGATCAAGCCCTGCATCGGGGGCCCTGCATTGACAGTGCAGAGCCTGCTTGGTATTCTCTGTCTCCCTCTCCTTCTGCCCCTCCCCTGTTCACGCTCTGTCTCTCTCTCTCAAAATTAAAAAATGATAATAAAACAAACAAACCTGGAATTTAAATTCAGGCAGTCTGACCACAAAGACTGTTCTAAGCCACTATATTATATTTTCTCCTAGGGGTTATGTGTCTATGAATAATGAGTTGATGATATTTTAAGAAAACTGACTTTTTGAAATTTTATTTGAAAGTGAAGTTTAATTACTTTCCTCATTACCTGTACCCCATGGGAGATGTACCTGGAGAAATCGAGATTAGAATCCCTTTTTCTTTTTTTTTTTATTTAAATTTATTTATTTTTGAGGGAGAGAACAAGTGTTTGTGAGCATGAGCGCGAGTGGGGGAGGGACAGAGGGAAAGGGGGGAGAGAGACAAGCCTAAGCAGGCTCTGCACTGTCAGCACATAGCCCCATGTGGGGCTTGAACTCATGAACTATGAGATCATGGCCTGAGCTGAAATCAAGAGTTGGATGCTTAACAACTGAGCCACCCAGGTGCCCCTACAATCACTTTCCAATACCTTTTATTTTTTTATTTTTATTTTTTTTTTTAATTTTTTTAACGTTTATTTATTTTTGAGACAGAGAGAGACAAAGCATGAACGGGGGAGGGTCAGAGAGAGGGAGACACAGAATCTGAAACAGGCTCCAGGCTCTGAGCTGTCAGCACAGAGCCCGACGTGGGGCTCGAACTCACGGACCGCAAGATCATGACCTGAGCCGAAGTCGGCCGCTTAACCGACTGAGCCACCCAGGCACTCCTCCAATACCTTTTAAAATTACCATCAATAGGGATACCTGGATGGCTCAGTTGGTTAAGCATCTGACTTCAGCTTAGGTCATGATCTCACAGTTCGTGAGTTCGAGCCCCACATCAGGCTCTGTGCTGTCAGTGCAGAGCCCACTTGGGATACTCTGTCCCCCTCTGTCTTCCCCTTCCCCATGCGCACTCTCACTCTCTCGAAAATGAACAAACATCAAAAAAGAAAAGACAAAATTTAAATACCATAAGTAAATTTTGTCACATGATCAGGAGCTCCTGATTTACTAATATACTTATTTCCAAAAAATTTTTTTTTTTTAAATGTGTCTTTGGATTAGAATGAAACAGAAATTGAATTGGGAAGCCTATTGAGACAAGATTTCCAAGGACTGCATAATGAATTATTGCTACGTATTGGAGAACACTATCAACAGGTTTTCAATGGTTTGTCAATACTTGCATCATTTGCATCTAGTGATGATCCATATCAGGGCCCCAGAGAGATCACATCTCCCGAATTAATGGTAAGGAATATGTTATATGAGTTTTTGTTTGTTTCTTGCCTTTTTGTAGCTTAATTGTGAGATTGGAGAAGTAGATATTGTATGCATTTTCCAGATGCTAGAGATTTGTTTAAATTTCAGGCTGAGATTTTTATTTTAGAAAGGTTGAGGATTTAAATTATGGTCATACAAGGTATTAACAAAATATATTAGTGTTGAAAAATATGTTTCCAAATGATTATAGGTTTTATTTTTTCACAGGGTAAAAATGTTCAAATTAATTTTTATCCACTACTTTTTAACTATAGATTGGAATACATTTGTGCTGTGCCCCCCTTCCCCTACCTCCAACTACCTCTTTGGCACAACATACTAATTTTGTCAATTCTATTTTTAAAATCCATTGTTATATTTAAGGGAAAGTTGGAACACATGTTATCCCCTCTTTCCCTCTCTTAAATTTTTAGTCACTTTACTTCATGTGAAAAAATATGTATATATCCTATTTTTTCTTTTGATTGCCCTCATTCCTTCAAGAGACTCCAAGGTCTATCAGCAAAATATCTTCAGAGATTTCTATGTTTGCTTTCTCATTTCCCATTCATTCTTTAGTTCATTTTAATCTGTTTTTGTTCTCACTATTCTACTGAAATTCTTGTCCATGTCAGAAACAGTCTGCCTGATGTCAAATCCAATGGTCACTTCTCTTCCTATCTTATTTCACCTTTCAGTGGTATTCAGTACAACTGACCATCCCTTCTCATATGGCATCTCTTATACTATACTTTTTTATTTTCTTTTTTTTCCCCACTGTCTACTTATTCATTCTTAGTCTTTACTGGCTCTTTTCCTCTACTTTATCCTCTAAATGTTAGATTGATTCAGGACTATGTAATTGGGTCTTTTTGTCTATTCTTTCCTTAAATGAGAGAGAATCTGGTCTCATCTGGTACTTTGCTTGATTTGATTTATATTTTGATGATTTCATTGTTGAAATTCCAGTCCTGACCTCTCCTGAGCTTTGGACTTGTGGATTTATGTAAGTTAGGTTCTGGCAGGAAACGGATGGCACAAACAAAAATGTTTAACCGAAAATAGTTTCATGAAGGGCTATTTTCATTGTCTTGGGCAAGGTTAAGAGAACCAGCAGGAAATGTTAAGGAATATAGGGACTAGGAATAGCAGAAAATTTATGCTCCCCATAGTCCTGGCCAAGAAGAAGAAATGTTATTGACAGAACCTGGTTGAAAGCTTAGAGCCATGGTTCAGGGAGAAGGTTGTCATTGTAGAGTGTAGACAGTTCCAGAACCACCTCAAAACCCCGAGGGAGCAGGAATTTTAAACCCCTTGCTCTTTTCTCCTAATCCCTGTTCCCCTGTGGTGCTTCCTGTTGACTGAATTCATTGGGAAGCCAGATGAAAGGGATCTTGAGTAATGAAATCTGGTTAGCTTCTCAAGCACAGAACAGGCCAGAGAATGGATCTGGAGAGAGGATGGCAAACAGCCTCTCCAGCTTCCTCTTTGTCATCTCTACTTGTCTATCTTAGTAAACATCTGAAGTCCAAACATAACGTGTCTGTTAGAAATCTTCATTTTCCCTCCCCTAACCTGTTTCTCTCCTAGTCTTTTCTTTTTTTTTTTTTTTCCTTTTTTAAATTTTATTTTTTAAAATTACATCCAAATTAGTTAGCATAAAGTGCAACAATGATTTCAGGAGTAGATTCCTTAGTGCCCCTTACCCATTTAGCCCATCCCCCCTCGCACAACCCTTCCAGTAACACTCAGTTTGTTCCATATTTATGAGTCTCTTCTGTTTTGTCCCCCTCCCTGTTTTTATATTATTTTTGTTTCCCTTCCCCTATGGTCATCTGTTTTGTCTCTTAAAGTCCTCATATGAGTGAAGTCATATGATTTTTGTCTTTCTCTGACTGACTAATTTCACTTAGCATAATACCCTCCAGTTCCATCCACGTAGTTGCAAATGGCAAGATTTCATTCTTTTTGATTGCCGAGTAACACTCCACTGTATATATATAACACATGTTCTTTCTCCATTCATCCATCAATGGATATTTGGGCTCTTTCCATGCTTTGGCTATTGTTGATAGTGCTGCTGTAAACATGGGGGTGCATATGTCCCTTCGAAACAGCACACCCGTATCCCGTGGATAAATGCCTAGTAGTGCAATTGCTGGGTCGTAGGGTAGTTCTATTTTTAGTTTTTTGAGGAACTTCCATACTGTTTGCCAGAGTGGCTGCACCAGCTTGCATTCCCATCTCCTGGTCTTTTCTATTTCAGGAAATGGTACCACTGTCTACCTAGTTGCTCAGATCATAACTTGGGAGGCATTCATGAGCCCTCCAGTTTCTTCATCCTTCATAATTAAGTGTTAGCAAACCCTAGCAAGTCTATCTCCAAAGTATATTTTTCATTCTCTGCTGCCACTACCCTCTAATAAGTGACTATCATCTTTCTTGGAGACAACTACAAAAACCTCCTAACTGTTCTCTCCTTTCACTCTTCCCTCCTTATGTCTTTAGTCACTTATTTACATAGCATTGATATGCTCTTTTTGTAGGTAATACAAATTCATATCATTCCCCTGTCTAAATTCCTTTTATGGTTTTTGTTGCTCTTAAAATGAAATCTATAAGCTTTATGTGATTGACGTACCTTTCCACCCTCATATTATGCAACACTTTTCTTCCCTTCTTGTTTGTTTTGTTGTGGTTTTTAAAAATATCAAGATTTTTTCTGTGTCATTGCCTTTGCCTTAGTCTCTTTACTTGGAATAATCTTCCTCATTCTTTAGCTCTCAGAGTTTTCTGATCACCCTACCTAAACTCCCACATCCCAATTCTTCTCTATCATGTGATAAGGGTGTTTTTCCCTTAGCACTTATCTCAACCTTATTTATATATTTATTGAATGTCTTCTACTCGTATTAGTCTCCCATGTAAGCTAATAGGAGGAAAGTGACTTTGCTGATCTTGCCACCTATACCTGGCACCATATTCTAGACATACATAATACATATTTAGTGAGTGGCAGATTAATGAATTATTGTCTAAATGCAAGAGCTTTACAATTAGAATGTTGGCAGACTGTGAGTGCCATCTATATCTGCTTTTCATTTAAGAAGCATGAGCTGGATCCATGTGATTGGTGAATTGTGGCTTATTAAGCCTAAAATGAATCTTAATCCAAATCAGAAGTTTGCAAATTAAGTGTAATTTAGATTGACAAACAGATGATTCTCTGTGCTTGGCAAGAAAAAAGTTTGTCCTCATATCTAATATGGAGAGACATGATCAACACCTAACTTTCTACTATGTGCTAGTACACATCCACCTGCCCCTCTCTCCTCTTGGCATTGTATGTAATCTGTAGATACCTAAATCAGGTGCCTCAACATCAACCAATGCAACTTAATTGTGGAGTTGGAAAATGCTTTGCCACTCCTCTCCTGCTTTTTCTGCCCCCTTCCTTGCCCATTTATAAATATTTTAATATTCTTTGCAGGGTACTTGCATTCCCAGTTTGTAATAATATTAACAACTTAAATGTAACACTTTACTATATTCTTTTTTTTCCCCAAAAAAGGCTTTATTACGTACAGAGGAGAGGGGTTCAGTCCTTCTTGGCTGCTGCTTTCCTCATGGCTGCCAGGACGTTGCTCAGCTCCTCTCTCTTACTCTTGGTACAGATGTGTGTGTGTCCCTACCCTTTTCTTGCTGAACTTGAAATTGCACTTGTCCTTGGAAACCTTGAGCAGCTCCATTGCACAGGGTGAAGCCACACACCTCTCAGATCACGTGCCACACAAACTTGGTGTGGTTGATGAGGCGCCTGCAGCAGCTGCTACACCTCAACTTGTTCATGCTCTTAGTCACCTTGTCGCTCTCGTCGAGGCCAATGGCCAGAGGGTAGAGCAGAGCCATGGCTGCTGCTCCCCATAATGGCTCCTGCTGCAGAAGCAACACTTTACTATATTCTTAGTGCTTAATGCATGTTATCTTATTTAATCTCTATAACAACTCTGTGCAATAGGTGTTCTCATTTTACAGACTCAGAGGAGTTAAGTAACTTATCCAGCATCGCACACTAGGTAGGGCAAAATTGGGATTCAAACCCAGGTTTGGCTGACTTAAAGCCCATACCCTTTCCTCCAGGATCCTCTTTCAAGAAAAAATTAATCCTATTCCCTTTTACCAGTGTTACCTCAGATGATACTGACCTCTGTTTCAGACCGATGTTCTAGCAGCTTATTTTTTCCTTATTCAAGTACTTTTTTTTTCTGTCTTAGCTCTAAATGTTCTAGATAAGGACACTTAGTCTTTTTCCATTCTTATAACAATTAAATATCCTCTCCACTCTGGGTCCTTGTGTGAGTCACATCCTGAGGACACACCCCAGCACACTCCATAATTCAAAAGCTCACAGGTTTTTTATTGTAGAGTACTGTTTAATCATATTTTGTCTTGGTGATTATAAATCAGCTTCACTAATTTTTAAAATACTAGATGTGAAAATATATATTTTTAGAGAAAATTCACCAAGTGCTTACTTCCAGTACTCTTAACATAGTTAGGTAATATAGAAATGATGTTAGTTGAATAAATTATTACTGATTTATGAAATTTGATCTGTATAAAACTTACATAAAATCTGTTTTATGTGTTTCTTTTTTTTCATTAGGCTGATTACTTGCAACCTAAGTTGTTGGGAATTTTGGCCTTTTTTAACATGCAGTTACTGAGCTCCAGTGTTGGCATTGAAGATAAGAAAATGGTAGGTACTGATAGTTAAGTTGCAAAGTTCTGGAATTCATATAGAATACATAGGAGATATGACTTTGGCTTGTAGCTACAAACATTCAAAGATGATAAATAAACATGACATTCTGAATCCTTATTTTCCTTTATAGGCTTTTAGGGACTCTAAAAAGAGGAATTATATTGCTTATAGTTCTTTTGTTTATAAAGGACCAAAAACCCGACCCAAACTGGCTTAAAAGAATTTATTGGCTCTGTGACTAAAAGTGTAAGAATAATATAGCTTTGGGCATAACTTAGCTTTGGATACAGTGTTCTCAGAATTCATCTCTTAGCTCAAATTCCCCTGGATTGACTTTGTACATAAGTGCCAGGTGATGACCCCGATGGCATCAGGCTCATGACCTCACCCCGTCTAGCTCAGTGGGAAGAAAAGAGACCAGCAGTCTCTGATAGCTCAAACAAAAGTTGCATAATTGAGTTCATTGGTCCAAATTGGTGTGTTATGAGTTATGGCCCATGGTGTTTTTGAAAACTGAAAATTGTTAAGTTATGTAAAGTTAAGTAACTTCAGTATCTATTGATTTATGTTTAAATGTGTTTGGCACAGGGCACCTTGGTGGCTCAGTAAGTTGGGCATCTGAGTCTTGATTTCAACTCAGATCATGATCCCACAGTCGGGAGATCAAGCCCCAGGTCAGGCTCTGTGCTGAGTGTGTAGCCTGCTTGGGATTCTCTTTCTCCCTCTCCCCCACCTGCATGCTTGTTCTCTCAAAAAAAAATAAATAAATAAATGCATTTGGCACAGTGAAGTTTCAGTATGACTGCTGTAACAGTTGGTCACAACTGGAAATTTTTGTTCCTAGATTGAGTTAGAATTTTAGTACTGATTAAATTTCCCTTTTTATTGTTTTCCATCTTTGCAGTCAGTAAAATTACAGTAAAAAAATCTGAGTGGAAGCTTTTATTTCAGTCTATACTCTTCTCTTAATAACCTTGAGGAACCAGGAAAGACATGATACAATATTAAATTCTAATTCAGCAGCCAGTACTTACTCTGTTGGTGTCAACTGGTAAATTTAATCCCCTAGGTAACTTCTGTTCTGTCTCCATGGAATCTTTTTTTTATTTTAAGAGAGAGAGAGCACGTGTCAGTGTGGGGGAGGGGTGGAGAGAGAGAGAGGGAGAGAGAGAGACAAAATCCTAAGCAGGCTCTGTGCTGTCAGCACTGAGCCAGATGTGGGGCCTAATCCCACGGCCCTGGGATCATGACCTGAGCCGAAGTCAAGAGTCCAACAATGCTCAACCAACTGAACCACCCAGGTGAAGCTTGTATGTTTTGGCACAGAGGTAAGGTTTACTAGAGAGTTTCTTTACCCTTTCATTAGAACCTGGAGCTGTTGATACAAGTCCTGATTCTGTGTTCCACATACAGTAAAATGTGTACATTATTTTGGGGGTATGTCATCAGTTATTTGTTTATTTTACTAAATTCAGAGTATGTTGAAATTAGCACCATTAGGACAGAAATGCATGTGCCACATAGGAATTTGGGATGAACAGGAAGAAAATTAAACAATAGGTATTAATGTTCTTAATAAATTTGAAAATTACGGTTCTAAAGGACCACCAGGACAAAAATAACAGATTACCTTCACAAGAGAAAAAAAACACCAGAACTCAGCTTGTATTTTTCAAGTTCATTACTTACATAAGAATTTGAACAGAATGAACTGACCAACATTTAGACATTGTGTTGCCAGAAATAGGTACTACTCTGAGATGTGGGTGGGATGTACTTTACCTTAGGGCTCATCTGCTCCTGTGGACTTGTTTATAGGCTTTACTTTAAATCCCTACTTACTTTATAGGCTTTGAATAGTTTGATGTCTTTGATGAAGTTGATGGGACCAAAACATGTCAGTTCTGTGAGGGTGAAGATGATGACCACGCTAAGAACTGGCCTGAGATTCAAGGATGATTTTCCTGAATTGTGTTGCAGGTAAATGACTGCCTGAGTTCATTAGAGTATTTGCATTTCCCAGTAGCACTAATTTGAATTCTTATCTCTTTGAGGGATTCAGACTGTGAGTAATAAAGATGGAAAGAATACTTGTATTGAAAGGGAATATGTTTACTTCTTTAAAGATACACTAGTGTGCAATCTTTTAACATACTGGGAAATAGTATAATGAACCCCTCCATACCTATTTCCCAACCTCAGCAGTTATCAACATTACTAATCTTACTTAACTGACCACCTCCACCTATTGTTAGTTGGAATGATTTAAAGAGAACCCCAGTATCAAATCACTGTACTTAGAAATACCTCTGATGTATCTAATGGGTAAAGCATTAAAAAAAAAAAAAAATACAACCATCGTGAATTATTACACTTAGCAGAATTAATAGGAATTCCTTAATATCATCTAAAACTGAGTCCATATTTAGATTTCCCCAAATGTCTCAAAGATTGTTTTCCCAAAGGTGTTGGTTTGTTTGAATAAGAATCCAAATAAGGTGCATGTGTCACACATGTGGTTGTTTGGCCCCTTAAATATATTTTAAAAACAGATTCACTCCTTAAGACCCTTTCCCACACTTTTTTCAGGCCATTGAGATTTTGGCATATGGGATTTCTAATTTAATTTGACTTAATATCATTTCAGTGTTACTACTAACAGACTACTCAATGCAGTTTAAGCTTTTTGAAGGTCCTTTTTTCTTTTATTTGTTTGTTTCTTTCTTACATACGGATTTTTGTTTTTTTCAGAGGTCCTTTTGTCCTTAAGACTGTACCTATTGGAGATGGAGGGTCTGAATAATACGTTTTAAAGTCATGTGAAGCAGTTCTCTTCTGTGTACATATGCCACCCACTTGATATTAAGTTAGGTTTAGTTGTTTTAGTTTGTTTAAAATTTTTAGAAGTGCTTTTTTTCCCTCTTTAAATTCATGTAAAACATAAACATTGTCTGAAATTCAAATTTGTGAATCTAGCTTTAATTTCTGATCATGATAAGTATCTATTTTTCTTAATTTTTGTATAATTCTCCTCTTTTTAAAAGTATAAACCAAATGCACACACACTCACACCCTTATTTTCCTATGAACCCTGCCCCAAAAGGGAGCATATTATAAGCACTATTTTTACCTTGCTTTTTTGACTTGATGCATTAAAGAAATCACTGTTTGCATGTATAGTACTGATCTTTATTCCATTTTTACAGCTGCCTTGTAATCTTAATATTTGTATGTATCATTGTTTGCCCAGCTAATAACTCATTGATGGAGCTTTACTAATAATAAAAATAATGTGATTTTAACTTTTATTTATTTTTTCACATAGAGCTTGGGATTGCTTTGTTCGTTGCCTGGACCATGCTTATCTTGGTTCCCTTCTCAGTCATGTGATAGTAGCTTTGTTGCCTCTCATACACATCCAGCCTAAAGAAACTGCAGCTATATTTCACTACCTCATAATTGAAAACAGGTATTTATTGTAATAGAAATTAATAGTAAAGATTACAACTTTTTATTACTGTATATTTATGTCTCAGGACATTAGGATTGCTACTGGTAATGTGGAATTGCTCACATTCTTTTTAATTGAGAGTCCATCAGACAAAAATAATTGACACGCTTTAAAAAAAAAATTGACATGCGTTAAGTCAGTGCATATCGAACTGATACTATTTCAGTTGTGACATTGATTCATTATAGTATTTAAAACATTAGTAGATCAACAAGTCAAAATTATTTTCATCAGTTTTGAAAGAAGTGAGGCTAAGTTTACCTTTCTTCTCATGCTTAAAAGAGATAGTTGAATATGAAAAAGGTTAAGAGGAATGTTCACCTACTTTCTATAACTTTCCTTAGTTGAAACTCTTACTACTTCATTGCATTAGTCTCTTAACCAGCCTCCCTTCCTTTAGGCTTTTATCCCGTTTCTTCATATTGTTCATATTTAAAAACATCTCTTTTATCAATTTATTCCAGCATATGGAGACATTTTGTGATTCTCCCACCTACTAATTGATGAATTTCAAATTGCTTATCTTGATGTTCAAGGCTTTCCAAAATCTGGTCACATCTTATTTCTTAAAACCTTTTCTCAAGATTTCCCAAAACAGACTGTGCTGTAGCTTACCTGTATGAAGAACGTACATTACTCCCATTTTTGTATTTCAAACCAGCTGCTAATTTAGCCTAGAATTTGTTTGTATGCATTTTGAAGTTGTTTCTGTATTTGCATTTAATGTTACATGTTGTAGTTTTTTGTTTCTGAAAAGGGTTTAAGTATTATTTATTTACCTGCTTACCCACCCATACACATGCTACTGCTATTCCCATTAATCATTTTCAATAACTGTCTAAGCAGGGAAAAGGTACAGAAGAAAAGATTAATGTAGGGATTTTTTCAATAAAGTGCTTTTGATATTTTGAGTATGATAGAAAAACATAAACACTGATGTAGATCACCTTTCAAATACTTTTGGATTATTACATAGTGTATCAGTGCTTTTTATTATGCAGCAGTTATTTCTCTACCTTTTCATATAAAAAAACTCTCCTTCATTTCGTGCTAGTTAGAACACCTTAAGCTCCCTGAATAAAGAAATTTTTTTCAGCTTCCTTTATTGTTATATCACTAGTGTCCAGCACATAGTGGCATATGATAGTTACTTGATATGTATTTGTGGCATAAGTGAATGAAGACTAGAATTTAGAAATCTATTATTGGGATTCAGATAGATTAGAGTATTATATTTGATGCAAATTAAAAATTATAGCCTCAATAAGATTTATATTTTTTTTCAAATTCTTTATGAGAATTTGTGTTTTAAGGTTGGATTTGGCTATCTATTGCTGCACTATGAACCGCTCTAAGATCAAGTGTCTTAAAGTGACAAGCATTTTTATTTACTCATAATTTTGCAATCTGGACTGGGTTCAGCAATAGATTCTTTGGTTGGTGGCTGCAGTCAGCCAGCAGGTAGACTTGACTGAGTTTCTGTCTCTTTCCATGTACTCTTGGAGTCTCTCTTTTTTCATGTAGCTTGTCCATGCTGGTGACCTTATATGGTGACTTAGGTCTCTGATGGGCACCAAACCAGAAGTTGCCAAACCTTTTAACACATCGGCCTTAAGTTGGCACAGCGTTTATTTTGCCACATTTTGTTTGTTAAAGCAAGTCACACAGCTAGCCTAAATTGAAGAGGAAGTGACTATGAAGAAGTAGAGTTTATTTTGGGCCACCAACATAACCTACTACAACAGGGTGATTTTCTTAGATTTGATTATTTGCCACTATTAACCACTAGACATGGTTAGGAAGAATATTTTGCACATCACTAATCCACTAGCACTTTTTTTTTTAAAGATTTTTTTGTTTTATTTTTAAGTAGTCTCTACACACACACCCTTACTGGGGCTTGAACTCATAACCCCAAGATCAAGAGTCACATACCCTACTGACTGAGCCAGCCAGGAACCCCCGCTAGCACTTTTCAGTGTGACTTAAATTGGCTATAGTTTCAACCTCTGCTTTATTTTTTTTTACTATTCATACTCTTTGCATATAATATTTTTGTTTTCCAATTAACTATTAGGGATGCTGTGCAAGATTTTCTTCATGAAATATATTTTTTACCTGATCATCCAGAATTAAAAAAGATAAAAGCAGTTCTACAGGAATACAGAAAGGTATTTAATTTTTAATTTATGTCTTAGGGCATCATTGATACAAAATTGTTCCCAAATTCCAATACATTGAACAGAGGTTCTGTAGAATCACATCTAGGAATAATATAGTCATATTCCAATGGCTATTTTTATGATTAGATAATCCTATCACAGCTATGATACTTTTTTTAGAAGGGAATTTCAGTATTTAGGTCAAAGACGTTATTGGATTACATAGATTTTTACATAGAAAGCAAATAATATAGTACTTGTGCCCTTACTCCCCAGATTACTATGTCCTTACTTACAGTCCCCCAAAGAAGAAGCTGCCATAGCTTCATGCCCTGAAAAGCTGTGGGAGGATTCTAGTTATGTTGTGCTACAAACTATGGTATGAAATTGTCATGGCATGAAATTGTGGTTTTTGAAGTCATTAACTGATAAGGTGTATCTCTCTGTGTTCTTTATATAGGAGACCTCTGAGAGTACTGATCTTCAGACAACTCTTCAACTATCCATGAGAGCAATTCAACATGAAAATGTAGATGTTCGTATTCATGCTCTTACGAGCTTGAAGGAAACTTTGTATAAAAATCAGGTATACTAAAATAATTAAAAAGCTATAGAAATGTAGGAAGCTCAAAGAAAAGATGACAGGTTGGCATATTTGCTTGAGTTTCAGTAGATTCAATGAAAGAAGTAATTCTTATTTTACCAAGATTATCAGATCTTAGAATTACTAATCCATGAGATCCCTTTTGAGGTTGAATACTGCGGATTTGCAGAGTTTTTTGTTGTTGTTTTGAAGGGTCATAATTTGACAGTTGTCTTTTGGTTACTGCATCTTCCTGAGTAAGAGTGTGTGTGTACACAATAGCAGCAGTTCGTGTGTCTTCTCATATAATTTCCTATAGATATTTGTCATATAAAATCTCAGTAATATTGCCATTTTACATTTTGACTGAATTCTTGTTTTAAAGAAACTAAATTTTTAAGTTTACTCTTTTATGATGCCAGTGAAGTTTATTCTTTTCTTGGGCAACATACCATAGATTGGCTCTAACCTTGATGACCGTGAGAACTAGTGTTTAAAGTACTAGATCACTGTAAGGCTATGAAATAGACAAAAATTAACTGAGGTACTCATTTTTGCATATCAAGAGTTTATAAGATGTGAAAGCCTAACACTCTCATGAGTTAGGGGATTAAACCAGGTTATGTTTGTTTTCATGATAGAAGGAAGCATTTAAGTTACTTAGGATGAAAGATATACATGATGGTGGGCTGCCTGGGTGGTTCTGTCAGTTCAGTGTCCAACTTCGACTCAGGTCATGATCTCATGGTTTGTGAGTTCGAGTCCCATGTCAGACTCTGTGCTGACAGCTCAGAGCCTGGAGCCCACTTCAGATTCTGTGTCTCCCTCTCTCTCTGCCCCTATCCCACTCATGCTCTCCTTTTCTCTCTCTCTCTCTCTCTCTCTCTCTTTCTCTCTTTCTCTCTTTCTGACTTCTGGGTCAGTGAACTTGTGTGACCAATGTGGGTAGCAGCTTATGTGGAAATGGTCCTACCATAGGTGAGGAGCCTTGAATCTCCTCGAATGTAGGTTTTATACTCGCCTAACTGAATCCACATTGCCAATTACAGGGCAATGTAATTGCTTCATTCCCTGCCCTGCGCTTACTTCATCGAAACTACTCTGTGCTTACCCCTTGCCCCAAACCTCTACCTGGGTTTCAGGTAACTTAAAGGGCTTCTAGCTTTTTATTTCATATAGGGATTTATGAATAGCAGAGGATTTCTCCTCTTGGCCTAGAGGTTTCCTAGTTTAGGTTGTTTCTAAGTGGATGACATGGTCCTGGTCAAATATTAGGAAACTTTGTATGGATTATCACTTCTTAGATGTAAATGACTAAATCTGAGAACTTAAGGAAATTGCTTATATTCTTAGGGAAAAGCCACAGCTGCCCAACTTTTCCACCTGTGTCACAAAACAAAGATCACACGTGGTAATACCCTAACAAGCCTTCCTTCAATGTAAAGCCCCAGTGCTAATAGATTAGCTAGGCATAGTAAGAACGTAAATGTACTTACAAGAGCCTTGAAGGTCACATAAAGTAGTCTGAATAAGATGTAATGTCCATAGATTGTTATTGGGTATTTTTAAGTACAGGTTAATTTAGTTTAGAATCAATTTATAGCTGGATAAATTTACTTTAGGTTAGTAAGAAAACTAAAGATAATGGCTTGGAGGAACCAATGAAGATAAGAAAATAAGGGAAGGAATCCAGAGATACATGTCTTTGTAGCCGTATCCCCACTGGCCTAAAACACCTACAAAAAAAGAGAGAAGGAAGTGGGTTTTTTCCCCCCACCTATGACAAGAAAGTAACATCAGTGTTGAAAGCAATTCAGATAAGTTCTAGAATAGTGCTATCCAAAGGAATTTTCTATGAGGATGGAAATGTTCTGTATCTGCAATGTCCAGTTATAGCTGCTAGCCACATGTGGCTCTCCTGAGCACTTAAAGTGTATGATAAGGAACTAGGTATTTAATTTTATTTAATTTTTCTTAGTTTAAATTTAAATAGCCTCATGTGGATGGTGGCTATCATATTGGACATTGCAGCTCTAGAGGATGGCTGAACCTGTAGCAATACCTGAACAAGAAACTGATATAAGAAAACAGGGTTCGAAGTCAAAGAGTCTTTGTAGTAGATGCTGTGAGAGTCCATGAGAAAGCAAATGCAAAAGATATTCTTATAAAAGTTCAGTTCTTAACCAGAGGGAGAGGAAAAGATACTTCAGGAATATGTTGAAAGGAGGTGCTTTAAATAAATAGAGCTAAAATTGTGGTAAAACTGGCTAAACAAACAATTGGGTATAATGTAATAAAAAGGAAACCATAAAAGATGGTATGACAGTTGATAGGATGGCTGCTGTAGCCTTCTATACTTGACCTTTTTGATGGACTGACCCTGAAAAAGCTTTGTTCTAAATTTATTTTTTTATTTATTTTAATGTTTGTTTATTTTTAAGAGAGAGACACACAGCATGAGCAGGGGAGGGGCAGAGAGAGAAGGAGACACAGAATCCAAAGCAGGCTCCAAGCTCTGAGCCATCAGCACAGAGCCCGATGTGGGGCTTGAACCCATGAACCATGATCATGATCATGACCTGAGCTGAAGTCAGTTACTGAACCAACTGAGCCACACAGGCGCCCCTGCAAAAGCCTTGTTTTAATGGGTAGCCCCCAGATAGGTCATTAACATTAAAGAAATGACAGTTTATGCTTCTTACTTGTAAGGAAGAATGCGTTTTTGAGGGATATAAAGGATACCTAAGGTCAGTGGATAGCAGGGAATTTTTTCTTCTATGTTAGAAAAATCAGACTAGGGGCGCCTGGGTGGCTCAGTCGGTTAAGCGTCCGACTTCGGCTCAGGTCATGATCTCACGGTCCGTGAGTTCGAGCCCCGCGTCAGGCTTTGTGCTGACAGCTCAGAGCCTGGAGCCTGTTTCAGATTCTGTGTCTCCCTCTCTCTCTGACCCTCCCCCGTTCATGCTGTCTCTCCCTGTCTCAAAAATAAATAAACATTAAAAAAAATTTAAAAAAAAAAAAAAGAAAAATCAGACTATAGATAAAACTGAACAACCATCTAAGATCTTTCTGATCACTGATGGTACTCAGGTTGAAGTGATTTTCTGTGGTAAAATCCCAGAAGGACATATGTTGGGCAGATGATATGCTATTATAGATGAAAAACTATAGGGAATTATCAATAAAACTACTCAGATGAGAAAACTAATTCAGTAAGGTAGGATATAAAATCAACATATAAAAAATAACTTTTATATAATAAGCAATAACTAGGTGGAAGATTTGTTGGAAGACCCAATTTACAACAGTAACAGAAAAAGAGAATATGCTTAGTAATAAACATAATGAGAAATAGATAAACCAATAAAGAAAAACCCTGAAGACACAAAAAGGTAGTAGGTTTAAGGAAATGGAAACTATCCCTTATTTATGTTAGGTTGACTCCATATTACAAAGATTTCAGTTCTCTCTAGATTAATTTATAAATTTAATGCTATCCCAAAAGAATGCCAACAAGTTGCTTGTTTTTGTTAACTAGGAAAGTTCAGACTAGGGGTGCCCAGGTGGGTCACTCGGTTAAGCATCTGACTTCAGCTCCGGTCATAATCTCATAGTTCATGGGTTCAAGCCCCACATTGGGCTCTGTGCTGACAGCTCAGAGCCTGGAGCCTACTTCAGATTCCATGTCTCTCTTTGTCTTCTGCCCCTCCCCTGATTGTGCTCTCTGTCTCTTAAAAATAGACATTAAAAAAAATTTAGAAAAACAAAAGTTCATACCAATGCTTATATGGGAAAATCAACATAAAAATAGCTAAGAAAACTCTGAGGGGAAAAAGTAACCATGAGGGTTTAGTATCTCTACCAGACATTAACATACTCTACAGCCTCTGTAGTTAATACAATGTGATTCTGGTGCATGAATAAACATACCAGGGGGAAAGAATAGAAAGTTCAAATGTAGACCTTTATGTAAATGGACATTTAGGATATGATAAAAATGGTATTTCAAATAATTAGAGCAAACAGGTTTCTTTTAACAACTGATTAGGCATTTGGAAAATGATAAGATTGGCTCTGAATGTTAAAAAACATTTTTATTTCTTTATTTATTTCTTTATTTTTTCAATATATGAAGTTTATTGTCAAATTGGTTTCCATACAACACCCAGTGCTCATCCCAAAAGGTGCCCTCCTCAATACCCATCACCCACCCTCCCCTCCCTCCCACCCCACATCAACCCTCAGTTTGTTCTCAGTTTTTAAGAGTCTCTTATGCTTTGACTCTCTTCCACTCTAACCTCTTTTTTTTTTTCCTTCCCCTCCCCCATGGGTTTCTGTTAAATTTCTCAGGATCCACATAAGAGTGAAACCATATGGTATCTGTCTTTCTCTGTATGGCTTATTTCAAAAAGCATTTTTAAATAGAGGCAATGAACACATACTCATTTTTAAAACTCTTTTGGAATTCAGTATCTTTGCTGAAAAATAAAAATCAATTTAACCTAAAAGTGAAGTGAAAACATTTTTAAGTACATAGTAGATAAGTGTATTTTACTTTTCATTTAGTGTTTCATAACATGTATTACATTGAACTGCATTTATCTCTGCCAAATAAAGTGACCTTATATTTTCTAGTTTTAGCAAGTGAGTAAATGTTTATAATTTCATATATTAGTTTTGCTATTTTTATTATGAGCTCATTTTTGAGGTACTTATACCTGAATTAACCTATAATGTTATTTAAGTGATAGACTGTCGAAGACTGTGGAAGAGTTAAAATGGCTTTTCATTTTTCTTTTGAAGTGATTACTCTAATTTGAACCATAGTTTCAACATGAAGTTTGAGATGTTCACGTATGCTTTACTTTTGCTAGAGAGAAAATAGTATAAAAGTAGTAGTTCCAAACTGGTTACACGAGTACAGTATGTAAATTTCCATTGGCTTGAAAATAGTCTCTTCTTACTTAACAGGTTTTCAGCATCCTCAGGAGATTGATGAAAAAAGATTATGTGAACCAACATACTGTTTTATCACCACCACTGAACCATTTCCCTATTTTTTTGTCCTTCTCTACCTAGTTTTTTAATATACTTTTCAGTCTTCTTGTTTTACCTAATAGCTCTTCCTTGTTGACTTACGTGAATATCTGTCCACTGTCCTTGAAAAGTTATTCTGAGTTCTTTTTCATCTTCTTCATTGCTTCCTTTCCTTCTAAATGTATTTGCTATTATACATATCATATGGTATTTTAATTACCTATTTGCATATCTATATTCCCCTTAGACTGTGAACTCATTGGGATAAGTCTGTGTCTTATTTATTTTTGTATACTAGTATAATGATAGTAACTGTTTAATGGATTAAGGATTAAAAATTTCTAAAACAATGTTCCTACAGAATATGTTGTGAACTATGTTATGTGAACTCATCAAAAACTAGCTGAAAATACTGCAGATACAGGAATTTAATTTTGTCAGTGTTTATGTCAGGTATTCCTTAATATTTTTAAGCTTTCTAGTTAGGAAAATATACTAGTTTGTGAAAATTATGTACAATTTTCTTTCTACTTTTAGGAAAAACTGATAAAATATGCAACAGATAGTGAAACAGTGGAACCTGTTATCTCCCAGCTGGTAACGGTGCTTTTGAAAGGTTGCCAGGATGCAAATTCTCAAGCTCGGTTGCTCTGTGGGGAATGTTTAGGGGAATTGGGAGCAGTAGATCCAGGTCGACTAGATTTCTCAACAACTGAAAGCCAAGGAAAAGATTTTACATTTGTGGTAAGTAATGGTAATTTGGGATGACAAGAAGAGTTCTCTGTCCTATTCAAATTTCTATATTTCATTTACAAAGAACTGTTCAGGTTATCCTTAGTGGCACCGTGATCTCAACTAGACAATTTAGGTAACTTCTAAATTTTTTCCTTAATACTATTACAGAGATCTAGAGCCCAAAACTATAATAAAGTAGGAGTCCAGACTAGTGTGCTGTGTTCTTTTTAAAAAGCTTCCCAACCTAGGGGTGCCTGGTTGGTTGAGCGCCCTACTCTTGATTTCAGCTCAGATCATGATCCCAGGGTCATGGGATCAAGCCCACATTGGGCTCCACGCTGAGTGTGGAGCCTACTTGGGATTCGCTCTCCCTCTCTCTATCTCTCCCTCTCCCTCCCCCTCCCTCTCTCCCTCTCTCCCTCTGCCCCTCTACTCTGCTTGTGTGTGTGCACTCTTTCTTTCAAAAATTAATAAATAAATAAAATGAATAAATAAAAAACCTCTAGACAATGTCCAATCTAATGATAATAGTTAAAACCTAATTGATTATTTAAATATTAGAATTTCAACACTGTTGCTAAGTGTTTTCATGGGAAACTAATTTCCCAGGGTGTCCTAATAGTGTATAAAAAGTTGCCATGGTCAAATGAGTTTGGGAAATCCTCTAAAACCAAATCAAACAGAGCATCTGTATCACTTAGTATGCACGCTGTCAGTCTCCAAGAGGAGGGTTTGTTAAAATTATTTCTTGGAGTGTCTCAAATGACTGGGCTTCTACAAAATGCAATTGAGGAAATGCTATATATATAATTTTCTGGGTTTTTTTGTTGTTTTCTTACTTTAGAGAGAGCGCGCACAAGCTGGGGAGAGGGACAGAGGGAGAGAACCTTAAGCGCAGCCTTCACGCTTGCATGGAGCCCACTGTGGGCTCAGTCTCCTAACCCTGGGATCATGACTTGAGCCAAAACCAAGAGTTGGGCACTCAACCAACTGAACAACCCAGGTGCCCCTGCAGTTTAAGGATTAAAATGCAACGCTTGATCTTGGGGTCATTAGTTCAAGGCTCACATTGGGTGTAGCTATTACTTAAAAATAAAATCTTCAACAACAGTAAAACAAAAAATGAAACTTGGAGCTTTGCAAAAGTTGAATGATTCAAATGCCCTTTATTAATAGCCTAAACAGCCTTAGGTTGGGCTTCTTGGCTACAGATTATGTTTTAGCCTTGGTACCACACTTAGTTTGACTCTTAATGTCCTTTCCTTTTCTAAGTTAAATTCACTTAGGTAACTAAGTTAAATTAATTACATAAGGCACGGTACAGTGTAAAAAATTGATACACCTTACCTTTGTTTTTTTCTTGTTTTTATTGAGACTGGAGTAGAAGATTCAAGCTTTGCCTATGGATTATTGATGGAACTTACAAGAGCTTACCTTGCGTATGCCGATAACAGTCGGGCTCAAGATTCAGCTGCTTATGCCATTCAGGTAAGAATGTGTATAGTCAGTACTGGTTTTACATTACCGAATTCTGATAAGTTGTAAATGTATACTTTGGAAACTTATTTTTGTAAACTGTCATTTTCATTATCAAAGATCAAAATTATCGTAAGTTCATGATAAAATTTCACAGTACAGAAATGTACCCTCTTAACAGATTATTATAGGTACTTTGGAAAATTTTCTATATATTTATTTAACAAATCTATATGTCTTCACCAAACAAAGAGATCATATTACTTCATGTTCTGTAACTTGATTTTCTTTTGTGTTCAAAAGTCTGTCTTGGGTTATTTTCCATGTCAGTACATAGAAATTCTTTGGAAAGAAATTTATTTAACAAATTTAAGAAATTTATTTAACACATTTAGGATGTATTCAGTGTTTTGCTTTTGAGAGAAATGCTTCAGTGAGCACTTGAGTGAATATATCAATAATATAAACATCTAGAGGTTAAAATATGTCTGAGAGCAAACACAGAATTTACATTTGATAAATTTTATCAAAAAAAGTTTTACCAGTTTATGCTTCCTTGACAAACCTGCATTTTATCAAAATTTTACATCTTTGTCAATGTGACAGATGAAAAATAGTACCATTTTACTTTAGTAGTATTTATTTATTTTTTTTATTTTTTATTTTTTTTTAATTTTTTTTTTTCAACGTTTATTTATTTTTGGGACAGAGAGAGACAGAGCATGAACGGGGGAGGGGCAGAGAGAGAGGGAGACACAGAATCGGAAACAGGCTCCAGGCTCTGAGCCATCAGCCCAGAACCTGACGCGGGGCTCGAACTCACGGACCGCGAGATCGTGACCTGGCTGAAGTCGGACGCTTAACCGACTACGCCACCCAGGCGCCCCAACTTTAGTAGTATTTAATTACGAGAGAGGTGTATCATCCTTTATGTATTTATTGCATTTTTGGTGAATTTTTTCTAGATGATCTTTGCCCATTTTTCTTTTGATATAGAGCTATTTTTTCATTGCTATTTAAGATGTATTTGTATATAATAGAAGTTAACCCTTTGTCAGTCACACACATCATAAATATTTTTCCAGTTTGATGTTCCTTGTCTTTTTTCATGGTATTTTTTTCAATTAAAAATGTCTTTGTTTTGTTAGATATTCAGTTCTGGAATTCATGGTGAGTGGTCTGAGTTTCAGATATAAATTTGGAGGTATTCATTGTACAGATGGTATCTAAAATTATGATCCTGGATGTGTTCTTGGAGGGAGATCCAAGTGAAAAGATTCTTATGATCCAGGTGAAAAGATTCTGGTAATTGAGCCCTGGACATTGAGAGGTCAGTGAGAAGAGGAGGGAACAAGTAAGAAAACTGAGAAGGAGCTGTCAGTAAGGTAGGAGAATGTGGTGTTCCAGAAGACAAGAAAGTGTCTATAAAGGAGAGTGGAAGAATGAGATAGTAGCTGGGAAGGAAGGAGGAATGCAGATAGGAAAAATAACAGATGTTTATATGTTGTTTGGAAACAATTCAGCAGAGTGGAGAATATGATAATGTAAGGAGAGAATTGATCGAATACTTTTTTTCCCGTTTTTTTTAAATTTATTATTTTTTAATATGAAATTTATTGTCAAATTGGTTTCCATACAACACCCAGTGCTCATCCCAACAAGTGCCCTCCTCAGTGCCCATCACCCACTTTCCCTTCCCTTCCACCCCCCCATCAACCCTCAGTTTATTCTCAGTTTTTAAGAGTCTCTTATGAATGGATAAAGAAATTGTGGTTTATATACACAATGGAATACTACTTGGCAATGAGAAAGAATGAAATATGGCCTTTTGTAGCAACGTGGATGGAACTGGAAAGTGTTGTGCTAAGTGAAATAAGTCATACAGAGAAAGACAGATACCATATGGTTTCACTCTTATGTGGATCCTGAGAAACTTAACAGAAGACCATGGGGGAGGGGAAGGAAAAAAAAAGTTAGAGAGGGTGGAATACTATTTTTTAATAGGCAAAGAGTTGTGGAGTATAGTTTGCAAGTGGAAGGGGTAGGCTTAATTAAAAATAAAAGCAAGTCATCTGTAGTAAGAGGAGAGAAAGTGTATGGGCTCTGCTGCTGATAATGCCAGGCTGGATAGGTATGTGGGTGGAAGTTGTGGAGGTCTTTTTGGATTCCTTCTGTGTTTTTCAATTAAATATGAAGCAAAGTCTGCAACTGTAAGTATATTGATCTTTTTGAAAGTATAAATGGTGACCCCCAAAAAGAATTGCTGATCTCCCTAATTAAAAGAGGCTTTTTATTAACTAGAGTGACTTTGCCAAACATCAAAAAAAGCTGGCTTCAAACAAAATTTTAGTAATATTTAAAAAAACTTTTTAACATTTATTTATTTTTGAGAGACAGATCATGAGCAGGGGAAGGGCAGAGAAAGAGGGAGACACAGAATCCGAAGCAGGCTCCAGGCTCTGAGCTTTTAGCATGAGATCCTGCCCTGAGCCGAAGTCGGATGCTTAACCAACTGAGCCACCCAGGCGCCCCTAAAAATATTTTAAAATTAAATGAAAATGGGTTCTGGATATTTCTGTATTTGAATTTTTCATATATTTCCTTACTTTTACTAAAATAGACTAATATAAGTATAAAGTACATATTTTGCTAGACAGTTCTTATAGTACATCTATTACATATGGTCATTTTCAGTGGAATTGAAAGGGCTCAGGTGATAGAAGATATAATATCCTAACATATTTGTTTTGTTTTGAATATTGATACTAGAGCCAAAGATTTTTTTTCTTCATTTATAAAATATCATTTGTTTTATTTTCAGGAAAGTAAAATATAACCATTTAATTTGAGGGCTTGAATAGTAAAGTGGTCTTTAACGTTTGCATTTTTTCACAATTTTTTTTTAAGTAAACTCTACCCCCAGTGTGGGTTTTGAACTCTCAACCTTGAAATCAAGAGTCACAGGTTCTGCTGACTGAGCCAGCCAATTCACAGTTTTGAGCTCTGTATTTTATACCTAGAATTTGAGATACCTTGAATTTTTAAAACTATTTTGGATTTGTAGTGGCTTTCATTAAAATTCAGAAAAGATTAAATTCTAAAAATTATACTTCTGCAAATATAGACCTTTCCAGTATTTCCTCCAAATAGCTCTTAATCTTATTTCACGTATATATTACATGTATAGAACACAAACTTCCTTCATGTTCAAGTACTACCACAGCTTTGGGACCTTTACTAAGTTACCTAAATGGTTTTAAGCATTGAAATACATGTCCTAAGTAAGTTCACAACTTTTATAATTCTATATATTTTTAAATTATTTTTGTAACTATTATGTGTAGAATGTTGATGATCAGAAAGGTTTATCTACTTCACTGAAGATTTACAAATGTAAAATATGTATTTGTAGGAGTTACTTTCTATTTATGACTGCAGAGAGATGCAGACTGATGGCCCAGGTCACCAGTTGTGGAGGAGATTTCCTGAGCATGTTCGGGAAATCCTGGAACCTCATCTAAATACTAGGTCTGTACACTCGTTAAAACAATTTTTGTAAAATTGTTTTTAACATTATAAAATTAATGTTATTTTTGATGTAACTTTTTACCATTAAAAGTATTTTCAGTATGTCTAATAATGTATTTTCCACTGTGAATATGCCTATAATCTTGTCAAAAACTACAGTTTGTGCATTGGTTAAATTCTATAATTTTAATTATTTAAAATTTATTAAAGCTAAAAGGATTGATTTTTCTGTTTCAGTCAGTAATACTTTGAAAATCTACTTTAAATTAAATATGAGTTTAAGTTCTTGATAGGTGTAATTAATATAGAAACTTAAAAATTTAAAGCTAGTTCCAAAGTCATTAGTAAACCCCAGTTAGAGATTAGATTTTCACCCTTCACCTCCTCATGAAGATATTTTCTCCCTCTACTTTTTAAAAAAGTATATTGTAATCTCTTTAAATTTTAATAATTTTGTTAACACTGATTGAATCTATAAAATTATAAATTAATTTTAGTTAGAAACTATGATTTGAAGTATACTAGGTCACATGCTTATCAGATATGTGACCATGTATAAATTATTTTACTTCGTTGAGCATTGGTACAGTGCCTGGCCTTGTTTGCTAGTTACCTCTTTATATTTAGAAACTTTTTTTTTTTTTTTTAATTTTTTTTTTCAACGTTTATTTATTTTGGGGACAGAGAGAGACAGAGCATGAACGGGGGAGGGGCAGAGAGAGAGGGAGACACAGAATCGGAAACAGGCTCCAGGCTCTGAGCCATCAGCCCAGAGCCCGACGCGGGGCTTGAACTCACGGACCGCAAGATCGTGACCTGGTTGAAGTCGGACGCTTAACCGACTGCGCCACCCAGGCGCCCCTAGAACCTTTTTTTTTTTAAGTCAGACAGCCCAAGCAGCAGCAGGGTAGGAGAGGGGCAGTGAGAGAGAGAATCATAAGTAGGCTCCATGCTCAGCACAGAGCCTAGTGTTGGGGGGCTTGATCCCATGACCCTGGGATGCTCAACTGACTGAGTCACCCAGGCACCCCATAAAACCTGTTAAATTTAGAGCCTTTTATATGTAGAAACAGAGGGATGTAGCTGGTAAAGATAGTGGGGCAAAGGAGTGGGTAAAGAATATTAATGAGAGTTCTTGAAGTGAAGGACCATAAAGACCAAGCTGGTTAAGGAAAGAGGTAATGAAAGGAACGTGTTACAGATCAAGAGAGTTTAGCACGGTCAAGGGACAGAAGATCTCAGTGATGAAGAGCCAATGTGTTAGCATAACTGGGTAACGGGAAATTTAGGAGGAAACTAGGGCTATAGAGTAAGATATCTAAATAGTTCATTTTGGAAGCGAAGAAGTTTCTTTGTATTGACAAGGGAGCCCTGATAAAGAAGTAGAGGAGAAAGTCGTTGAGAAGGTTTGAGTTTGATTAGATGGTATAGACAGACTCTGAAGTCACTCAGGGTGGTAGACTTTGGAAAGAAAGAAAACACTGAGAGATGTAATAAAGTTATCAGTGAGTTTGATTATCACTGAATTTGGTGAATGCCCATAATGAAGAGCAAAGAATGGTATGTCTGGGTGTCTTGAACCTCAAAGGAACAAGTCATTATTACACAAGAATGAAATTGGAAGGATCTAAAAGGAGCATTGAGAGGTAGGAGGAGACACACTCAAATACTTTGAAGTACTTGGGGTATGCAAGAATGATCTCCTACCCCATTATTAAGGATATAGGAAAAGTAGTGTCTTTAACCATATTTGAATAAAGGCAAGGCAGTAGTGGGGTAGTCAGTGAAGGAGTTGAAATAGTTTCTTAGATGTTTTATACTAAAGTTCTAAACAGGTGGATATATATTTATATACTTTTTAATAAACAAATTTTCAAAATTACAGATATAAGAGTTCTCAGAAGTCAACAGATTGGTCTGGAGTAAAGAAGCCAATTTACTTAAGTAAATTAGGTAATAACTTTGCAGAATGGTCAGCATCTTGGGCAGGTTATCTTATAACAAAGGTAAGAGAACTCTGATCAGAATTAGTTAACTGAACAGAAATTCTAAAGGAAACCAGAACATCTATCTGAATATATGTAGCACAAATAGTAGGTATTGAAGTATTTGTGCTGATAGTGATAGACATTTTTGTAGAAAGCATTCACTAATAGAAAGTAACAGTTTCTCTACTGTTACTAGTTTCTGGGTAAAATGGTAATTATTTTATCAAGCACATTACTATGATTTTTTGCAAAATGTCTATTATATTATGTCTGTTCATTTTACATTGTGAAACGATAACTGTTTAAAAGATGTAAATGGATTTTGAAGGCTTTATTAATAATAAAAAGATTTTTTTATATAATAAAAAGATATATCATCCCTTTGTGGCTTCTTCTAAAAGAGGATACATTATCTGAACTTCATCCAAAATAAAAATAAACATTTATAAGAAATGAAACTTCATGAAAAAGTAGAGGTATATTTCTGATGTTTTCCTAATATGAGATTTTTACATGCCTGACAGAAAGGTTCTGTGTGTTCCAAGAAATGCTTAAGGCATATTTAAAATTTACAACTTTAGTTTTTAATTCATATTTCTATTTTTAAAAATATTATTATAATAATTTTATCTGATAATTTCAAGAAAGTTTTTCATGTTTTTATGAACATACTGACCATATATTATGTGAAATGTAGAATACCATTGCATTAATTACTTCCAGATCTGGAATCTTTAATTTAGCTTAGGTTGTTGTTGTTAAGTGAGGTGTTTATATTTGAGAAGGAAAAAAATCTTTAAATTTTATAAGAGACCAGTAATGTTGGCAAATCTAAGGTTAGAGCATACCAATAAAACTTGATTGTAATCCCAAGTAATTTAGTTTTCTGTTTCTTTCATTTTTTCCTATAGTTAATCACTGTTTATTACTTATTAAAAATGTGAGTCTTATACTTAATGTACTGACCCAGAGTATACATTTTGGTTACTCATGTGTGTGTTCAAGGAGTTAATATGCTGAATTTAATGTTAGCTAAATAAAATATACTGTAATTAGGGAGGTTAATCTGTAACAAAACATGATGCATCCATAAATTAATGGTTGGCGGGGAAGGCCATTTACTTTGAAGTGGTTGACATTGTCTGTAGGGGTCGCAGCAGTTCAGGCACTTTGAGTTATTTAGAGTGACCAAATAGGTGGTGGTCTGAAATTCTCTATGCCTCTAAATAAGAGAATACCCACTCTGCAATGATAAATTATCTCATGTGTGTGTGTGTGTGTGTGTGTGTGTGTGTGTGTGTTTACATTAATCAATAGAATAAAATGTATAAAATGACTTAACTGTCCCTAAACCATTTGGGTTTACAGGTTCGGCATGATCTTGCCAGTAAAATCTTCACCTGCTGTAGCATTATGATGAAACATGATTTCAAAGTGACTATCTATCTTCTTCCACATATTCTAGTGTATGCCTTGTTGGGTTGTAATCAAGAAGATCAGCAGGAGGTGAGAGATGCCTTTTATTTGGTTTCTGTTTGTCTAAACATTTGTCTGATGTAATTAGTATTAGAAAAGCTACATATTAGGAAATGTATATCAGTATATGGCTATGTATGTACATGTCTAAATGCCTGAAAATCTTTTTTAACCTTTTATTGATCAAAGAATTATATAATGCTTAGTGTAGAAAATTAGTATATATTGTAGGGGCATCTGTCAGTTAAGTGTCCTACTTTGGCTCAGGTCATGATCTCACGGTTCCTAAGTTTGAGCCCTGCAATCGGTGCAGAGCCTGCTTCAGGCACTCTGTCTCCCTCTCTCTCTCTGCCCCTCCCCAGCTCACACACTTACTCTCTCTCTCTCAAAAATAAACATTAAAAAATATATACATATTAATATGCCCCAGTATACATAGAACTTTTTGACAAAAGAGTACATAAGAAATTACTGATAGTGTTTTACTGACATAAGAAATTACTGATAGTAAACAGTAATGTGGATTAGGATAGGGGAAGGAGAATATTTTACTACTGCTTTTATTTTTTTAATTTTTTTAAAATGTTTATTTTTGAGAGAGAGAGACAGAGCATGAGCAGGGGAAGGAAAGAGAGAGAGGAACACACAGAATCTGAAGCAGGCTCCATGTTCTGAGCTGTCAATGCAGAGCCTCACACAGAGGTTGAACTCATGAACCACCAGATCATGACCTGAGCTGAAGTCAGATGCTTAACCAACTGAGCCACCTAGGCATCTCTACTTTTTGTTTTATGATATTTTGTAAAGTTTAATTTTTTAACCACATACATATAGCAGTTTTTTTAATAATTATTTTTAATGGCATAAAGAGCATATTACTATGTTCTTAATGTAAAAATTGAATTATACAAGTAAAAGTGTGCCCTTTGACTACCATTCCTGATCCCATACTTCCAGAAGTCATCACTGATATTAATTTGATGTGTATATTTTTATTTTTGAGAGAGTGAAGGAGAGAGAGAGAGAGGCAGAGAGAGGGAGACACAGAATCCGAAGCAGGCTCCAGGCTCTGAGCTGTCAGCACAGAGCTAGCTGCGGGACTTGAACCCACGAACCGTGAGATCATGACCTGAGCCAAAGTCGGACACTTAACCGACTGAGCCACCCAGGCGCCCCAATGTGTATATTTTTAGACCTTTTTATTTTTTATTTATTTTTATTTATTTATTTTTTATTTTTTAATTTTTACATTTATTTATTTTTGAGAGACAAAGCACAAGTGGGGGAGGGGCAGAGAGAATGAGACAAAATCCGAAGCAGGCTTGAGGCTTTGAGCTGTCAGCGCAGAGCCCTATGTGGGGCTCGAACTCAAACCGCAAGATCATGACCTGAGCTGAAGTCGGACGCCTAACCGACTGAGCCACCCAGGTGCCCCACGACATTTTTATTTTTTAATGCAATTGGTTCTGTTTTGGTTTTCTTTTTTTTTTTTATTCTATATTGTGTTTTAATATATATATATAATTTACTGTCAAATTGGTTTCCATACAATATCTAGTGCTCATCTCAACAAGTGCCCTCCTCAATGCCCATCACCCACTTTCCTCTCTCCCCCACCCCCCATCAACCCTCAGTTTGTTCTCAGTATTTAAGAGTCTCTTATGGTTTGCCTCCTTCCCTCTCTGTAACTTTTTCCCCCCCGCTTCCCCTCCCTCTGGTCTTCTATTAAGTTTCTCAGGATCCACCTAAGAGTGGTTTTGGTTTTCTTTTATGGCATCATTGTAGATAATTGTTCTGTAACTTGCTTGTTTTCTTTTTTTATTTACCAATATATATTTATTGAACCACCCTTTTTAAAATTAATGCTGTATAATATAGTACTTCGATTTTATACTCGTACCATTGTTTATTGCCATAATAATGATTATTTCCAAGTTTTTGTTTTTACAATGCCATGGTGAGCATCATGGCAATTCTTACTTGTGAAAGAGTTTTGTGTATGTGTGTTGAGGGTATATTCCAAAAAATAGAATTGTTGGGTTATATGGTAGGTACATTTAAAATTTTATTAGAGACTATAAAATTACCAATACTGACTTACAGTTGCCTTAGAGTACTTTGTCTTATAAGTTAGATAGTAGTAAAATGATAGTATATAGACCTATTATTAACCATAAAATGAGTTCTTCTTAGGTTTATGCAGAAATTATGGCAGTTCTAAAGCATGATGATCAGCATACCATAAATACCCAAGACAGTGCATCTGATCTGTGTCAACTCAGTACACAGACTGTGTTCTCCATGCTTGACCATCTCACACAATGGGCAAGACACAAATTTCAGGCACTGAATGCAGAGAAATTTCCACAAAGCAAATCAAACAGAGATAAGGTAGACTCAATAGGTGAGTCATAACATGTGTTTATTTTATTCACTTAATTATTAACCAATTAACTGCTTCCTGTATCAGTTCTGTAATTTAAGCATTAGCTTTTTAAAGACCTGTGTTTTCTTGTACACCTTTTTTCATCCTAAGGTAGCCTTTTCACTGAGAAAAAGAGAATTTATAGTCAGAAAACCTCTTTAAATTCTACTCTCACTTCCTTAGAAAGACACGTGCCTAATTTTTCATTGTATAATATAGGATTAATATTATCTCATTTAGAAGACTGAGGATTAAATGAAATGATGAATGTATATATTGTACAGTGTGAAATAAATGACATGTTAATATTGTTAGTAACTGACTCCTCACTGCTAACCCATTTACTCTGTCTTCTCAGTGTATTGGGTGTATTTACTCTGTGTCCCTTCAGTGTACTGTGTGTGTATACACATACATATATATGCATACACATATACATACATGTACGTATATGTGGTAAAGTGTTTGTTATCCTTTTTCACTTGTGAAATACTCTTTGCAGTTTTTTTCACATGTTTTAAATTTCAAGAGAGATTTAATTTCATTTTATGGCCTATTTCTGTTTTCCATTTTTTATTCATTTCATTCATTTTATTTTTTTGTTTTTCCTGTCTCTGGTAGTGTTTGGTATTCAGCAAACTCTCCAAATATGCTTGATATGCATTACTACATCACACCCTGCTATACCAAACATGTGCATTTTTTTCCCTGTGATATTACAGCTCCCACTAAGGTGGAATTTCATTAGAGTTAAAAATAACACCTACCCCTAGGATAGAAGCATTTGCTAAGAATTAGATTCATTCTACTTATGAATACCTCAGCAATTTTAATAGAAATGTCATGTTTTACCTCCTACATTTTGAGGTTAATTGAAAAAATTGACCAACAGTCCTTAAAGAGACCTTCACTTATGCAGTCCTCAGTTTGTGAGCATCTCCCTCTTGTTCATATACCTGTGGAAACCACGTACATTCCTGTTGTTAAGCACAAGAATTTGTTATTTTTCTAACAGTTTTTTTGGACTTTCAAACAAATATCTGCGGGATTGTTTCTCTGAGGACTATGGCTAGTTATTAATATATTTTCCATTGGTTTAACAATTACATGTTCATTCCTCTTTCTGCACATGAAAATGTCACTAGAAAACTAAGTCTGAACTTTATCACTATTCCTACTAACATTGCAAGGGAAATACTAGCTTTTAAGAATAACATTTGTAATGGTTCAAAAGTACAATATCTTTGGAGTCCCTGGGTGGCTCAGTCAGTTAAGCGTGCAACTCTTGATTTTGGCTCAGGTCATGATCTTGTGGTCATGAGATTAAGCCCCCATGTAGCACTGGGTACTGGACTTGGAGCCTGCTTAAGATTCATTCTCTCTCTCTCTCTCTCTCTCTCTCTCTCTCTCTCTCTCTCCCTCCCTCCCTCCCCCCCTCCCCCTTTCCCCCCCGCCCCTCCCCCCAAAACAAAAACAAAAGTACAATATTTTTAACATCTCTCATAATTTGAATGATCTACAGATTTTGATGGAATCAAGGACTTACTTTACGTATAACTTCTTTTAAATTTACCATCTTGATTCTTTAAATTTTGAAGAAATTTATAAGTGTTAAAGTGTTTTACTTTGAATTTTCATTAAAGTAGTTGCTGTTGTATACATAGCAACATAGGAAAAAATAGCCTGTTAACAATTCTAAACTTTATTTTATTTTATTTTTCCAATATATGAAATTTATTGTCAAATTGGTTTCCATACAACACCCAGTGCTCATCCCAAAAGGTGCCCTCCTCAATACCCATCATCCACCCTCCCCTCCCTCCCACCCCAACAATTCTAAACTTTAAAAAGAAAGCTATTTCTATAATTCTGCTGTTTCCCTACTGTTATACACTATTAGTGGTTTTATAATTATCATTAATAAATAACTCATCTTTTGTATCATCTTTGTATCTTTTCAGTATTTAGTACATTTGTTTAGTTTTTTGGGTTTTTTTAAGTTTTATTTAAATTCCAGTTACAACATACAAGGTAATATTAGTTTCAGGTGTACAGTATAGTGATACAGTACCTCCATACATTGGTGCTCATCATAACAAGTGCACTCCTTAATCTTCATCACCTCTTTCACCCATCACCGTCTCACCTCCTCTCTAGTAACCACCAGATTCTTCTCTATAGTTAGGAGTTTGTTTTGTGGTTTGCCTCTCTTTTTTTTTTGTCCTTTGCTCATTTCTTTTGTGTCTTAAATTCCACATATGAATGAAATCATATGGTATAATACAGATTTACATTTAATCCTCACAACAACATTGTAAAAAAGGAAGGACAATTCTAATATTTTCCTTGTATATATGGGGAAATAGAAGCTCAAATAAGTTAAGTAACTGTCCAAGGTAAGGTAAGTAATAATGGTGGGAGTTGGAGCAAGAATCCTTTGAGCAATCATCCTACTGGTAGTTACATTCTAAGCATGATATTCTTAATACATTTCTGTTAACTTATTTAGTGAATGAAATTGAATTTAAAATGAATAAATAGGAATTTAAATCGACACTTTTAAAATTTCATGTTATAAGTCTTTACTCAATTGTCTTTTTATAATCTAGTATCTACTGCGGATTATGAAGACTATCAGAGTGTAACTCGTTTTCTAGACCTCATACCTCAGGATACTCTGGCAGTAGCTTCCTTTCGCTCCAAAGCATATACACGAGCTGTAATGCACTTTGAATCATTTATTACAGAAAAGAAACAAAATATTCAGGAGCATCTTGGATTTTTACAGGTTTGAAATTAATACATTAAACTTAATGTTGTTTAATATTGCTGATCTTTTATGTTTATATCGTTCATTTTATTGAACATTTTATTGAGTGTTTTATATGCTGTGCTAGGTACTAGATATTTATAAGCACTTTAGAAACTTGCGGATTAGTGGGGAGAGATAAACATCCGTTTGGTGTAATACTAGTTGTGCCCTGAGGAAAGGTACTTATGTGTGGGGTGGGGCGGGGTGGGAGATGGAAATATGTGAGCAAGGAATTAGTACAGGCTCTTTGGAGATCTTGTCTAAGCTGGGTCTTAAAGAATGGATGGTAGATATGTAAAAGAAGGGGTCAAGATATTTCAAACAGGGGCATCCATATGGAGTTGGCAAAAGTGTGGAGTTGGGAAAGAACGTGGTGTATGGTAAAGAGTAAAGTGTCAGTTTGGGAATGGCAGAAGAACGATAAAGATTTGGGCAGAGGAAAGATAAAACATAGAGGACCTTTTAAGTTGTCCAGAATTCTTAGGTGATTTGAACCGGGGAAGTGCAATGGAAGAAATGACTATGGCATTCATGGAGGGAGGGTTTGAAAGAGCCATGATGCAAGGGAAGCAAGCCATTGTTATTCTCATGAGAAATGTGGGCCTGAATTTGGGGATGAGTGGGAAGGGGGATGTGCTGGTTGTAACAGGAATTGGGCATGACAGTGCTAGTGAAATAATGGTTTAGGTGATAAAATTTTGATTGTGTAGGGAAAGGGGAGAAAAAAGGCAGATGGGGCTAATACAGTGGGATTAAAAAAGAGGCCAAAATGAGGGGCACCTGGGTGGCTCAGTATGTTGAGCATCTGACTCTTGATTTCGGCTCAGGTCATGAGCCCAAGGTAATGGGATCCAGCCCCGTGTCAGGCTCCATGCTGAACATGGAGCCTGCTTGGGATTCTCTCTCTCTGCATCTCTCCCCTGCTCATGCTCTCTTTCTCTCCCTGTTAAAAAAAAAAAAAAAAAAAGTCAAAATTGATAGACTTTTTCCAAGTTGAAAAGCAAAAGGCAGTGAGAAACTTAAAAATTAGTAGCTTGTAGTATTGTTGTTTTTTTTAAGTTATTCATTTAAGTAATCTCCACGCCCAGCGTGGGGCTTGAACTCAAAACCCTAAGATCAAGAGTCACATGCTCCTCCAACTAAGCCAGCCAGGTACCCCAGTACTTTGTAGTATTTGGATGAATATTAGCCTCCTCCTGTCTATTTTTCTCCTTGTCTAGCTTTGAGTCTATTTTCATTATTAAATTCATTCCCTTACAAAGATGTTTAACTCCCTTGTCTTTTCACCCACTGTGTGATACTCACTTTGTAAAATACCATCCCTGGATAAACTCAAGCCATCTGCTTTCTCAGTGTCTGCATTTAAGCAATTGAACATTGCTGGAGAAAAATCACACAGTGGGTTTTGAACTACTTTTGCTTTAAGTTTATAATCTGAGATTTCAGCAGTACTCTTTAACACTGCCTTTAGTCCTGTGTTTCTTTAATAGCCTACCTTCCTGCTCTTCAAGATGATTATTTCTTATCTTCTCATTTCTCTGTTTCCTCTCCTACTCTTAACTGGTAATCTTGCTTATTGTCATTAAGAAAATGAAGCCAGAGGCACCTGGGCGGCTCAGTCAGTTAAGCATCTGACTCTTGGTTTCAGCTTAGGTCACAATCTCACTGTTTCATGAGTTTGAGTCAGAATCTGTGCTGACCTTGCCGAGCCTGCTTGGGATTCTCTCTCTCTCTCTTTTTCTCTCTCTGCCCCTCCCCTGCTCACGCTGTCTCTGTCTCTCTCAAAGTAAATAAATAAACTTAAAAAAAAAAAGAAAAGAAAATGAAGCCAAATGTCTACCAAATTTGAAAATACACTGACTTCTGCACCATATCATTTTTTTTTTCTCTTCTGTTATTCTTGAAGGATCCCTTCCTGTCAAAATTCAATCCTTCTACTTGTGCTCTTTATTTCAGTCCTTCAGATATTCCTGCTTTCTCTAAAATCAGTAATTTATCTTCCTCAACCCGAGTATATAGACATACTCTGGTATCTTCCCTTAATTTTTTTTTTTCCTCACATGCCTACAAGTGAGTGGGAGAGGGGGAGGGACAGAAACAGAGGGAGACAGAGAATCTTAAGCAGTCTTCACTCCCAGCCCTAGACAGAGCTTGATCTCACAACCGTGAGCCAAAATCGAGAATCAGATGATTGACTGAGCCACCCAGGTGCCCCCATCTTAATTTTTAATAATTCCCTTGGTCTTACATTCCCCTTCAGATACTTCCCATCTGTTTCCCTACATAGCCAGTTTGAAAAGAACTGTTTATCTTCCCTATATTTACTTTACTTTCCATTCATTTTTTGACCATCCCAACATGACTTCTATCTCCATTCCACTGATAACTACTCTTACTCAGAAAATCAGTGGCCTCTATATTGCCAAATCCAATAAATGTTTCTTAGTTCTCATTTTCTTAATTTCACAGAATCATTTGATCACTCCTCTTTCATTAAGACGTTTGCTTTTATTTCATGGCTTCTGGGATATCACATTGCCCAGGTTCCTTTAAACTACTCTGCTTTCTCCGGACGCCTGGGTGGCTCAGTCGGTTGAGCGTTCGACTTCCGCTCAGGTGATCTCGCAGTTTGTGAATTTGAGCCCGCGTCAGGCTCTGTGCTGACAGCTCAGAGCCTGGAGCCTGCTTTAGATTCTGTCTCCCTCTCTCTCGGCCCCTCCCCCGCTCATGCTCGCTCACACGCGCGCGCGCGCGCGCTCTCTCTCTCTCTCAAAAATAAATAAACGTTAAAAAAAATGTTTAAAAAAAAACAAAAAAAGAATAAACTATTCTGCTTTCTCTTCTCAGTTTTATTTGCTATTTCTTTGCCTAGTAATATACTAGTACTCCCGTCTCCTACCCTGACCCTTTCTCTTCTTTCTATTCATTTCCTAGAGCATGCCATCTTTTCCCCTGCCTTTAAAGGACATCTTTGTGCTAAGTGCTCCCAAATTTTTATCTTCAACTTGAATATCTCCTTCGAACTCAGATTTGAGGCATCTCCCTATCAGTATATTAAAATACTTGTTTAGGGGCGCCTGGGTGGCGCAGTCGGTTAAGCGTCCAACTTCAGCCGGGTCACGATCTTGCAGTCCGTGAGCCGCGTCGGGCTCTGGGCTGATGACTCAGAGCCTGGAGCCTGTTTCCGATTCTGTGTCTCCCTCTCTCTCTGACCCTCGCCCGTTCATGCTCTGTCTCTCTCTGTCCCAAAAATAAATAAACGTTGAAAAAAAAAATTAAAAAAAAAATAAATAAAATAAAATACTTGTTTAAAATTTTATAAACTTTAAAATGCAAACACTTATAAACTGTATTCAACAGAATTTATCATAAGTTGTATTTAAAGAGAGTTGAGAACCTTTAAGTTCTTTGTGACTCTCATCAATAGCAATTACTAATGTAGATTTATATTTTAAGTGGAACAAGAGTGTTAAGATAATAAAATGTTTGTAAATAAGTTTATAATTTTACTGTGAAATCTGTCTTGAAGCAAATACTTACTGTTGCTTTGAGAAAAATTCTCATGTGCTCTATTCACATAAACTGGTGGTTTTACAATTTTAGTTCCAGTTGTGTTTTTTTCTCTTATTTGATTGTTTTTTAATGGTTGAACAAAGAAATTGTATGCTGCTATGCATGAACCTGATGGAGTGGCTGGAGTAAGCGCACTTCGAAAGGCAGAACCATCTCTGAAAGAACAGATCCTTGAACATGAAAGCATTGGCTTACTGAGGGATGCCACTGCTTGTTATGACAGGGCTATTCAGCTAGAACCAGACCAGGTAAGATAATAAATGAAAAGCAACATAATGAAAAGAGCCCTGAACAAGGAACTCTGGAAACCTTTGTTTCAATACTGTCTCTACTAGTGTCTGGAAAATATTTAATCATCTCTGAGCTTGAGTTTCCTGATTGATGAAATTAGACATGTGCTAGAGGATCTCAAAAATCTCTTCCCATGCCAAATTTCTGTGACCTTAGAAATCCCCCAAATGAATGATGTGTGTTGAGGAGTATATTTATATTAATGTGTGCTCATTTGCTTTAAAATTTATACAATTTTTGTTTGCAATTAAAAGTATCAATTTGACATACATTTTTTAATAATAACAATTATTCTCTACAGCCTAGGAAACATTTTCAGATTTTATATGCCCCCTACCAACCTTTATGAATTTCTGAAATGGTCCCTTAGAAATACTAAGCTATAATTAAAATGGGGGTGTGTTAACATATCTCCTGTTTACTGGGACAGGAAGGGAATTTAGAATTCTTGATTTATGATCTTGGCTTAGATTCTCTCTAATCTTACAGTATTGCTTTTTGTTGTATTTTACATGTTCATTTTCTCAGAAGCTCATACAGGATCCTTATTTTTCACAATCGTGTTTTCAGTTTTAAAGAATATTGCATAACCCTGTATAACTTTTTAGTTACTACAGCCCTAAATCTATTTTAATGTTATGAGCTTTGAGTTTTAATTTTTGTGTGAGAAATAGTATGGTAAATAATCTTTAAACAAAATATTAAAGAGTACTCATTACATTTATATTTGATTTGCACCAAAAGTTAAACCAAATCTGGAAAAAATAATAAATTCACTGTGAGAATTTTTTAGGTTGTCTGTGTATTCTTTTAATACTCACATATATTAGGACATTATTGGGGGCTTTACCATGCAAATCAATTGCTGAACTAAGAAGAGTAGGTTTAGTGAGGCAAATAGTACTTTTTATTGAATATCAGTTAAACAGTTTTTGTTTTCCACGATATATTTGAAGTGATTATTGCTATTTTAAATATTTTTAAATTTCTAGATTATTCATTATCATGGTGTAGTGAAGTCCATGTTAGGTCTTGGACAGCTGTCTACTGTAATCACTCAGGTGAATGGAGTGCATGCTAACAGGTAATTTTTATTTTTTTATTTTTTTTAAGTTTATTTATTTCGAGAGAAAGAGTAGTGGGGAGGGTCAAGAAAGGGAGAGAGATAGACTCCAAACAGATTTCACACTGTCAGCGCAGAGCCTGTTGTGGGACTTGAACCCATAATCATGACCTGAGCCGAAATCCAGAGTTGGATGCTTAACCGAATAAGTCACCCAGGCACCCCACAGGTAATATTTTTTTTAAAGAATGATTGTATTTTGGGCTACCTCAGTGGCTCAGTCACTTAAGCTTCCACCTTTGGCTCAGGTCATGATCTCGTGGTTTGTGGGTTTGGGCCCCGAGTTGGGCTCTCTGGTTTCAAGCAGAGCCCACTTTGGATCCTCAGTCACCCTTTCTCTCTGTCCCTCCCTCCCTTGTGCAGGCACGCTCATTCTCTTTCAAAAATAAACCTTAAAAAAAAAGAACGGGGGCGTCTGGGTGGCTCAGTCGGTTAAGCATCTGACTTCAGCCTAGGTCATGATCTCGCCGTTCCCAAGTTTGAGCCCCGCATTGGGCTCTGTGCTGACAGCTCAGAGCCTGGAGCCTGTTTCAGATTCTGTGTCTCCCTCTCTCTCTCTGCCCCTCCTCCACTTGCACTGTCTCTATCTCTCAAAAATAAGTAAACATTAAAAAATTTTTAAAAATGGATTTTCTTTTGTTATTGTATCTGAATCAAAAAATTTTAATCAGTGAATTGAGTTGACATAACATTTAGCAAAGAAATGAAATCTTTTATGTTTTCATGGTGCTGGAGATAGGCAACAAAAACTTTTTTTTCTACTTTGTCATAAGCTGATTTAGCACTTAACAGCTTACCTTTTTTTTGGTACCAAATGTGTTTGTTTATTTTATTTACATATATATATATGTGTGTGTGTGTGTGTGTGTGTATTTTATTTATATTTATATATTTATGTATATTGTATATACTTATGTATATATTGTATATATGTATATATTTATGTATATATATATATATATATTTTTTTTTTTAATTTAGACCCAAGCTAGTTAACATGTAGTGTAATAATGGTTTCAGGAGTAGAATTTAGTGATTTATCACTTACGTATAGTACCCATTGCTCATCACAAGTGTCCTCCTTAATGCCCCTCATCCATTTAGCCCATCCCCCACCCAGCACCCCTCCAGCAACCCTCAGTTTGTTCTCTGTATTTAGAAGTCTCTTATGTTTTGTCTCCCTCTTTGTTTTTATCTTATTTTTGCTTCCCTTCCCTTATGTTCATCTGTTTTGTGTCTTAAATTCCACATATGAGTGAAATCATGATACTTGTCATTCTCTAATTTTGCTTAGCATAATACATTCTAGTTCCATTCATGTTGTGGCAAATAGCAGGATTTCATTCTTTTTGACTGCTAATACTCCATTGTGTGTGTGTGTGTGTGTGTGTGTGTGTGTGTGTGTGTGTGTATACCACATCTTCTTTATCCATTTAGCAGTTGGTGGACATTTGGGCTCTTTCCATACTTTGGCTCTTGTGCTAGTGCTGGTATAAACATTGGGGTGCATGTGCCCCTTCAAATCAGCACTTCTGTATCTTTTGGATAAATACCTAGTAGTGCAATTGCTGGGTTGTAGGGTAGTTATATTTTTAATTTTTTGAGGGACCTCCATACTGTTTTCCAGAGTGGCTGTACCAGTTTGCATTCCCACCAGCAGTGTAAAAGGGATCCTCTTTCTCCACATCCTTGCCAACATCTATTGTTGCCGGAGTTGTTAACTTTAGCCATTCTGACAGGTGTGAGGTGGTATCTCATTGTGGCTTTGATTTGTATTTCCCTCATGATGAGGAGTTATGTTGAGCATTTTTTTCATGTGTCTTAACAGCTTATCTTCTGTCCCAAGAGTCTTTCTTGAATTATATTTGCTTTAAGACAGAAACCTTGTAGAGCTCACCTGCTATTGGTGAGGCTCGTACAAACATATCCAAAAAGTATCTAAGCTCTGTCTACATTATTAGCACCAGTTATTTTCTGTGTTGGGGAAGAGGAAATTTTGTGACTGGTTTACAGAATACCACTCTAGACTCTGTGTTTTTTCCGTAAAGGATTGATAAAAATGAAAGCTGCCTTCCGTTCCTAAAGAAAGTGGGTTTGTTATAGCAAGAAAATGATGCAAAAAAGTACTATGTATGTGTGGCAAAGATTAAGGCTGCATAGTTCTTCTGGTCTGGGGAGTAACTGTGGAGGTTTGTACTGCTCTCGAAGCTGCATTGTTTGGAGAGCTAAAGTACTTATTTCTTGATATATTTGCCAGATGCCAACTGACTATTCTGGGCAGTGAGATCAGATCAAAAGGGTTGGTATCTTAGTTGATCAGAGAGCACACAGGCCACTATTTTTAGTTAGAACTGTCAAAGCAGTTCTGCTAAGTATAGTTTCTATAAATTCCCAACTGTAATTTGCAAAGACTTCAAGTCTATAGTGTTTGAGAGCAGAGAAGCTCACTGTTAATCAGATGGTTTCACAGTAATGAAATTTATGAAACAAGGGAAGAAACTTTGCAGAAGCAGGTAAAGAATGGTTGTATGTTTTAGATGTTTCTCTAAATTAGTTGAAAGACTTCATAAGTAAAGTAATTTGGGAAGGTTCGTCATGGCTCAAACCTAGGTGTCAAGTTTCGTTATTACACATGCTGTAGAGTTAGACTCCTCTTCTCTTTGGTTGTGGGATACATAGAGGCTTCTGATCTATCATATATAGACAACAAACAGAGTTGATAGAGGGAAGGGGTGGGGGATGGGCTAGATGTGTGATGGGTATTAAGGAAGGCCCTTGTTATGATGAACAGTGGATATTGTATGTAACTGTTGAATCACTGAATTCTACTCCTGAAACCAATATTGCACTATATGTTAACTAACTAGAATTTATTTATTTTAATGTTTATTTTTGAGAGACAGAGCTCAATCAGGGTAAGGGCAGAGAGAGAGGGAGACACAGAATCCGAAGCAGGCTCCAGGCTCTGAGCTGTCAGCACAGAGCCCGAACAAGGCTCGAACCCCCAGAACCGTGATACCATGACCTGAGTTGAAGTTGAACCCCTAACCGACTGAGCCACCCAGGCGCCCCATCTAACTAGAATTTAAATAAAAATTTGGAAGAAAAAAAAAAGATTGCGCTATCATATTGGAGCAAGTGGTCATTGAGAGGATGTGTTTTCTTTGGGGAGAATATTTGCATTTTTTAAAAAAATTTTATTTATTTATTTAGAGAGAGAGTGTATGTGTAATAATGGGAGGAGCAGAGAGAGAGAGAATCCCAAGCAGGCTCTATATTGCCAGTACAGAGTCCAATGCAGGGTCCATGAACCTGAGTGGAGATCAAGAGTCAGATGCTCAACTGATGGAGCCACCCAGGCTCCCCAAGAATATTTGCATTTAAACAAATATTCCTCCAAAATTATTGAATGTACTTGACCTACACAATTACTCTTTTTAGTGAACCTATTTATGGGGATAAGTTCTCACAGCCTGGTCCTCATTACCTTTTGGTACTTCTTGGTATAATACTTGGTATGACACATCCCCTCTAGATAGCAAATCCTGCTAATTCTACTCAGATTTTGATCTTAAAATTTTGATATTTTGGCATCTGGTGATAAGCTTGTAAAGTTATTCACAACTGGACTTTTTGAAAACTACATTTCTTTTTTTTAATATTATTTTTAAGTAACTTCTATGCCCAGCATGGTGCTCAAATTCATGACCCTGAGATTGGGAGTCTCATGCTCTACTGACTGAGCCAGCAAGGTGCCCCAAACTACATTTCTATTGTATTTCTTTTAGCCTTATTCTAAATTGTTTTTGGTGGAGTTTGTATTTAGAAATTTGAGGATGTTTCATTTTTATACTGCTATTTTAGATTTTTTTTAATAAAAAAATCACTGTTTTACATTTTTTAAATGTATTTTTACTACAGAAAGAGCAAAGAGGGCTTTTTATGGCATTGATCCTAACCTCTCTGATTCTGTTACCTTATTTATACTATGAGGATATGTGTGCCTTTCTGTGTTGTTAGATAATTAAATGGAAAAATGTGCTCAGTGCAGGGTCTAGCATATATCAGATATTCAAATGGTATGATTAATAAAGAGGAAATATGGGGGTGCCTGGGTGGCTCAGTTGGTTAAGCTGACAGCTCAGAGCCTGGAGCCTGCTTTGGATTCTGTGTCTCTCTCTGCCCCTCACCCACTCACACTCTGTCTCTCTTTTTCTCAAAAATAAATAAACATTATTAAAGAAGAAATACTGGGAAAGTCTGGCTTCTATATAGTCATGATCTACAATATCATTATCCATCTTAGTGTCATATAAGTAGAATGTTTAGAAAAAATAATTACCTATATCATACTTGTTTTACAAATCCAGATTTTTTTTAAAATGTTATTTATTTTGAGAGAGAGGGGGAGAATCCCAGGTAGGCTCTGTGCTGTGAGTACAGAGCCTGACACAGGGCTTGAACTCATTAACTGTGAGATCAAGAGTCTGAGCTGAAATCAAGAGTCAGACGCTTAACTGACCAAGCCACCCAGGCACCTCTACAAATCCAAATTTTAAAGTAACTCAAAATAGTTTAAGAATAGATATATAATTTAAGCAGCTTATTTCATATCCTTTGTTATGCCATTGACACGTCATTTGTAACTTTCTTAAGCCCTTTTATTGAGTGACCTTATGCACCCTGAGCTGCTCCTGACCTAGTACCTGCAAGCTCCTCTATTTTTGCCTTAAACTTAATTCAAAATCCCAAGTTCTTAGAATTGCTTACCTCTGAATGTGTATATGTTCAGTTGGCTCTTTTTCCCCCTGCCCTTAGTTCAAGTTAAGCACACAGCTAATCTTAAAACTGCACTTTGTAATTATCCAGGCATTAATTCTGTTCTAATATATGGCGCAATTTAATTTGTTGGTCAATGGCATTTTTAAATTGCCCCTTTAGAAGTAATTATTGAGGGGCGCCTGGGTGGCTCAGTCCATTTAGCGTCCAACTCTTGATTTCGGGTCAGGTCATGATCTCACGGTTTGTGAGTTTGAACCCCACAGCGGGCTCTGCACTGACAGAGTTCTGACAGTACAGAGTCTGCTTGAGATTCTCCCTCTCTCTCTCTCTCTCTCTCTCTCTCTCCTCTTCCCACACTTTCTCTTCCTTTCAAAATAAATAAATATACTTTAAAAAAAGAACAAGAAGTAATTATTGAAAAAATGTTTTTTAGGGGAATGGAAACATTAAAAATCAAGGGTTTTTTTGGGGTAGAGATTATCATTTTGTATTTAAGTACAAAGTACAACACAATACAAATACAGTAAATAGAATAAATAGAGTATCTAAAACAATGAAAAAATCTCTAAATGCCATTTTAAATAAAGTTTAGTTGATACTGGCTTCTTTTAATAGGTCTGAATGGACAGATGAATTAAACACATACAGAGTGGAAGCAGCTTGGAAATTGTCACAGTGGGATTTGGTGGAAAACTATTTGGCAGCAGGTAAAATTACTTCTTAAAGTATAAGCAGTTTTAATATACTATAAATATTCAGACTTAAGTAGCTGAGTACCATCTATAATTAATCTTTCAGCTTGTTTTATAATTGCCTTCTTGTTCAAAGTAGAATGAAACCATCTGTTCAGTATTTCTGCTGACCATTTTACACATGAAGTAAACCTTGTTTTGGGGCCCCATGGCATTCCTTGACTCTACATTTATTTTTCAGATGGGAAATCTACAACATGGAGTGTCAGACTGGGACAGCTATTATTATCAGCCAAAAAAAGAGATGTCACAGCTTTTTATGACACACTGAAACTAGTGAGAGCAGAACAAATTGTACCTCTTTCAGCTGCAAGCTTTGAAAGAGGCTCTTATCAACGAGGATATGAATATATTGTGAGGTATTTGTGGGGGAGGGTCCATTTTATATTCCTGGTTTGTAAGTGTCTTCTGATAGATTTGGAATGTTTTGATTAGTAAATAACTGATGGTATGTTTGGTATCATGTGTATCTACATACAGTGGCTCTTTCACTCCTTTATCTTATGGTCACCCTATAGTTTTTTTGTTTTGGTTGGTTTTGGTTTGATTTTTTTTTTTTTTTTTTTAAGTAATCTCTGTGCCCAACATGGAGCTTGAACTCATGGCCCTGAGATCAAGAGTCATATGCTTTACCACCTGAGCCAGCCAGGCACCCCTCACCCTATAATTTTGTTTTTTAATGTTCTAATGTATATCCTCTTCATTGGAAAAGCAATTATGAGATTTCTAAAAATAAGAAAAACATATTTGTCCTGTTGTAATGTCATATTGTCTAGACATTTACTGTGCCTGGCACTTTGGTGCTCAGTACTTGTTAGTTTCCTCTTCTTCTCACTTAGAAATACATTTGACATTTCCCTCCCCCAAAATGTAGGCCTTACATTATGAGGAAGGAAAATTAACTTTTAGAGGTAAGGAAGAAAATGATGGAAAACATTTCAGGTCTGTTAGTTCACCTGAGAAAAATAATACATGTTATCATTGAAAAGATAAGTTAAGAACTTTTTTTTTTTTTTACAGTTAAAAGAATTTACTATAATTTGTATCAGCCCATTTGGAAACCGTTTAATGAAACTACAGATTGCACCACTGAGATTCTGTTCTGTAGATACTCAACTGCATCCTCGAACACTGAGTCATAGACACTGCATATTATATATGGAAAAAAACTTCTGTGAATGTGTCATGAGGGTTTCTATCATTCTTAGAAAAAATTAAAATTGTATTCATTTCACAGTTATTTACTGTCAGCTATGTCAGGCATATGCAAATATTTATGTTGATTCATAATGGATCTGTATTTTCTTTTATCTTCATATAGGCAATAAAATTTGATTTTCATATACTTGAATTTAGTTTTATATACCCTTCTCCAATTTACTTAATAGGAAATCGGGGACCATAGCAAAGCACGAAACATTTAAATCAACATTATTGGTGTTTAATACCTAATTTAAAAAGATAAAAATGTTACTGTTTATATACCAAGAATATATAAGATTAAAGTTCTTCCAAAGAAGACTGTACATTTTAGATTCTTCATGGCTAATTTAAGTACATGCTTTGTATATGAGATTAAGGGGCTGAATATGATAACATTTTAATATAGGCTCTATCTGTCTTCAGATTGCACATGTTGTGTGAATTGGAGCATAGCATCAAACCACTTTTTCAACAGTCTCCAGGTGATACCTCTCAAGAAGATTCTCTAAACTGGGTAGCTCGACTAGAAATGACCCAGAATTCCTACAGAGCCAAGGAGCCCATCCTGGCTCTCCGGAGAGCTTTGTTAAGCCTCAACAAAAGGTGTTTGACACTTTTTTTTTATGTCAGTTATCATGAATTTATTATTATACTTGCATATCCTTTGGGAGTATTTATCTTTCTTGATTTTCTCTCTGAATCTGTGTTTTTCTGTTATCAATTGTGTAGTTGAAATCTGTATAGTTGAAATGAACCTAGTACTTAAGAATTACTTTTGTATGCACTGTATCTTGTTTTTTTTATGTTCAAAACATATCTGGCAGAGGTACAGATAAAAGTTAGTATTAAAGTTTTCATAGACTTGTAATTGACAAAAATTGACCACCCTAGGAAAATTAAAATTAGTTTTTTAACAAATCAAATTTCTTTGATTTCTTTGAAATAGTATATTAACAAGATTCCATGTTAAGAGATATTTTTAAATTGTTGAATATACTTAAAAATTCTCTTTCTGTCTGTTTTTGTCATACTCATTTAGACCAGATTATAATGAAATGGTTGGAGGATGCTGGCTACAGAGTGCCAGAGTAGCTAGGAAGGCTGGTCACCACCAAACAGCCTACAATGCTCTCCTAAATGCTGGAGAATCACGACTTGCTGAACTGTATGTGGAAAGAGCAAAGTGGCTGTGGTCCAAGGTATGGCCAAGGGAACGTCAGCGTGTGTGTGTGTGTGTGTGTGTGTGTGTGTGTGTGTGTATCATATATATATATGATATATGATATATAAGATATATACATCATATATATGATATATGATATGATATATGATATCTATATACATATATATGATGTTGTAGATTATGTATGTCTTACCAAGGCCTAAGAGATGATCCTTAATCCCAATTCAGACTCTTTTCCTGTCGCCTTTCTTCATCATTCTACCATAATCTAGAAGAAACCATTTCGTCTTTCCTGAAGTCCCCAAATGGCTTTCCATTCAAGCTGAAAGTGCAATTCTTTGTTTTCATCTGCCCTCCTTTTTTTTCTTGAGGGAAGCAGCCAATTTTTACTTTGTTTTTACCCTCTCTGTATATAGACAGAGTGTGCAGTAGGCACTCAAAAACTTATTTGTTAAATGAAAATAATACTGTTCCCTACTTATATCCTTGGCAGATAATTAGTTCTGGGTAGACTTGCCATTTTCACTCAAGATTAATTTCTAATCTAGCCTATCAGGAAGGGTTTAGCATAAGAACAAAAGTGCCCAGCAGTCCCCAGATAAAAGCAATGGTAATGAGAAAGAAGCTTTTTGAGTATCTGAACTACTTGCAAAGGTTATGCCACAGATTTAAATGGCTGTTATTTATATATTTCCTTATGCTTGCCACCAGTCTAGAATTAGTAGTAAGCATAGCATGTTCTGAAAATTGACATTTAGCAACTATAGCTGATGCCATCTGTTATTGTGGAGGCGAAAGTAATGACTCAGCCTGTATTTGTCATTACCTGATCATTTTCTGAGCTAGTGCTAGTCTGTATTGTAATGCCTTAAATTCACTGTGTTCAAAATGCAATTCATCATCTACCAGTCAATAACTGCTTCTCCTATATTCTCTATTTTTCTACATAGACTCTATTGAATCCTCTCATCTAACACAGAAATCAGGGCATCATCTTGAACTTCTTCCTCTCCTTCATTTTCCACATCCAATTGGAGACTAAATCTACCATCATCCATCTTTTAATTTTTTTTTTTAAGTAGACTCTACCTGTAGACATGGGGCTTGAATTCATGACCCTGAAATCAAGAGTTGCATGCTCTACCAGCTGAGCCAGCCAAGTACCCCAGTTTGGATTTTTAAAAAAAATTTTAATGTTTTTGTTTTTGAGAGAGAGAGAGAGAGAGAGAGAACAAGTAGGGGAGGGGCAAAGGGAGAGGGAGTCACAGAATCCAAAGCAGGCTCCAGGCTCCGAGCTGTCAGCACAGAGCCTGATGTGGGGCTCATGAGATCATGACCTGAGCTGAAGTCGGACACTCAACTGACTGAGCCACCCAGGCACCCTGAATTTTTTTTTAATGTTTATTTATGTTTGAGATAAATAAATGAAAACTCACAGTGTGTGTGAGTTGGGGGAGGGGCAGAGAGAGAGGGAGACAGAAGCTCTGAAGCAGGTTCTGTGCTGACAGCAGAAAGCCCGATGTGGGGCTCACACTCACAAACCGTGAGATCATAACCCGAACCAAAGTCAGATGCTTAACTGACTGAGCCACTCAGGCACCCCATCTTTTGATATTTTGATACATACTTCCAGTTATAAAATAGAAAAGTCATGGGGGTGTAATGTACAGCATGGTGGTGACTATAGTTAATAATACCATATTGTATATTTGAAAGTTAAAAAAGAAACATCTTTTGAATCGTCTCCCTCTTGTTTATCTCTGTTGCTTTCATGCATGCCTTTTAACATTTACAGCCTCTAATAATATTAATAGCCTTTTTTTTAATTTGCCTATTCCTCTGTGCCCATCACTGCAATCTGTGATCTTTCTAAAATGGACATTGAATCATGTAGCTCCTCTGATAAATCTTCTGAAGTATTCTTCATACATTTATTATGAAGTCTGACCTCTAGAAAGTACACAAGGCTTTTCCTGATCGAGTTCCACTCTCCCTCTTCAGCTTCACTTGTCACTATCTCATAGACCCTTTAGGCGTCAGGTAAAACCAGATTACTTACCTTTTCCTGTAAAATTTTTATTCCTCCTTCTACCAAGAATGTCTTTCACTGAATACATTTCAAGAAAATTGCTATTTATTATTTAAGACCTAATTTAAATTATCTTCATTTGGTAACCTTTCCTGACTGTTGCTCTCCTCCATTTTCCTGTACCTTCATGTAGATTTAGAAGCGTCCCTTCTCTGTCCTTAATTATACCCATATATATTCCTCTGTTAATAGAACTTCACATCGTGTTGCTATTTTATATAGTCTATTTCTTCACTTGACTATGAACTTTTTTAAGCCAGAGATTTTGATTTATTCGTGTTTATCCCTAGTCATCTACATATGTGTTCAGTTTCTTGTACTTTGATTGACTGTAAGAATGAATGAGTGAATTAATGAATGAATTTGAGCTCTATGTGATTTGAAGCAATGCTTCCTTTTTAGGATTTTACTTTCACAGGAGGGAAATGAGACATGAACATGAAATTACAAAGATTTATACATAAAATATACTTAATGGTCTTTAAATGCTAACAATTTTGTTTTTCAAAAACAGAAATATGTTTTAAATTAAAAGGCTTATTGTTTCCTTTTTCCTTTTAGGGTGATGTTCACCAGGCACTAATTGTTCTTCAGAAGGGTGTTGAATTATGTTTTCCTGAAAATAAAACCCCAACCGAGAGTAAGAACATGTTAATCCATGGTCGAGCTATGCTGCTAGTGGGCCGATTTATGGAAGAAACAGCTAACTTTGAAAGCAATGCAGTTATGAAAAAATATAAGGCAAGTATATGTATAATGCAGTTTCATTAAGAGTTCAATCTTTTTTTGTTTTTGCAAATGGATAAAATGATTTTAAAGTCTGTATGGAAAAACACATGTATAAAAATACCCAGGAAACTTTTTGACTTTTTAGTAGTGTAGATAGCATAAGAAGAATTATCACGAAGCAAATACACTCAAGAAACCATCACCCAGGTCAAGAAGTAGAATATTATTAGTACTCTATGACCCACCCTTTCGCCCTCCTAAAGGTAATCACATTGCAGCCTGCAATTTTTTGAACAAACACAATGTATACCTTCCTTACTAAGTATTAAGCTTTACATTGATGGTATTGTGAGAGAGCTACTTCCCAATAACCCATGAATCAAAGAAGAAATTGCAGTGGAAATTTAAAAATTATCTATAATAATAAACTAAATGATAATAAAAATACAACCTATCAAAACCTGTAGGATTGGGGGGGCACGTGGCTGGCTTAGTTGGAAGAGCATTTTTTTTTTTTTTAAGTTTATTTATTTATTGTGAGAACAAGAGGTGGGAGAGCACAAGCAAGGTAGGGGCAGAGAGAGAAGCCCAAGCATTTTCTAATCCTGAAATTTTTTAAACCTGAAAATTTTTGTATATTTCCTTCATCCTCTTTGCTTCAGTGACTACATGGGGAAGGGACACTGGCAGCCTTGTCCCTGTGGCTGGTTGGGCATATGAATCCAGCATTTGTTCCATACATCTAGTCATGTCATTCTCTCCTCTATCCACAGGCAGGTTGCCATCTATAATAAATTTTCAAGAATAGATTCAGGGTAAACTCAAGATTTAAGGTTCCTGGTTCAAACTATGTTCTCAAACTTGCTTGAATTAAGAGTGAAACTTCATTTAAAAGTTTTTTTTTTTGTTTTTTTGTTTTTTGTAGTCAGCCATCCTATGTATTTTCCATCACATTTCAAATAATGTTATTTTAAAATAAATACACAAGGCAGGAAAAGGGAAAGGAAATGATATAGGGGACAAAGTAAGAGTGACCAGAAAGGTTGGAAAAAACTTGGAAGATTGTGGCCTCACAGAAGTCAAGGGAGAAAGTGTTTCCAAGAGGAAGTGGTGAGGACAACAGAAACAGATGCTGAAGAGAGTTCAAATGAGACCAGAATTGGAAAGGATCTTTTAGATTTAAGGATCTGCTTTAGTGGAATACTGAAGACTGAAACCATGAAGAAATAGTTTGAGGAGTGAGTGTGAGGTGAATTCTTAGAAACCGGATTATGAAGTTGAGAGGGAGGACAATTATCTGTGACAGATCTTGGAGAAAAATAAGATGTAATTTTTTTTTTTAGCCATATTTTTATGCTTTTAAACCCTGTCCTCAGGGCTTTGATATTCTCCTTTCACTGAGATTTTTTTTAATAAAAAAATATATATGCACACATTCATAAAACACTTTAATCCATCTGGAAATTATTTTGATGTATCATATAAAGTGGCAATGTAAATGGAGTTTTCTTTTCCTAAATAGCTGATTATTCTGCACTATTTCATGTTGGCCAGTGGACAACCCACCAGAACCAACCAGCTATCCTAAGAAAACCTTTTTAAGAAAACAGCTATTCTTTATCCAAATCAAAGAATCATTGTTCCTTTGACTTTGCTCTGCCTCCATGTGGGTCTCATACTTTTGATCCCTAATCATCTATTCATACTTTATTTCCCAGCATAGTTTGGGGGTTTCTTAGGTGAACATCTGGTATTCCCTTTTACAGGATGTGACCTTGTTCCTGCCAGAGTGGGAAGATGGGCATTTTTATCTTGCCAAGTACTATGACAAATTGATGCCCATGGTCACAGATAACAAGATGGAAAAGCAGGGTGATCTCATTCGGTATATAGTTCTTCATTTTGGCAGGTAAGTGTGAGAACTGTATATGTGCTGATTAATTATGTCAGAGTGCCTCTTTTATCACAGATCTTAATGTGTTCAGGATGTTTTCTGTTTCGCCACTGATTCAGTCTTTAACCTTAGATAAGATATGTTTTTTCTTTATATCATTCTTTCTTCCTTTTAAAAACTAAACTTTATTAGTGGAAAAAGTAGTGTGTGTGTGTGTGTGTGTGTGTGTGTACATTTTTTTTAAATTCAGCAGTACCAGTATTATACAATGAAAATTAAGTGCCCTTCCCATTCCAGACCCTCAGCTTCTGAGTCCCCCTCCCTAGAATTTTAGAAGACTCTTAATGTAATATATTTAGTGGTTATAATTAATTACCAATGGAATGTCTCCTTCCTGCCCATTCTGCTAAGAAATACATATGAAAATCATTTTGACATTAGACTTGTAGAAAGAGCTTATCTCTTAGACTAGATAACAGGTGAAATATAACTTGATTTTATATATATCAGTGTATTATAATCAAATAGTGTATTGTCTCATGCCTACTGTTTACATTTTCACATATTACTTCCTAAGAAGTAATAATGACATTCCATTCATTCTTCTTGGCATAGGCAATGTGGAGCTTAGTGAAGAATATAGTAACAAAAAGAGATAAGGGAGTCGAAGGTAACCTCTACTAAGAAGAAATACTGACAACATAATTTTTGTCAGAAGGCTATGCAAAATTCAAGTGGTAGTTTAAGTCTTTACATTTTAATCTACATAATATAAAAAAAGAGCACTGTGTTAATAACATTCTTTTTCTGTAAAATCGCAGATCTCTACAATATGGGAACCAATTCATATATCAGTCAATGCCACGAATGTTATCACTATGGCTTGATTTTGGTGCTAAGGCATATGAATGGGAAAAAGGTATAATTTTTTTATGTAAAAATTTCAAGGGGTAAGAATTTTAACTTTAGCATAAAGTCACATTTGGCTTGGCAATCTAACTTACAAAAAGCTAGAAATAAATTTGGTAATTAAGATTGCATGTAAGTGTGAGTAAGAAACTAAAGTTAAGAAAAGAGAAAATGCATGGACTTAGTTGTTAGTCCATGGACTAAACGCATGGACTTAGTTGTTGCAGTTCACAGCCTGCAAATGAGAATCTTCTCATTCGTTCAAGAACCCAACACATATTGAGAGGAACTAGTTTAAACCAAATAAGTTATCCTAAAAATTACAATGAACTGTGGCTTATTCTGTGTTTCTAGTGAAAATTAATTGCCCTTGAGTTTTTCAGTGACCCTGAATATTTTAACTGTTTTTTCTTCACTGTTTTTTTAACTTTGATTTGTTTTTTTCCAGCTGGCCGTTCTGATCGTGTACAAATGAGAAATGATTTAGCTAAAATAAACAAGGTTATTACAGAGCACACAAATCACTTAGCACCATATCAGTTTTTGACTGCTTTTTCACAGTTGATCTCCCGAATTTGTCATTCTCACGATGAAGTTTTTGTTGTCTTAATGGAAATTATAGCCAAAGTGTTTCTGGCCTATCCTCAACAAGCAATGTGGATGATGACAGCTGTGTCAAAGGTAATATAATAGTCACTACAGTGTCATTTTCCATTTTATATGGCATTGATTATTTAATGTTAATATGAAGATGTAAGTTCCATTGTTTCTTTCTTAGATTAGTAGTAAAACATTAATTTTAAATACTTGAAAAAAGAGAAATTAAAGCATTATATGTCATTTTAAAGTTCAGGAATATGTACCATATCAAATGAAAGGACAGGTACGTTAAGGTCAAAGAATTCAGCATCCTGTTTCTCTATGAAGTCTAATAAACTTTTAGTGCATGGTATAAAAATGGTAGCCTACTTTTTTCAAAGTGTTTTATCTAAAGTACCTAAACTTTTAATAATAGAAAAGCTTTATTGCATTATTAATAAGCATTTATAAGGTGATAAATATATTTAATTATAAATATTTTGGAGAATTTGGAAAATACACAGAGATCTAAAAAGGAAAACTAAAATTCACTAATTCTACCATTAATATTCTTCTGTATTTTTGTATGTATATTTTCTATGCATATTTTAATGCTAAATTTGGATTATAGAGTTAGAGAATTTGATATTTTTCACCTACAATTGTTACCATAAGCATGTTCATATGAATTCAATATTCTTTGAAGACACAGTTTTAATAATTATATAAAATTCTATAGTAATTTATTTTCTGTAATTTATTTAACTGTTGGTTTTCCATAGTTTTACTCTTGTAATACATCTAGACACATCTGTATTCTCATTTCTGATTATTCTACCAGGATAAATTCTAAGAATGGAATTCATAAGATAACAGCATTTTTATGGCTGTTGAAAGCATTGCCGAATTGATTACCAGGAAATTTGAGTAGTATAAATTCTCGTCATCATCATGAATACTTTTTAAGTTGATTTGTGTCAAAATTTTGTTATTTTTTAAAAATCTTTTATAAAACTACATTTAATTTTTTTTATGACAGTCTTCTTATCCCATGCGTGTGAACAGATGCAAGGAAATCCTAAATAAAGCTATTCATATGAAAAAATCCTTAGAAAAGTTTGTTGGAGATGCAACTCGCCTAACAGATAAGCTTCTAGAATTGTGCAATAAACCGGTATGATCATAAATCTTACTACCTATAGACCAGTACTGGATAATTTATACAAAACTTCTATATGATTTTAGCTGGTTGTCTTTCATTTGATTAGTTAAGTGAAAATTCTAACAAATGAGTGTACACATACATCAAAATTCATCAAATTGTGTACTTAACCTCAATAAAGCTGTTTTTAAATTTTCTAACCTGTCCCTCTCTCAAACAAATATACTCAAAAATTTCTAAAAGCTCTTTTTAATGTAGATTATTCAGAGAGTAAATTATCCATATCTATTAGAAATAATTTAAGTAGAGGGATATGAAATAGGCTCTAAAAATATAAATATGTAAAATACTCATAGTTATCTCTGTTATTATTTTGTGTCATATCTTTAAAGTTTCAAAACTTACATGTTAACCTACAGATATGAGAGGAAAGAAGATTGGAGTTTTGATTTTCATTTCATTTCATTCTTTCAGTACACATTTATTTCATTGCCTATGAGGGAACAGGCACTATGCTGAAACAAAGATAAATAAGACATGTTCTGCTGCCTTGAGGAGTTGATAGAATCATAGGGAAGAAAGGAGATGATTATCATCTAGTTTAAAAACTACTTTTTTCAGTATATTTCTGTAATGAACATGCTTAAGGGGTAACCCACTCTTTTACCCAAGGAATTGGAAAAGTACCCTAAAGAATACCTAGAAAAGGTAAAAGTAGGGAATGAGGATAGTTATAAGGAGGGAGAAAGAGACTCTTTATAAGTAAATAGCTAGATTTCACTTTACATACATATTCAGTCTATTAGCTCTTTATAGATAAGAAAATACAGACTATTCTGTCTCACCTTCCCTTCATCAATAAACGCCTTGAAAGAAAAATATGTTTTCGCTATCTGCATTAGTCCTATTTGACCTTTGATGTACTTGGCATTATCAAAGATGGTGTTATGATAATGGTAAACATTTACTATGCACTGGCACTTTTCTAAATTCTATACATGTATAAGTTTTCAGTTCTTTATCTGAAATTTTTGTAGCCAGCTACATTTAGGAATTCAGAATTTTTCAGATTTTTAAAGGTAATGCAGTGTATGTACTTAATATTGAGTATCCCTACTGCAGTTATTCTGTTAAAATGTCCCATAATCGGTTACATAACTGTTTCTGCAGTAAAACATACTAATCTTTGCTCTAAGAAGTTCAGGTATCATTTTGCTGCCAAATGAGATTTAGTACTGAATAAAAGGTTTGATTTACACAACTTTTTGGATTTTGTAATAGGGGATAATAGACTATATGCCTCTATTATCTCCTTTATTATCTCCTTTGGTCATTAAACAGCCCTGTGGTATAGGTACTATTACTGATGCAGTGAAAGAATACAGAGTAGGTAAAATGAGATGTATAAAAAATTCTTAGAAAACCACTGACTGCTTAACCATTGTAATTAAAATACTGTAGAAATGAAATTTTTGTTTTGGTTGAAATTAAGCATTCTACAATTCAAGGTAAACACAGAGTAATTAAAACGTACTGTTTTTCCCCCAGGTGGATGGAAGTAGTTCTACATTAAGCATGAGCACTCATTTTAAAATGCTTAAAAAGCTGGTAGAAGAACCAACATTTAGTGAAATCCTCATTCCTTTACAGTCAGTCATGATACCTACTCTTCCATCAATTCCGGGTGCTCATGCCAACCACGAGCCATTTCCTGGGCATTGGGCCTATATTGCCAGCTTTGATGATACGGTAAACTTCAATGTTACATAACTAACTACAATTTTAAAATTTAGTGAAGTTCGAAACGGCAAAGTAAGTTTAAAGGTGTCTTTCTCAGAGAGTAAGTAAATTGGATTTACAAAGAAAAAAATGATTAGAAGTACAGAAAAGTAAAACTTTATACCAGTGGGACAAAATTAAATGTTAAAAATGTTCCCAAGATCTGTGACCCATAAAAATATCCATATGGAGAAGACTGGTACTTTTTTAATGTGTATTATGATGAACAAGAGCCATGCATCTTAAATAGCATACTAGGGGAGATGGTTCCTTCAGAATTTTTAGCTTTTTATGTCCTCCCTTGAACACATTTTCTCTTCTCAATTTTTCTAGTACATATTGCTAACATTACATGTTTTTTTCTAATCATGTGCTACCTTTGTTTTGTCAGCTTTTCAATCATATACATTTTATCTTCCCTTGTGCATTGTAAGATATACACACACAATATTTAGACTTATTTTCCTTTTAATCATGTATAACCCCTAGGACAGTGTCCTTAAAAAAATGATTAACTGAGTATTTTGATTTTTTAGATGTTCATATTGTTTTAGTTTGAGTATAATTTTTATTTTCCACAATTTGACTTTTCCATACTTTCTTTTGTCCTAAAAATGGAGAAAAAAATGAGAACAAAATATAGTTTTTGTTTATACTTTGGAAGGACACAAAATTCAGCTAAGAAGAACTTGATTTTTTTTTGAAGTATAATATGTAACTATAAATGTAACTATTTTATTTTTTATTTTATTTTAATGTTCATTTATTTTTGAGAGAGAGAGCAAGAGAGAGCGCATGTGTGTGAGTGGTGGGGGAGGAGCAGAGAGAGAAGGAGACACAGAATCCAAAGCAGGCTCCAGGCTCTGAGCTGTCAGCGCAAAGCCTGATGCAGGGCTCGAACCCACAAACCACGAGATCATGACTTGAGCCAAAGCTAGTGCTTAACTGACTGAGCCACCTAGGCACCTAAATATATGACTATTTTAAAGAAATGGTACTAGAGCATTTCTAAGTGAATTTTTTTTAATGTTTATTTAATTTTCAGGGAGAGAGTGGGTGAGTGGCAGAGGGAGGGTGGGAATAGAGGATCCGAAGGGGGCTTTGTACTGACAGTAGAGAGGCCAACATAGGGCTCGCATGCTTGCACTCATGAACCATGAGATCATGATCTGAGCCGATTTCAGATGTTCAACTGACTGAGCCATCCAGGCGCCCCCTAAGTAAATACTTTTCATAACTGTGTTTGTTCCAGCAAGTCTATAGATCAAAACATTTAATTGCTTTATAGCCAGATACTAAACCATATAATGAAATCATTCTTACTTACAATCAGGTTTTGTTTTTAACTTAATAATACTCAGCTTATTGACTCACCTTATTAGGTAGACTTGATTTTGGAAAGAGTTTCTTTTTTCAAAAATCAAGTTACATTAAATTGATAATCATTTCTTACCCTAAAGACATTTAGGGGCACCTGGGTGGCTCAGTTGGTTTAGCGTCCGACTTCGGCTCAGGTCATGATCTCACTGCTCGTGAGTTTGAGTCCTGCATCGTGCTCTGTGCTGACAGGTTGGAGCCTGGACCCTGCTTCGGATTCTGTGTCTCTCTCTCTCTCTCTCTCTCTCTCTCTCTCTCTCTCTCTTTCTACCCCTCCCCTGCTTGTGCTCTGTCTTTTCCCTCTCTCAAAAATAAATAAACATTAAAAATAAGATTTAAAAACAGTGCCTACAGCTCTGAAGACCGGCTCTGAAAAATGTTTCAAAAGTCATTTAAACATTGTGACTGTTCTGAAGAGAATACCTAAGTTTAGATGTATAAGCACTTATATTGCTGATAAAGTAATCCTTGTACTTTATATCCACTCCTAATGGGTGAAAATGGGTCTCTATTCATGGGCAACCCATTCTTTTCATAGATGATAGGTGATTACGATCAAAGACATCTTTAAAGGGGCACCTGGGTGGCTCAGTTTGTTAAGCGTCATGTCAGGTCATGATCTCGCATTTCGTGGGTTTGAGACCCATGTCAGGCTCTGTACTGACATCTCGGAACCTGGAGCCTGCTTCGGATTCTGTGTCTCCCTCCCTTTCTGCCCCTCCCCTGCTCATGCTCTCTCTCAAAAATAAATAAACATTAAAAAAAAAAAGAAATCATTAAAATAATAAACTTACACAATATAGGTGGTTATTATATTCTTTTTGTTAGGTAGCACAATTTTTAAATATAAAAGTTTAAATGGGGGTGCCAGGGTGGCTCAGTTGGTTAAGCGGCAGACTCTTGATTTCAGCTCAGGTCATGATCTCATGGTCCTGAGATTGAGCCCTACATCAGGTGCGCGTGCGCGCTCTCTCCCTCCCTCCCTCTTTCTCTCTCTCTTTCTCTTTTTCTATTGTTCCCCCTCTCCCCTACTCACACACACTCTCTCTCAAAAAAAATAAAAAATAACAAATTTAAAGAATCTTGACCTTAACTTATATGTAATTCATCATCTTTTAGGTGGAAATTCTTGCATCCCTTCAGAAACCAAAGAAGATCTCTTTAAAAGGATCAGATGGAAAGTTCTACATCATGATGTGTAAGCCTAAAGATGACCTGAGAAAGGATTGTAGACTGATGGAATTTAATTCCTTGATTAATAAGGTTTGGAGATAGTTTGCTTTAATTTTAGAATTACAGTAATTACTATCATTGTGATAGGAACTTTTCAGTATGCAAATAGATCATTCTTAAAAAGAGAATGAAATGTACTACCTTTTTTGTTTTCACTTAATTTTTTTTTAATGGGGATAAAATTTACCATTTTAACCATTTTTAACTGTTCAGTTAGTGACATTAAGTACATACACATTGTTGTGCAACCATCCCCACCATCCCTCTCCAGAACTTTTGCCATCTTTTCATACCAAAATTCTCTATCCAGTAAACAGTAAGTCCTCATTCCTCTTCCTCCCCAGCCTCTGGTAACCACCATTCTACTTTCTATCTCTATGAATTTGACTACTCTAGGTACCTTGTAGAAGTGGAATCATATAGTTTTGGGCCTTTTTTACCGGCTTTTTCACTTGGTATTGTCTTCAGGTTTCATCCATGTTACAATGTGTCAGAATTTTTTTCCCTTAGAGGCTGAATAATATACCATTGTATGTGTATATTGCATTTTGTTTATTCATTCATCTATCAAGGGACACAGAATGTTTCTACCTTTTGCTATTGTGAATAATGCTGCCATGAACATAGGTATATAAATAGCTCGTTGAATTCCTGCATTCAGTCTTTTGAGTGTGTATACAGAAGTGGAATTGCTGGGTTCATGTAACTTTTTAAAAAATTAGATTACCTTTATTATATTGAGAAAAATGTGTAAGATGTGTTAATGAGGGAAAATATTTTCTATTGAATGCTTTTTTTTTTTAATGTTTATTATGTTTTTTGAGAGAGAGACAGAGAGCACGAGTACAGGAGGGGCAGAGAGAGAGGGAGAGACAGAATCTGAAGTAGGCTCCAGGCTCCAAGCTGTCAGCACAGAGCCCAACACAGGGCTTGAACTCACAAACAGCGAGATCATAACCTGAGTTGAAGTCAGATGCTTAATCGAGTGAGCCACCCAATCGCCCTTCCCAAACATTTTAAATAAATTTTTAAAAAAGTCCTTCATTTCATATTGCCTTTGAAATGGGCTTTTAGTGTGGTATAAAGTTTTGTTTTGTTTTAATATTTTTATTTATTTTTGAGAGAGAGCATGAGCAGGGAAGGGGCAGAGAAGGAGGGAGACACAGAGTCCAAAGCAGGGTCCAGGCTCCGAGCTGTCAGCACAGAGCCCGATGTGGGGCTTGAAATCGGGAACCGTGAGATCATGACCTGAGCCGAAGTCGGACGCTCAATCGACTGAGCCACCCAGGCGCCCCTAAAAAACTTTTTTTAAATGTTTGGTAAATTGGTAACTTAATTCACTGACTGTTAAACCAATTAGTATGTTCATCCGAAGCTCCCTTGAGTGTTTTTCTGGTTAGGAGTATTAGATGGCCTGGCTTTAGTTTATAAATGTATCTTTTTCAGTTTTGTTACTGATTAATTTATTTCGTTACTATTCTCCTCATTGCCATGGTCAGATACAGTAGCCTGATTTTCAAAAACTACAGTCTGTGTTTGTCTAGGAGACCACAAACTGATCTTTACATGTAAATTCTAATATTATACTGTTTGGCTGACATTTATGTAGCCTACTTATTCCTGGCATTTAAAATATGTTTTTGGCTAGTGGTTGTGCTTTTGAATTGGACAAATTGCAATTATACTTGTATGCTTAGTCTGTTTATGTCCTACAGTTCCAGAATTAAACAAAATACTGTTTATCCTTTCCTAAATTAATTCAGAATTAATCAAATGAGATGTAAAAAGCTTTCTTCTGCTAGGAGATAGTTTTTCAAATGAAGCTGTAATATCAAGCTGCAAGAATAAAAATAAAACTTTTATACGATATATAAAATAAAAATTTTAAGGACATCATAAAACTCATACTTTTTTGTTTATAAATTTTTGAGATAATCAAAATTAAATAGCAGTCTTTGTACCTAAGGACTTAATATTTCAGTAATATCTATAAAGCAATAAACAGTGAAAGAACATTTTGTCATTGAATATACAACTTTAATACTTTCAACACAGTATCCTCACGTTAATAATTAAAAAAGTGAATGGGTTGCCCATGAATAGTGAATAATTCTCAGTCAATAATTAAAAAAGAGGGACTTGCCCAAGGCATTTTTAATGATTTGGAAAAAAGAGGATGGATACTATCCTAGTAGTATCCTTTCCTACCATTCTGAAGAATTATTCATCTATACCACAGAGTAAACTTTCACTGACATTCTTTTGCTATGAAATGAATAATTTTTAGATATATTTGACATGACATGTAGAATTCTGAATTTTTAAGTTTATGTGTTTTTTTTTTTAATAGTGCTTGAGAAAAGATGCAGAATCTCGCAGAAGAGAACTTCATATCCGAACATACGCAGTTATTCCCCTGAATGATGAATGTGGGATTATTGAATGGGTTAACAACACTGCTGGCTTGAGACCTATTCTGACCAAACTATATAAGGAAAAGGGTAATAAAATGAATTCTTAAAGTACAAATATATAATGAGTATAAAATCTACTAACATGTATAATTGTTATTAACATATCTCATTGTACCTTTTTTTTAATAAGCCATAGTAGAATTTCTAGGTCAAATGATAGTCTATATACAGAAGTACTAAGGTGTTTGTCTTTACACCTTCCTTCTCTATCTTTATCCCGAAAAATTTGATGTAGCTTACAAAAATGTACATGAAAATTTGTTTTTCACAGAGGTTTTGGTTAGCAATTCTGAAACTACTTTACATGTATACTCAACTTTATTTTTTATTTATTTATTTTTAATGTTTATTTATTTTTGAGAGAGGAAGAGAGAGCATGAGCAAGGGAGGGACAGAGACTGAGGGAGATACAGAATCAGAAGTAGGCTCCAGGCTCTGAGCTGTCAGCACAGAGCCCAACGCGGAGCTCAAACCCATGAGCTGTGAGATCATGACCTGAGCTGAAGTTGGATGCCTAACCGACTGAGCCACCCAAGCGCCCCTGTATACTCAACTTTAGCAAATGAATAAATATATTATGGATAATGAGAGCTAGTTTTCTTCCACTGTCAGAGAAAGAAAAGGAGAAAGAAGGTTTGAATAAAGCCAAAAGTATTAGATTGGAATTAGAGACTCCAACTGGCCAAGCCTCAGATAATTTGAGCAAGAAAATAAATAATGATAGTATAGATTATAACTCATGGAATAAAATTGACATGAGTCCACACTGATGTAAATAAATGCTTCAATAAATAAGTAGGGAAGTAGGAACAGTTCTTCCTTACAATACATAATAGATCTTCCTTGTAGTTAATGAATGTAGAGGAAATTATGGAAATAGAAAATCACCAATTAGCAAGTACCACAATAATAATTATTGCAGGCAGCGATTATCAATAGATGTTGAAATTAATGGGCAAAAGGTTATTTGTAGGGTCTCAAAGTATCTCCCCATAAGCTACTTCTTAATTAAAAAGGAAGAAAAGTAGTAACTTTACAGTGGAGAAACAAAAATATGACTGGTTAGAACTCTTAAAAAATTTCAAGGTAATCAAAGACAGAGACAAAAATTACTCACATTTGAGGACATTAAGGAGATAATGACAGCTGAGTGTAATAAGGGATCCTGATTGGATCCTGGCCCAGACAAAGGATAGTGGTGGGACATTTGGTGAAATTTGATAAGGTCTAAAGGTTAGTTAATAATATTGTAACAATATTGAGTTCCTTAGGTAATTGTATTATTGTTATAAAAGATACAGACATTAAGAATAGCTAGATGAAGAATATATGGGATGATAGGTGAAGTTATCAGAATAAGGTAGAAAATAAGTTATTATCTTCCCTAGGGCCACTGTAACAAAGTGCTACAAACAACAGAAATATATTCTTTCACAATTTGAGAATTGTGAATCCAAAATCTTGTGTCAGTAGGGCCATCTCTCTGCAAGCTCTAGCAGAGAAACTTCCATGCATTTCTGTCAGCTTCTGCTGTCTTCAGCAATATTTGATGTTACTTAGCTTATAGACTCATCACTTTACTAGCTCTATTCTCCGTCATCATACAGTGTTGTCCCTAAGTCTATATGTCTGTTTTCTTATACAGTATTTTATACACAGTCATAGTGTATTAAGGGCCCACCATAATGACCTCATCTTAACTTTATTATATGGGCAGCAACCCTACTTTCAATTAAGGTCACATTCACAGGTACCAGGGGTTAGGACTTAAACACATTTTTTTAGGGTACAATTTAACCCATAACAATAAGTAACATTTATAAATTACTGTATCATTGTGCTAAGTATGTTATATGCCTTGTTTTTTATTGTTAAGTGATTATCCCTATTTTATGTACAGTACAGAGGTTAAGTAACTTCCCCACGTTCACAAAGCTGATAAGTTATAGAGCTGAAACTCACACACTGGACTCTTATTCCAAGGAATTTACTATTGACTATTTTATTGGAAGGATGAAATATTGTATAAGTTTTAGTTATTGTTATTGGATTTTTTTTTAATATTAAAAAAAACTTTTTTAAATACCGTGAACACATGGGAATTATGTAACATTTGAGACTGAAAACATCAAATCTCAAACTTATCCTTAAAACTTTGGCTCTGTCTTGGGTGTAAAAAGCACCAAACCGAGGTGCCTGAGTGGCTCAGTCAGTTGAGTATCTTACTCTTGATTGCAGCTCCAATCATGATCCCAGGGTTGTGGGATTGAGCCCCATATCAGGCTCTATGCTGAGCATGGAGCCTGATTGAGATATTTTCTCTTTCTCTGTCTCTCTCTTCCTCTCTCCCCACCTTTCCTTCTCACTGCCTCTCTCCCCTTTTCCCTCTGCCCCTATCCCCCATTCGTACTTTCTCTCTTAAAAAAAAAAAAAGTATCTAAACCAAGGTGGGCCTGAAAGGCACTTTATAGACTGTAGTCATATCACCCATCTAATATAAGCTCACCAGTATATCAGAAGGAAAATTTCTTGTTTTTCTCCAGATGATTTGCATTGTACAAGATTAGCTCAAGAATCAGCTATACTATGAATCTTATAGGCTAGCCTTCACACAGTAAATTATTTCAAAGCACCATTGTAGGTTTTTTAATAATGATTCAGTGTGGACCTATACTTCATGCTGATTAACAGAGAGATTAGTACAATTTTAGTGAGGACTACAGCATTTTTCAATTCCAGGGGTACTCCTCACGTTGGATTTATTCTGAGTAATATCTTCTGGAATCAGTTGATTCCACGTTAGTTTTAGTTGACATTCATTTTCATAAACAAGAAGCTTCACTTTGGATAATTACAAGGGAACATACATAATGCATTTTATTATTTTATTATAATATCAGAAGGTAACTTTATGAAAAATTTTCCATTCTTTTAATTAACAATTTGAATAAAAATGGATGTTTTCTGTCCAATAAAAAAATTGCCCCTTATTTGGCTTGTGTGATTAATGAAAACCACTCTACCTTGTAGGAGTTTATATGACAGGAAAAGAACTTCGCCAGTGTATGCTACCAAAAGCCGCAGCTTTGTCTGAAAAACTCAAAGTATTCCAAGAATTTCTCCTACCCAGGCATCCTCCTGTTTTTCATGAGTGGTTTCTGAGGACATTCCCTGATCCTACATCATGGTAAATTAAACAGAAAATAATACATTATTATGGTTAGATGTTTTAAAAAATATCTTAGGGGTGCCTGTCTGGCTCAGTCAGTAGAGTGTGTGATTGTTCTCAAGGTTGTGAGTTTGAGACCCACATTGGGGCTAGAGATTACTTAAAAAAATTTTTTTTTTAATTCTAAATTTAAAATTAAATCTAAATTAAATCAGTGGCATAAGGATATGTGATAGGCATTGTGTTTTCTTTAGGTACAGTAGCAGGTCAGCATACTGTCGTTCCACTGCAGTTATGTCAATGGTTGGTTATATCCTGGGGCTTGGAGACCGTCATGGTGAAAACATCCTCTTTGATTCTTTGACTGGTGAATGTGTACATGTGGATTTCAACTGTCTCTTCAATAAGGTAAGTGATGTGACTCATTCTAGTTAATTGTATGTTTTCTCCCAATTGCCTTTTTTAACAACTGTTCTTCCTAGATATACCCGTTGGTAGCAGTTATCATCACAGTTGAGTCACACTGAGGGTTTTTTTGACTGGTTTTGATCAGTGGATCCCAGAGTCCTCAGTAAAGCAACTTAGGATGAAGAAAACTCAAAAGAGTGATATAGGAAAACCTAGCACTGAACTTGAAATCCAAAGATTCAAGTTCTGACTCAGTTCTTAGTTATGTGAATATGGGCAGATCAGTTCATTTTACTGAGACTCAGTTCTAAAGAGACAGTACTTTAACGTGATGGTTTCCAAACCTGGCAGCATATCAGAATCATCCAGGAATTTAAACAAAATACACAGATCTCTGGCAGACATCCCAGAAAATTCTTTAGGTCCAGAGGGGCTTAAGAATAAATTAAGCTAGTTGGACTGAGGTCCCTCAGGCCCCCTCTAATTTTCCAGTGTCCTGGAAGGCATACTGGTAGATTAACCCCCTATTTTCATATCCCCAGTATTGATTGCCGTCTGCTGTCACAGGAACTAAGACAGGTTACAGATACAAATAAGATTAAATCAGGGGCGCCTGGGTGGCGCAGTCGGTTAAGCGTCCGACTTCAGCCAGGTCACGATCTCGCGGTCCGTGAGTTCGAGCCCCGCGTCGGGCTCTGGGCTGATGGCTCAGAGCCTGGAGCCTGTTTCCGATTCTGTGTCTCCCTCTCTCTCTGCCCCTCCCCCGTTCATGCTCTGTCTCTCTCTGTCCCAAAAATAAAAAAAATAAAAAAAAAAAAAAAACGTTGAAAAAACAAATAAGATTAAATCAAAAGATAAACCACTGGTATTTGTTAAATCGTATAATAAACTGAGTCAATAAATTTGGGGATGAAAAGGCCCTATGAAAGGCAGGTTGAGAATGGTAGAAAATAAATGAACTGGACTTCATTATACTATATGTTGTATACTCTCATCAGTATGAGCATCTAACGTTTGGTTATTTCTTTTCCCTCCCTGCTTTAAAGTGAAACTCTTAAAAAAAAAAAAAAGAAAAATATGAGAATATTTGTTTTTATTTTATATTACTCAAGAAGGACATTAAGGAAGTTAATATGAGATTAAATATTGAATGCATAAAAATTTCTCTATAGTAATATTCACTATAATAATTCAGTGATAGGTGAATCCATCCATCGGTTAGATCAAAGGTAGAGATGTAGGCTCCTTCATGATATAGGCCTTTAATGTGGTTACAAATATTTTTATATTTACATATTATAAAAATATAAATATTGTGAAGGTATCTCTGCACTTTGCTTAAAGAGTCTAGACTTGAAGTTCTAATTTTTTTTTGCACAAAGATTTTAAAATTCTAATACTACTTTTTAATAAAATGCCTTGTTTTAAGGGGGAAACCTTTGAAGTTCCAGAAATTGTTCCATTTCGGCTGACTCATAATATGGTTAATGGAATGGGTCCTATGGGAACAGAAGGTCTTTTTCGAAGAGCTTGTGAAGTTACAATGAGGCTGATGCGAGATCAAAGAGAGCCTTTAATGAGGTAATTATTTATGTTATGTAAACAATTTAACAGTAATCTTGAGTGTAATTATTGGTTCCTAAATATGTTTTTTAAATAATAGAAGCCACTTTGCATTGGTTAAAGTGATTTTTTTTATTTTGTTGTATTGTATTTTAAAAAAAATTTTTTTAATGTTTATTTATTGTTGAGAGACACAGCATGAGCATGAGAGGGGAAGTGAGAGGGAAAGACACAGAATCCGAAGCAGGCTCCATGCTCTGAGCTGTCAGCACAGAGCCTGACGTGGGGCTCAAACTCACAAACCACAAGATATGACCTGAGCTGAAGTTGGATGCTCAACTGACTGAGCCACCCAGGCGCCCCGAAGTGAATTTTTTTAAATAATAGCTTTATTAAGGTATAACTTACAGTTCATTGCAGCATTATTTATAACAGCCAAGACATGGAAGCAACCTGAGTGTCCATTGATGGATGAAGCCTGATGTATGTATATGTATATGTATATACACACACACACACACATACACACAAACATATACATACACAGTGGAATATTATTCAGCCATAAAAAGAGGGAAATCTTGCCATTTGTGACAACATAGATAGACCTTGAAGGCATGTATGCCAAGTGAAAATAAGACAGAGAAGTGTGTGAGATCACTTATATGTGGAGTCTTAAAAAGAAAAAATAGAACTACCTTATGATCCACGAGCTGCACTACTGGGCACTTACAAAATAATGCAAGAACACTAATCCAAAGAGATACATACACCTTGATGTTTATAGCAGCATTATTTCTAATAGCCAAGATAATGGAAGCAGCCCAAGTGTCCACTGATTGATGAATGGGTAAAGAAGATATGATACAGTTTTCAACATAGTACTAGAAGTCCTAGCCTCAGCAATCAGACAACAGAAAGAAATAAAAGGCATACAAATTGACAAGCCAGACTTTCACTCTTCACAGGTGACATGATATTCTACATAGAAAACCCAAAAGACTTCACCAAAAAAACTGCTAGAACTGATATATGAATTCAACAAAGTTGCAGGATATAAAATCAACGTACAGAAATCAGTTGCATTTCTATATACCAATGAAGCAGCAGAAAGAGAAATCAAGGAATCGATCCCATTTACAATTGCACCAAAAACCATAAAATACCTAGGAATAAACCTAGTTAAAGAGGTAAAAGATCTGTATGCTGAAAACTACAGAAAGCTTATGAAAGAAATTGAAAAAGATACAAGGAAATGGAAAAACATTCCATCCTCATGGATTGGAAGAATAAATATTGTTAAAATGTCTATATTACCCAAAGCAATCTACACATTCAATGCCATCCCTATCAAAATACCACCAGGATTCTTAACATAGCTAGAACAAACAATCCTAAAATTTGTATGGAACCACAAAAGACCCTGAATAGCCAAAGTAATGTTGAAAAAGAAAACCAAAGCTGGAGGCATCACAGTTCCAGACTTTAGCCTGTATTACATCAAGACAGTATGGTGTTGGCATAAAAATGGAGACCTAGATCAATGAAATAGAATAGAGAACCCAGAAATAGACTCACAAATATATGGCCAGTGAATCTTCGACAAAGCAGGAAAGAGTATCCAGTGGAAAAAGACAGTCTCTTTAACAAATGGTGCTGGGAGAATTGGACAGTGACATTTAGAAGAATGAAACCGGACCACTTTCTTACACCATACATAAGAATAAATTCAAAATGGATGAAAGACTTAAATGTGAGACAGGAAACCATCAAAATCCTAGAGGAGAAAACAGGCAGCAACCTCCTTGACCTTGGCCACAGCACATGTCTCCAGAGGCAAGGGAAATAAAAGCAAAAATCACCTATTGGGTCCTCGTCAAGATAAAAAGCTTCTGCACAGTGAAGGAAACAATCAACAAAACTAAAAGACAACCGATGGAATAGGAGAAGATATTTGCAAATGACATATCAGATAAAAGGTTAGTATCCAAAATACATAAAGATTTTATCTTTATAGATTTTGTTATCAAACTGAACACCCAAAAAAACTATCCAGTGAAGAAATGGGCATAAGACATGAATAAACACTTTTCCAAAGAAGACCTCCAGATGACCAACAGACACATGAAAAAATGCTCAACATTGCTCATCATCAGGGAAATACATATCAAAACCACATTGAGATACCACCTCACATCTTCAGAATGGCTAAAATTAACAACTCAGGAAACAACAGATGTTGGCGAGGATGCAGAGAAAGGGGAACCCTCTTATACTGTTGGTGAGAAGGCAAACTGGTGCAGCCACTCTGGAAAACAGTATGGAGGTTCCTCAAAAAATTAAAAATAGAACTATTCTATGACCCAGCAATTGCACCACTAGGTATTTATCCAAAGGATACAAAAATGCTGATTATAAGGGGCACATGCACCCCAATGTTTATAGCAGCACTATCAGTAATAGTCAAAGTATGGAAAGAGCCCTAATGTCCATCAACTGCTGAATGGATAAAGAAGATGTATGTGTATACACACACACACACACACACACACACACACACACACACACACATACACACAGTGGAATATTGCTCAGTGATCAAAAAGAATGAAATCTTGCCATTTGCAACAACATGGATGGACCTAGAGTGTATTATGCTAAGCTAAATAATCAGCCAGAGAAAGACAGATATTGTATGATATCCCTAATGTGGAATTTAAGCAATGTAACAGATAAACATAGGGGAAGGGAAGGAAAAATAAGATAAAAACATAAGAGACTCTTAAATACAGAGAACAAACTGAGGGTTGCTGGAGGGGAGGTGGGTGGTAGGGGGATGGGCTAAATGGGTGGTGGGCATTAAGGAGGGTACTTGTTGGGATGAGTACTGGATGTTGTATGTAAGTGATGAATCATGGGGCTCTACTCCTGAAACCAATACTACACTGTGTGTTAACTAACTTGAATTTAAACAAATAAATTTAAGGAAAAAAAAGACTTGGTATATACACACACACAATAGGATATCATTCAATTATAAAAAAGGATGTAATTTTGCCATTTGCAATGACATGGATGGAGCTAAAAAGTATACTAAGTGAAATAAGTCAATCAAAGAAAGACAAATACCATATGATTTCACTCATATGTGGAATTTAAGAAATAAAACAAGCAAGCAAAGGTGAAAAAATAGAGCAAGATACAAACTCTTATTATAGTGAACAATCTGATGGTTATTACCAAGGTGGAGTGGAGGGATGGTTAAATAGGTGATGGGAACTAAGGATTACACTTGTCATGATGCACACAGGGTAATGTATGGAACTGTTGAATTACTTTATTGTACATCTGAAACTAACATAACACTATGTTAATGGAAATTAAAATTGAAACTTAAGTAAAAAAAGAAAAACAAAAACTGAGCTCATAAAAAACAGACTGGTGATGGCCAGAGGGTGGGGGTGGAGGGTAGACAATGGATGAAGGTGGTCAAAAGGTATAAACTTTTCGTTATGAAATAAATTAAGTCATGGAAATATTTTGTGCAACATGGTGACTATAGTTAATAATACTGTATTGTGTATTTGAAAGTTGCTAAGAGAGTAAATATTAAAAGTCCGTGTCCGAAGGGGCTGCCTGATGGTTCAGGTGGAAGAACATGAGACTCTTGATCCCAGGCTTGTGAGTTCAAGCCCCATGTTGGGTATAGAGATTAGTTAAGTGAATAAATAATTTAAATAAGCAAACAAATAAATGTTCTCATCACAAGAAAAAACATTTGTAACTATGTATGTTTATGGATATTAGCTAGATTTCTTGTGATGATCATTCTGCAATATATACAAATAGCAAGTTATCTACACCTGAAACTAATGTTGTATGTCCATTATATCTCAGTTTTTTAAAAGATGTAATTTACATACCGTAAAATTAACTGTTTCAAAGTGTACTGTAGTGGTTTTTAGCATATTCCCAAGATTGTGCAACCATCACTGGTATCTAATTATAAAACATTTTTATCACCCTCAAAAGAAATTAGCAGGTACTCTCCATCCCTACTCCCCTGCCATTGTCTAGCAACCACTAATCTACTTTCTGTCTCAATGGATTTGACTATTCTGAACATTTCATATATAAATGGAATCCTACAACATGTGGCATTTTGTGTCTTCTTTCACTTAACATGGTGTTTTCAGGGTTTATCCATGTTGTAGCCTGTATTAGTAATTCATTCTTTCTTATTGCCAAATATTCTATTGTATATCACATTTTGTTTATCCATTTATCAACTAATGGACAATGGATTTTTTACACCCTTTGACTATTGTGAAAAGTGTGGCTGTGAACATTTGTGTACAAGTTTTATGTGGATATACGTTTTCAGTTTTCTTGGGTATGGTGTAGAATTACTGGGTCACATGTTAACTCTAAGCTTAACATTTTGAGGTAATACTTTAGAATCCCAATGGCAAGGTATGAGGGTTCCAATTTCTCCACATTCTTACCAACACTTGTTGTTTACCTGTCTTTTTTACTTTACCCATCCTAGTGGGTGGTATACCTAATGGTATCTCGTTATGGTTTTAGCTTGCATTTCCCTAATGATCAGTTATGTTGAGCATCTCTTCATGCACTTATTGGTCAGTTGTATATCATCTTTGGACAAATAACTATTCAAATCCTTTCCATTTTTTTTTAAATTGAATTATTTGTCTTTTTATTGTTGCATTGTAAGACTTCTTTTACATATTGTGGGTAGTAGATCCTTAAGAGATACATAATTTGCAAATATTTTCTCCCATATGTGGATTGTCTTTTTTGCTTTCTTGATGATGTCCTTTTTAGCATTTAAGTTTTTAGTTTTGATGAAGTCCAATTTATCTATTTTTATTGTTGTTTGTGCTTTTGGTGTCATTTAAGAAACTATTGCATAATCCAAATCATGAACAGTTATGCCTCTGTTTTAAGTGTTTTGTAGTTTTAGCTCTTATATTTAGATCTATGGTCATTTTCAGTTATTTTGTGTTTCTAGTGTGAGGTAGGGGTCCATATTTATTCTTTTGAGTGTGCAGATCCAGTTTTCCTCACACTATTTTTTGAAAATATTATTCTTCATTTAATTGTCTTGGCACTTCTGTGAAAAATCAGTTGAGCATATATGTAAGACTTTATTTCTGGACTCTTCAATTTTGTTCTCTTGATCTCTATGTGTAACCATATGCCTATAACACATTATCTTGATCACTGTAGCTTTGTAGTAAATTTTGAAATTTGGAATTGTGAGTGCTCCAACTTTTTCTTTTTCAAGATTGTTTGGCTATTCTTTGCATTTCCGTAATTTTAAGGTCATCTTGTCAACTTCTGCAAAAAGCCAACCTGGATGTTAATAAGTATGGCATTGAATCTGTTAGTTTGTGGAGTATTGTCATTTCAAAAATGTTGAGTCTTCTCAACCATGAACATTGGATGTCTTTGTCTTTTCATTTATTTAATTCTTCTGTAATTTCTTTCAATAGTGTTTTATAATTTTTAGTTTTCAAGTCTTGTATTTTTTTAAATGTGCTTCTACGTGTTTTTTAAATACTATGCTAAATGGAATTTCTTCTTTATTTCATTTTTGTATTCATTTTTCGTGTTAGATTTTTGTGTATTTATCCCTATCTTGCAAATTTTGCTCAACTCATTTATTAGTTCTAATAGTTATTTTGTAGGTACCTTAAGATTTTTCTCTCTATAACAGCACATTGCCTGCAGATAAAAATTGTTTTACTTTTTCCTTTCCAATCTCATGCCTTTTTTTTCTTGCCTCATTGCCCTAGCAAATGAATATCAGATAGACAAGATGAGAGGTCTACATCTTTATCTTGTTCCTAATCTTGGGGGTATAGACGTTTCACCATTAAACGTGTTAGCTGTAGTATGTAGTTTTTAAAAAGGACTTTTAAAGCTCATGTATCCACCTTCTTTCTTTCAAGCTGTTTACCATACATTTTGGTATAACATACTGGTTAGTTAGACATAGGAGAAGGCAAATTCTCTGAAAGAGGAAGTATAGTATCTTGTGAAATACTAAGAGCTCCTATCCCAATTGGAGGAAGTCAGGAAATAATTTCTGGAGGAAGTAGCTGAAACCTTAAAGATAAATGGAATTGACCGTCAAACGGGAAGAGTATTCTGAGTGATAGAAATATCAAGGCAAGTGAAGGCATGGACTGCCTAAGAAATATAATTTTGTTTTCTAGAGGGTAGACTTTGAGTAGATGGTGCTATGATCATGGTGCCTAGATGAGCAGGGCTAGATTATGAAAAGTCTACATGGGGCTGGTTTACACGTTTAAACTTTTAAGAAGAAATTTTAAAAAGAGAAAATGAAATCAGATTTTGCACTGTAGAAAAATTACAGTTGCAGTTTGGGCTAGAGACCAGAAAACCAGTTAGAGGACTATTAGAGTAACTCAGAGAAAAATGATGGTGCATTGGATGAGGTAGTGACAATAGAAATGAAGGTAAGTAGAAGGGTTCTAAAGGGGTTTAGGAGGTAGAATTGAGTGTTAAGAGGAGGATTGATGATTCTAGGATGATTCCTAGATTTTTGTTCAGAGCAAATGAGTGAATGATGTTCTTTACTGATTTGGGGAATACACGTTAAATAGTTTGAGAAAGGGTAATGAGTTTTGTTTTGGACATACTGACTATAAGAAAACTGAGTGGGTTTTTCCATAGGTAGTTGTATTTGAAGTTCACAGTATGCATTTAGAAATGGCACACAGAACTCACCTTACTGTACTCTCCAAGAATACCTCAGATCCTTCTCTGCCTTCCCTCTTCCCTCTCTTTCCTTTCAGTCCCTCACCCCAAAACAGTAAGTTCACAGATGTTACTGATGCAGTAGTAATGTGTGTTGTAAGAGTATTACCATTAGCTTCTCATCCTTCACTTACTTTTCACCTAGGTGCTGACTTTAGAGAGACTTCTTTTACAAAAATAACATCACGTTACCACATTTGTTTACATTTTAGTGTCTTAAAAACTTTTCTACATGATCCTCTGGTGGAATGGAGTAAACCAGTGAAAGGGCATTCCAAAGCACCACTGAATGAAACCGGGGAAGTTGTCAATGAAAAGGTTAGTAGAAGGTGTAGCTTGATATGAGCTGACATTGTGTGTCTCTATAAATGAGAATTGATTCTAAATGCTATCAGTGACTGACCACTGAATACTCTGAGCTCTAGTTCTTGTTTAACTGTAGATAGCTCACAATAATGAGATATAGTGGGAAAAAACTTGGAACACAGATTACCTGAACTTACAAAGCTTTAATGTGTAGTAATTCACTCTGTACTAATATTAGTTGAAGTCTCAGAGTTTGCAGATAATAATTTTTAATAAGTGAGAATAGATTAAGGATTATTATTGTAATAACGTCATTCTGACTTTTGCATTTTGATATTTTTTGTTATTGAGAGAAATGTGTACCATTCCAAGTAGCTTAGAAGTCCCATTTACTCATAGTAACGTAATCTAAATATTAGGCTTTTACAGTATTGTTGCTATTATTATTCATTCACATATTTAAGTCCTAACATTTTCAGAGTCGATTTTAAATTATTATTTTTCTAGAACTGTAATGTAGAAGAAATTCCCTGGTATTTTACATAGTCCAGAAACATGTCCATATCAGTTGATGTTAGATTAATGTTGCAAGCCTTTGTGGTACCTGGCTGGCTCAGCTGGTAGAGTATGCAACTCTTGATCTCAGGGTTGTGAATTCAAGGCCCACCTTGGGTGTAGAGATTACTTTAAAAAGAAATAAAATCATAACTAACATTGCAAGCTTCAAAATCAGTATCTCATGTAGTATTTGTTTCATTTCTTTTGTCTTTGATTTTACAAAAAGGGTAATGATCCATAAAAGGATATAAACATTTGTTAAATAACAGAAAAGTAGTAATTTCAAGTGATCAACATCCACGTGTTATTGGGGTCTTAGCTCTTACGATTTTTAATTTCTTCTTATAGGCCAAGACCCATGTTCTTGACATCGAGCAGCGACTGCAAGGTGTAATCAAGACCCGAAATAGAGTGACAGGGCTGCCGTTATCTATTGAAGGACATGTGCATTACCTTATACAAGAAGCTACTGATGAAAACTTACTATGCCAGATGTACCTTGGTTGGACTCCATATATGTGAAATGAAATTACTTCAAAGAATATGTTAATTATCTAAAATTAATGCATTTGGTTTTAATCTGTGATTATATCTATTCAGTTCCAAAGTACAACATAAATAAGTTTCTTTATGTTCTCAGAGCAACTGGTATTAACTCCCTTATTGTTAATAATATTTAAAATAATATATGTTGTTATTAAGAAATAAACTTTGTTTTAAAAAAAATTTTAATGTTTTTGAAGGAAGTGTGAGTGGGGTAGGAGCAGAGAGAGAGAAAACTGCTTTCTTAATATATGTTCATTATAACTGGAGAAATGTAACATCTTAGGTTTTTATGCTCTAAAAAGATGTATTTAAACAAGCCAGCCTCATTGCATTTTACAACTCTGATTTTAAGTACTAGCTAGCATAAGGATTCATTTGAGTGGTGCCTGACTGGCATGTAATCCTTGATCTCAGGGTTGTGAGTTGGAGCCCCATGTTAGGTGTGGAGATTACTTAAAAAAAATAAATAAAACTTTAAAAAATGTTTTTTAAAAAGCATTCATTTGAACAAAAAAAAAAATTATTGAATAAATACTATGGACAAAGCACTATGCTAGATTTATGCACCAAGCTACCTCCCCTGCCTCTAGGAACTGACTGTCCAGTCTAGTGAAACATATAAACATAAAGCACACATCAAGTTCACTTAATAAGACTCTTTTTTTGGTATGGTTGAAAATGTAATAGGAAAAAAAGAGTATGACTATGAAAACTAATGTAATTTTAAAGATGCTGCCATACTGAGAGTTTACCAGAATACAGAATCTAGTGGTCTTAGAAGACAGTTAAAATTTCGTTAATATTTTAAAATTAAAGATATTTTAATGTTAATTTTTTGTAAATTTTCTTTCAGGAGATTTAAAATAATTCACAATACTTAAAAGTAATGAGGTTATTACATTCAAATGGAAAATTCACCATAACAGAATTTTACTTAAGTTCGCTTGATAGAATTATGCTTCACTATACAGTTTAGAGTGTGATGGGGGAAAAACACGATAAACCAGGAGACATGAATGTGAAAATAAGTATATATAATTACCTTTGGGGGCCTAACGGTGAGTTGAGGAAGCTGGCTGGGGGTTAGGAGAGGAGTTAGGAAATTTTTTCAAATAATTCGGAAAAAAAAAAGCGTTTTTAAAAGAGACTTTGTTATAGAGTTATATTCCTCAAAGGAAAAAACCTCTCCCTCGCCAAACAAAACTAAACCAATTCCTCAGAGAAACGCTTCACCCGTCGCCAAACAACCAAATCACCAGATCTTCCCAAATCAGTGTTGAAAAATACTGAGATTAGTAATCCCAGGACACAAGCAATCAGGACAAAAATCAGTGTTCCAAAAATCTTCCAGCAGGCTCGTGAGGTTTTCACAGCACTTCCACGTCCATTTATAAAGCACAGTTCCATCAACCGGCATTTCCAGAACAAAGTTTCACGCACCAAAACGCCGCCTTGCTCTTGAACGTAACCACCGCCGTTCGGCGGCGGCTAGGATTAGAGCCCCGCCCCGGGGATGCGGCCTCGAATCGGCCGCTCTAGGCCCGGCGAGCGCTCTCTATGGTCGGGCGAGCGGTGTGTTGTCATCGGCGGAGCGACGGCCGGAGGCTGCGGCGTAGGCCCCGGCGGGGCGTTTGGTTTCGGTTTGGCCCTGATTGGAATTAGTGTTGACGGTCGAGATGGGAGTCCCCAAGTTTTACCGATGGATCTCGGAGCGGTATCCCTGCCTCAGTGAAGTGGTGAAAGAGCATCAGGTGGGTGAGCGAGGGGGCAGCGTCTCAGAAGGCCCAGAACCCGGGGCCCCGCGGCCCTCTCCACCCTGGGACTGGGCTCCCCAGCCTCCTCTTTCTGCTCGTCGTCTGCGGGATGAGCGGCAAAGAGAGGGGAAGAGAAGGTTTGAGGATATCCTGATGCTCTGAATGGGGCGAAGACGCAGGTTTCGTTTCTCTGGGCAGAGTCACGGGGATCGCGGCAGTTGTGACACTGACAGCTTTGCTGCCGGGCAGGGCCTTCCGCGATTCCGAAATTAAATCCTGGGGAGGAACGCTGTAGTGAATTCTTTCCTTTCCTGCTCAAGGAGCTGCGTCTTCCCTTATAGAGACAGCAAAGCCCGAGCGGGTGTCCTGAGTACCTCCCAACCCCCCACCCCAAAGCAACAGACCCACGTACCAACGATAATAACTTCCTCCGCAGTTGAGTCACCTTGTTTACTTTCCTTTATCAGGACCTGCATCCCACCCCACCCCCAACGCCTAGACGCTTTGACCTGGCTGATGGTTCATATTTATGATACCTTTTGTTACTCTTTTTCGATCATCCCAAAGGCCGTACGAATCCCGAGTTCCAAAAGAAACAAAATACACTTGGACCGGCAGCGGCAGTTAATTGGAGGCTTCACTGTGCGAGTGTGCGTGTGTGTGTGCGCGCGTGTGAGAGAGAGAGGAGAAAAAGAAATGGATTGCTAGAGCACTGATAGTAGTAATAGTAGTGTCTGGTTTATAATCCGGCATGTAGTAATATCCCAGTGCGACGTTTTTTGTGTAGATTCCAGAAGTGTTTATATAGTGGAACTGTGAAAAGAAATAGCAAGCAGTTATCTATTAGGCTTTGGGTGATGTATTCGTGTTTATCACATTTAATGATTTGGGTAGATTTCTTGTCCATTTTATATTTTACAGGAAAAAAGTTTTGATATTTGTATAGCTAATTGAATCAGTAACGATGGATAACATTGTGTTAATAGTGGGGGGAAATAATCCAGCCCAAACCATCATGCTGTTTATTAAATTATGGGTTAATCTTTTTTACAAGTACTATAAGCATAAAGATAGGCTTAAACTTCCAGAAGGGATTCTTTGTTGTTGGATTCGAGTCAGTTTTGGTATATGAAGAAAAACTTAAAGAATTCCAAAACAACAGTTTATCTTTCATTTATTTGAAACATGGATTGAGTGAGAATTAGGGAGACATTTCTTTCCAGAGAAGAGGGTTAAAAAGGGTTACTAAGTACATTGCTGAAATGGAGACAACCAGCTTTGGCTTTTCCTGGGTCATTCATTCAACAAATAGCTGAGTGCCTGCCGTGCATCAGTCACTTTATCTCCGAAGTGAAGAAATGTGATTGTTATTCAGATTGGCTTAATAACATAATTTGTTCAATAGTATTTTTACTCTGTACTCTTTGGTACAGAATTTGGTTTGATGAAACTGTCTTTGATTCTTAACATCTTGAGGAATTTTTTTTTTTTTTTTACTGAACAAAAAATAATCTCTTAAAGGCAATTTTATGATAGATTTAAAAAGGCTTAAAACTTGGCTTATCAAAGTACTGTCTTTCACAGATGTTTGATTTGTGTAGTTAACAACAACAACAACAACAAAAAGAGCAAATGTTCTAAAGAGTTACCAGCTACTCTCTTAAGCAGTATTTAAAAGATGGTAAGACTAAGTAAGTCACAGTGATTCAAAAGCTAGTCCTGGGAGGAAGGGGTTGGGAAGAGGAATAGGTTGTGGGAAGATGGTGGTGGTGATGATAACAGCATAGTTTTTGGTCTCTCTGAATCCACACATAAAAACAAATGAAGTAGGTAGCAAAGTTTGAAATCTACAGAACATTTATGACAAAACCACATAACATCGTATCCCTATGAACCCAAATATAAGTAGGTGAGGACAAAATACTAATAGTTTCTAGCCCCAGTTGGTGTTGGCATCCCTGCAAGAGAAAAAAGGAAGTAATGAGGCAACAGCTGATGGACCTGAGAACAGGAGAACTGCAGAATATTCACTAAAAGACTGTGTAGGCCAATTACATAGGAGTATTTGTAACTAAGGGGTTTTAAAGGATAGGACTATTTGGCCTCCTGTGAATTCTCATAACTGACTTGCCAAGGCATCATTCTGAGGCAAATACAGTAAAAGAGAAAACAGATATGCCCCCCTATACAAGAGCAGACACTTTAAAATGGAAATGTCAGCTTGTGTTTCCTTCTGTGCAATTTATAGCAAATGCATAGAAGCTTGGCTTTAAAATTGCAGGCTCTAGCATAACAATGTGCATGCACTTACTGAACTGTGCGCTTAAAAATGGTTAAGATGGGGGCGCCTGGGTGGCTCAGTTGGTTAGGCATTTGACCCTTGATTTTGGCTCAGGTCATGATCTCATGGTTCCTGAGTTCAGGCCCCACTTTGGGCTCTGTACTGACAGTCCAGAGCCTGCTTGGGAGTGTCTCTCTCTCTCTCTGTCTCTCTCTGCCCTCCCCCACTTGCGCGCACTCTGTCTCTCTCAAAATAAGTAAACTTAAAAAAAATGGTTAAGATGGCAAATTTTATGTTACATATATTTTACCACAGTTTTAAAAATTGAAGGCACTAGAGTATGCATTATGAACAGGAACAAGGGAACCAAAATTGTTGAGAGGGTGGAACTTTACATATTAAAGTGCCTTAGTATGTGAACAGATAATACAGTATGTCTGTGGTATTGAAATTCCAGTGGAAGATATTGATTAAGGAAAAACAAGTATTAAGAACTACCTGGAAGAA